>NW_024412376.1:99113719-99486219 GCF_014898765.1 Herpailurus yagouaroundi | reverse complement strand
AATGTCATGCACATTTTATAGATGTGGACTGAGGCTTAGGGAGATTAAACACTTGGCTCAAGGTCAGCAGCCTAGTGAGTGGCGGATGAGGACTCAAATCCAGCTCTGCCTGACGCTGAGGCTTGTGCCACTCACCCTGCCTGAGTGAGCTGATTTTCAGGGGCATTCTGTCTCAGGTGAGTGTTTTAATCTCGATTAACACTGTATTCTGCGAATAGCAAGAATTTCTTGACCAATTTCTTGATCGATTCTCCTCAGGGGGTTTCTACTTCATTCATGTCAAGAACTCTAACCAAACAGGATGGTATTAAGCCCCATTCTAAGCCTGTGCCAGTCCAAAGATGGTTAAAAGGTCAAACCAAGAGATCTAGTAAAACTTCATCTCACAACTCCATTTTGGAATATTCTTAATACATGGGTCTTGAATAACACCTATCATTTCTGCTTTTTAAATACCTCTGCCTTATAGAAAATTACCAATATTTACCCCTCAAGGGCTGAGGATCATGGAGTTACTGATTTATAACTCTTCTAGTCTTCATTTCTGATAATACTTAATGATTTAACTTCTTTGGTTGATTTGATCTTACTTATTTCTCTCCCTGGCCGAAATAACTGCTTTCACAGCATGTGATGAGACACTATGGAGATAGTATTTGGAACACTAAATGTGGATTTAACACCTAAGGAGGAGGCCTAGTGAAGGTCATCGGAAGGACATTTGAAGATGAGAAAATTGTGAAAGGCCTTTGCAAAATGTTACCAGGTACCTTGGAATATAAACTTGGGCTACTTGGTTTTATGCCACAATTTGCCTTTGCTCTTTCTCTGGGGTCCTATTAATTCCTTTGCTTATTTACAGACATTAGATTCCCAAAGGATGTTCAGAAGTACCAAGTGATTCACTGCTATCTGTTGTGGGGGGTATATGCTGACTCATTGTTCCTCCCTATGGGTAGTTACATTTCAATTTATAGAAGTTCATAAGTGAAGGAGCTTCTGCAACAACCTGCTTGAGTTGAAAGCCTATCACTATAAGAAACTATCTGATACTGCTCTTTCATGGAGAAGATGCCTCCTACCTTCTTTTAGTAAGAGAAAAATCTTTACCTTTTTCTAATGATAGGTTTTCTCCAGGAGCTTCTGTATAACGGATGTTTGATCAACAGTTAATGAAGATCCTCGAGCAGAAAAAAAATGATTTAGATGCCAACAAATAGATGGTTTGGGGAATAAAAGCATTGCTTATAGGAAATGGGAAAAAAAATTCTGAACGAGAACTTTGAGGGAGACATTCATGGGAAAGGCTTTTTGAGTCAGCTGCCCTTGGGAAACTGCTGTCAAGTCTCATTATCGCCACTGGGTGTCACTCCAGGCAGCCCCTTAGCAGCCGTCTCGTCAAGGTTAAAGTACTGTAAGGGAAACACTCAGCTAAACAAACCAAAGGAAAATAATGGAAGGAATAAAAAAAAGTGTCTAACTGTCTCAACATATAGTAGGATTTTGAGTGAGAGGGAAGAAAAGCACAAGGCTAAAACATGGCATCAGGTGACATTCTCTTTTGGAGTGCGGCTGCCATCACTCCCAGCGGGGGATTTTTTTTTTTTTTTAAATTCAGAGGATGTACCATCCTGATCAGCTGGCTGAGGAGAGAGCACAGTTAGACCAAAACCCAACTAGATTTCCAACAACGTATTAATATTTTTGAGGATTTTGATCCATATGACTGAACTGCTTCTCCAGAAAGGTCACATCCAACACTAAAAGGGAAGCGCTTTCCCCCATCCGTCTCTTTGCACAGTCAGCAGTAGGCATTCTTAGTAAACTTCAAAAGAGCTGTGTACTTCAGGATGAGGAGGCAGGGGAAAAACCTGACTGGGTTTTTTTTTGGAGTAGGTTAAGGAAGATGAGAAATGCAATGTGGAGGCTCCCTTCTTGTGGAGTGAGGGGAAAATGGGGTAGGCTTAAACCTGCCTTTAGGTACCATGTGGGGTGGTGTGAGTCCCCAGGTATTTTATACTGGCATAAGTCTCCAGTCCTTCAAGTGTTTTTACTCAATTCCTTTGGAGCCCATTTGAGAGTCTTGTTTTTGCCTCCCTTTTCCTGTATCACTCCACGGTATTGACCTGAAGACCATGAGTAATTTGAAGCTGCAGATGGGAAACAAGGACCTTGACAATAGGAATCTTGATCTCCATTGCCCAAGAGACAGGAGGAAATGAGGATTCCACAGCTTGACTACAGTAGGAGTCATGTGTTTCTAGAATTCCAAGTTGGCAGTGTCTTCACTTAGGAATGCTTTTGGCTGCACGTAACAGGAAAACTGAACAGCAATGACTATTTTAATGTAGTCATTTATGAACCCACTTAAAAAGAAGACTGGAAGTATTTGGTTGCTCGTGTTGGTTTGACTGCTTTCCTGTGTTATCATGGACTCTGGCTCTTTTCATTCTTCTGCTCTGCTATTCTTGGGTGTTTCTGGCTCCATGCTTTTTGTCTGCTGGTCACAGGATGGTTACCATTCATGTCTGAATCCAAACAAGAAGTGGGAAGTAGCAGTGGAAGAAGCTTTCCTCTTGTCCCTCTCTTGGTGATGAGGAGGGAAATTTCTTTCTGAAGACCCAATACACTTGTGCTTACTTGTAATTGGTTGGAATCATGTCACATGGTGACTTCCATGTGAAAGTCACATGGTAGTGTGGATTGAAAGGGCTTGTGAATAACTATTGAGTCAATCAACCAAGAGTGTCTGTCATAAGGTTTGGAACACGTTTTCTAATTGATAGAAACATTGTTTTATATGGTGGGAGAGTTTCTACAGCATTATAGGTGGGAGATGAGTTAGTAAGTTTAACCTAACTCTTGTCTGATGATAAACACATTCTGAATTTCACACTGGACATAAAAAGGTACCACTGGAAAAAAGTTTGCTTATAAATTGGAGACTATCTGTAGCTTATTACTTTTTTCAATGTTTATTTATGTTTTAAGGAGAGAAAGAGAGAGTATGCATGTGTGTGTGAGTGGGGGAGGGAGACAGAGGATCCAAAGACAGCAAAGAGTCCAATGCTGCTAGAACTCATGAACCGTGAGGCTCATGCTCCTGACCTGAGCAGAAGTTGGACGTTTAACTGACTGAGCCATCCAGGCACCCCTGTAGTTTATTATTTTTTAAAATTTAAGATAATAAAATTACTCTCTAAAACCTTTTAAAAAGGTTATTAAGTTTTATGCTGTCAAAATATTTAAAATACATATGTTGATGAATTTTTTTATGAGTGAAAAGGAATATATGGAATAATTCTCCTGGGATTAAGATATAAAGGCATATGGAAAATCTTTAGTCCCATTGTGGAGGAACATTAAAAAAAAATCCCAAGTGAAATCTTGATTCTCTTCTCCACTGAAGAACTTGGTATCTAAATAAGATTCTTTAAAAAACTATAGCTTCAGTTATTTGACGGTTTTGGGTTTACACATCCAGGCCTCCTCTCTGAAAGATCTTTTCCTCCTGGGTAATCTGAGTAACTGTTAGCATGAATAGTGAGACATTGGGCTTGAGAGGAAAGGTTCGGTTTTTCTCGAGGATGAAAACTGAGTAAACATTTATAATCACATATTCCAATTTTCCATAGATGTTTCTTAAAAACTAAAAATAAATGCATCGATTAAATCATTTTAACCTATTATGTACAAGAACACTGTTAACATGTCCGTGCTACCCAAACCGATCTACAGCTTCAATGCAATTTCTATCAAAATACCAATGGGATTTTTCACAGAAATAGAACAAAAAATCCTAATATTTGTGTGGAATCACATAAGATCCTGCTTTGGGTAAAGCAATCTTGAGAAAGAACAAAACTGGAGCGATCACAGTCCTGGGTTTAATGTTACACTACAAAGCTATAGTCATCAAAACAGTATGGTACTGGCACAAAACTCGACACATAGAACAAATGGAACAGAGTAGAGAGCCCAGAAATAGGCCCATGACAAAATGGTTAATTAATCTATGACAAGGAGGTAAGAATATACAGTGGGAAAAAGACAGTCTCTTCAACAAATGGTGTTGGGAAAACTGGGCAGCTACATGCAAAAGAATGAAACTGGACACTTTCTTACACCATACACAAAGATGAACTCAAAATGGATTAAGGACTTGAATGTAAGACCTGAAATCATAAAACTCTTAGAAGAAAACATAGATGGTAACCTCTTTGACACAATTTTGGTGAAGATTTTTTGGATTTGACTCTAAAGGCAAGAAAATAAAAATAAATGAATGGGACTTCATCAAATTAAAAAGCTTCTGCACAGTAAAGAAATCATCAACAAAACGAAAAAGCAACCTAGTAAATGGGAGAAAATATTTGCAGATCATATATCCAATACGGGATTAATGTTAAAAATATATAAAGAACTTGTACAACTCAATAACAAAAGAACAAAAAATCCTATGAAAAAGTGGACAGAGTTTCTGAATAGACCTCTTTCCAAAGAAGACACACAGATGGCCAACAGACACCTGAGAAGATGCTCCACATCACTAACCACCAGGGAAATGCAAATCGAAACCACAATGAAATATCACCTCACACCAGTCAGAATGGCTAGTATCAAAAATACAAGAAATAACAAGTGTTGGTGAGGATGTGAAGAAAAAGCAACCCTCATGCTCTGTTGGTGGGAATGTAAATTGGTGTAATTGCCATGGAAAACAGTATGGAGGTTCCTCAAAAACTAAAAATAGAAGTACCATAGAATCCAGAGACTCTGTTTCTGGATATTTAGGAAACAAAAAAATACTAATTTAAAAAGATTTATGCATCCCTATGTTTACTGCAGCATTATTTACAACAGGCAAGATATGGATACAATGTAAATGTCCATTGATGGATGAAATGGAAAAAAGACGATGTAGTGTATATATATCAATATATATAGGTAATATTATATTATGTATTATAATGTAACATAGAATATTACATATATTATATATTAATATATATGCCACATCATATATATATACACACACCATCACATATATACCATGTATTTTGTATATATGTATGTGTGTATATACATATATAAGTGTATATGTACATATAATGGAATACTATTCAGCCATAAGAAAGAATGAGATCTTTCCATTTGCCACAACATGGATTGACCTAGAGGGTAATGACAAATGAAATAAGTCAGACAGAGAAGGACAAATACCATATGACTTCACTTATATGTAGAATCTGGAAAACAAAACAAATGAACAAATAAAAAAACAACAACAAGAAACAGAAGCAGACTCATAAACACAGAACAACCTGGTGGTTGTCGGGGGGAGGTGCAGGAGGAGAGGTGAAATAGTGAAGGGGAGTGAGAGGTACAAACTTACAGCGATAAAACAAATAAGCCATGGGGATGAAAAGTACAGCATAGGGGCTATAGTCAATAATATTGTCATAACTTTGGGGGCGCCTGGGTGGCGCAGTCGGTTAAGTGTCTGACTTCAGCCAGGTCACGATCTCGCGGTCCGTGAGTTCGAGCCCCGCGTCGGGCTCTGGGCTGATGGCTCAGAGCCTGGAGCCTGTTTCTGATTCTGTGTCTCCCTCTCTCTCTGACCCTCGCCCGTTCATGCTCTGTCTCTCTCTGTCCCAAAAATAAATAAACGTTGAAAAAAAAATTAAAAAAAAAATATTGTCATAACTTTGTATGGTGACGATGGTAATTCCACTTATGGTGGTAAACACTGAGTAATGTATAGAATTGTTGAATCATTATGTTGTACATATGAAACTAATATAATATTATATGTCAACTATAGTTCAATTAAAAATAAAAAAGTACATTAATTTAAAAATTGAAATGCAATTTTCATCTAAAAAAAGAAAAACAGAGTGAGAGGAAAAGAAATCAAAGGTCCTTGATAGCACTGTTGAACTGCTAAATCAGACCAACACTGAAGTCTTCTGTTTCTCTGAGTGTTCCAGTTACATGAGTCAATAAACAATAAATCCTTTTTATTATTAATAAAAATGAAAATAAATATATACGAACAATCTTTAAGTTGAGCAAAATTAAATTGAATGTAAGCATCTTACTAGAGTAATGCCTTGGATCATTAAATCTTTAATGTTCCCTCATAGAACTCTTAGGAAGTTTGTGCACATACTCTGCCTTCTAGAAGACTTCACTCATTCAACGAAAATATGTTGAACCCCTGTTTTGTGTCAGGCACTGTGCTGGGTTATATGGGATATAAGTTATACTGTGTTTATGCTCTGTGTTTATAAATGAACAGTGAGTCAAATAAAACAGAATTAGGAGTCAATGGAATGAGTGAGCTAGGTGAACACATAGAAGGCTTGAGCACATAGAAGGACTTATGGAGCAATTTATGTGTAAGAAAAGTCCTGAACGAAGGGTGATTTTCAGGTAAATGCTGGAGATGGCAGGGGAGTGATGGCAAAAGATTGTTCTAGGGAGAGGAAACAGCATATGGGAAGGTTTGGTAACTGTAGGACGGACTTTGGAGTTTCAAACAGTGGAGATACTATTCTTTTTTTTTTTTTTTTTTGAATGTTTGTTTATTTTTGGGAGAGAGACAGAGAGAGAGAGAGAGAGAGAGAGATCAAGCAGTGGAGGGGCAGAGAGATAGGGAGACACAGAACTGAAGCAGGCTCCAGGCTCTGAGCTGTCATCACAGAGCCTGACGCAGGGCTCAAACTTGTAAACCGCGAGATCATGACCTGAGCTGAAATCGAACGCTTAACCCGTCTGAGCCACCCAGGCGCCCCGAAGATACTATTCTTAATTGTAGCTTTTGGGAACGAAACATTAAATATGTTTTCCTGGCACCACTGATTCTCCTTGAAACAATAGTTCTCCACTGTTTTTGTATCTGGAAGAGAAGCTCTAGACTCCTGATTCCTTTTCTAAAGGAGAGCTCACCTCACGGCATATCATTCCAGTTCTGTCAAAATCCCCTTGAGAAACTATGGTTCTGGATCCTTAATCACCTTAGTTCCTTTCTCCCAATCAATGGTTACTTTATTTAATTTTTAAAAAGGATATTAATTTGTTGGCCTGTCACATTCTAGGAGTTTTCTTTTTTAAATCACGTAATGTGTGATTTCTGAAGGACCAAACTTTCTTTTTCCTTGAACTCCAAATATCAGAAACCTCAACTGAACAAGAGAAGAACACTTTATTTTTTTTTATTTAAAAAAAAATTTTTTTTAACGTTTATTTATTTTTGAGACAGAGAGAGACAGAGCATGAACGGGGGAGGGTCAGAGAGAGGGAGACACAGAATCGGAAACAGGCTCCAGGCTCTGAGCCATCAGCCCAGAGCCCGACGCGGGGCTCGAACTCACGGACCGCGAGATCGTGACCTGAGCCGGGGTCGGCTGCCCAACCGACTGAGCCACCCAGGCACCCCAAGAGGAACACTTTAAAAAGAGATTCGTATCGTAGTTGCCTTAACTATGTCATTGATGGAATTTTGGTTTTTCTCTTTATTGTCCACTTTGAAACCTTTTACAAATTTTGATATTTCGGAAGTGATATTTTGGAATTACAAATATCTTGCTTAGTCACTTCAGCAATCTTACCAATTTAAGGCATTAGATGTAAAAGGAGTGCAAGACAGGAATAGACTAGAAACTCTGCTGTCGTGAATAATACGTTGATGCTTCTAGATGCACAAAGAAGTGTGTTGAAGACACTCTTTCCTCGAACATTGGAGTTTATTGAACATTTTATAAAATCAGAGTTTCATAATACAACTTCTGAAAAGTCTAAAGAGAAAAACGCTCACATTCAATGATTCATGTTTTTAGAAGTTATTAAACATATCAGATGTTTGGGAAGTAATATAAAGACCCCGAATAGGGGTTGAGCATAAGTCATAGAGTATAACCTAACTCACATGGATGTGGTAACTCTTGCAAGAAAATATTAAACATGACCCAAACCTAAAAGACAAAATCAAGCATTTTGCAAAGGTGGTGTGGGGGAGGGTCCAGGATCCTAAAACGGGATCAGAAAAACCAAGTCAGCCCCAACGTATTAGAACAAGAAGAGGAGAAGGTGGCATTTTGTCATTTTGGGAGAGAGAAGGGAAAACATTGTGGCTAAATACACAAAAATGCTTATTTGACAGGCAAGCATTGATAAAATCAAATAAAAGCAAGCAGATTTTGAATAAACTATGCTCAGATTATCTGACAATTTTATTAAAGAGCTATGGGAAATTCAGTTGCCCGGAGAGTGGCCGTCTGAAGTGCGTCTTATTTTGAATAAGCCAATATCAGCTTAATAAGAGTTGACTGGAAATGTTTGTCACATGACAAATGGAAACGATTTTTCCTTTTTGGAGTGTGTTGATGAGCATCAAGGAAGAAATAGAACAGAATGTTGAATTTTCATACTCTTGAGCCTGGATGAGAGATGCTATAGCACTGGCCGGTTCTGGGTAAGTGCTTTCAATTAGATTTCAGTTTGTCACGCCCAGAAGCCACTTTTTCTTGGGTCTCATAATTTCATATCCCTGGTATTGCTGGGATGTTCTGCTATCTGGGTCACATTACTGGCACACAGGTTTCGCTAATGTTAAGAAAATGTTGAATGTATGATTACTGATGCCCACGGCAAAACTTAGTGTATTCATGCCCATAATGTTATATATACCAGTGCTTCTCATCAACTTCGGGCATTAGAATTACCTAGGCAGGTTTTAAAAATGTGAAGTCTGAGTTCCATCGTAGACTAACTGGATGGATCTCCAGAGCCCCAGGTTTGGGCTTGGTCTCAGCATTTTCGAAAATCTTTTCAAGTCATTAACTGCCATATACTGTGCCTAAGAATGCACATATCTCAGCTACCAAAGTCTTTTAAAACGTGTGTTTGTGGGGGCGCCTGGGTGGCGCAGTCGGTTAAGCGTCCGACTTCAGCCAGGTCACGATCTCGCGGTCCGTGAGTTCGAGCCCCGCGTCGGGCTCTGGGCTGATGGCTCGGAGCCTGGAGCCTGTTTCCAATTCTGTGTCTCCCTCTCTCTCTGCCCCTCCCCCGTTCATGCTCTGTCTCTCTCTGTCCCCAAAATAAATAAACGTTGAGAAAAAAAATAAAAAAAAAAAAATAAAAAAAATAAAACGTGTGTTTGTGGGAAAACTGTGTAAGTAAATATTGCATGCTCATATGCAACATGCATCCCGAACTGGGGAGAAAAAAATAACATGTCACATATTTTGCATTCCACGCTTCATGCACCATCATTTGATATTGCTGGTAAGGAGGCCCATGGACTCCTGCGGCTGTTAACATATTATTCCAGGTTGAGTAAAATGTTGGGGGAAGGAGGTCTCTTCTTTCCTAAAGAAGGGACATTTGACAGACTGGTTTCAGGAAAGCGCTGGGCTAGCTGCTATTTTTCTCCAGGTGTTTGATCCGACTGACGGCCCCTGTCTGAACTTCCTAGTCATTTGCCATTTCATTAGCTGCCAGGTTTTCAATTTCTGCCTCTTGGAAGTTACACCGCTTTGAACAAGTCCCCACAGTAATTGAATTTGCCACAGAAATAGAACACTGGAAAATTTCATTTTCTTCTTCCCTGCATGAAGGCAAGCAAGCAGGCAGGGCATACACACATCCTCCTGCTGGGCTGCTCCTTGCTTCTTCACCAGCTCTGGTTCCCCTCCCTTCCCCCCATGCATTCGCTAATGCTCACTTCCATCCTGCTCCCCAAGCAAGTATACAGTCACACAAAAAAGGCCTGCTTTCAAATCATCTCAGAGTGCATCAGCCTGTCACTTTGTAATTTTCTTCTAAATGCCTTCCACAAATAATGGTTTTCAAAATGAGCATTAACAGGCTTGATTACATGAAATTGTCCTTTTAATTTACACCAGGATTCTATTGATCACACAAGTGCAGATTAAAGTGTTCAATGAAGCCCGTGATGAGGTATTAACCAGCTAAGGGTCCTCCAGGGGCCGCCAGGGAGGCCAGGAATATGCTAGAAGTGTACAGTTATTTCCCCATAATGAAGTGGCACTATGCGAAGGCATGAATCGCTGGCAGGAAGAATAGATCGGAGATGATGAGCTCTTCAAAGTCATTTCTCCCTCACTCATTCAGCCTCATGCCCAGATCCTCTTGCGATTCTTCTGCATTACTTGTCATGAAATGCCAGGATTTACTTAGCCAGCTGATGCAATTTTTATGACCTTATTGCTTTTTCACCATGGTAATAGTTTTGAATCAATTTATCAATCCAGCGGTGCCATCAGACATATTGCCCTGAAGATCAAGTCCGGGTCATTCCATCAATTCACTGCGGTTTACGAAGATAGAGAAAAAAGCGAGGCCGTGCGGGCTATCAACTTCAAATGGCTTAGTAAACATGCCTCAGCTGTTTTAACTGCTTCACTTCTGACTCCGGACCTTTCTGCTCACGGACAAGACCACCCAAATCCACCCAACAGATCACGGTGTTGGTAGCCACAGCCCCAAGGTAGAGAGGCCTGGTAGAGCAAGAAGCAGCTCTGGAAAGTTCCCAAGCAGAGTGGTTGGGACAGAACTTGGAAGGGTGGCTTGGTCTTGCACACAAAGTTGATTGTGGTATGTTACCCAAGTTACAAAGCTTTTGTCTCACCAGCCAGAGGACTGAGCTGTTGCTCAGGAGAAAGGAAGGGGAGTGTGAGGTGTGCTCCCTCTGTAATAGGTTTTGCAGAGGGGTTGGGATTCATAATCCAATCCATCTTCTCTCTACAGGGGCTGCTGGTCAGTGATAATGGTTTCAAAAGATGAAAAACCTGTAAGTCATTTTTCACAGGATGAGATGTCACTGAGGGCAGGGCACAAAGAAAGAATAGCACACTTATTGGAAGAGATGATCTCTTAAGAAGAGAATGAACATTCCTTGCCCAGGGGAGAGATGGTAGAGATGTGATAGGTGCCAATCTGGCCATGGAGTTAGGTTGCTGGTGTTTGCATGGATAGAACACTAGGTGTCTCTTGGGAATTGAGTTATTGTATTGGCTATATTCAGAGAATCCTCTTAGTTTGTCTGTATATTCCTTGTATTTATGAATCATGTCAAAATCTGAAGTCCTGCAGTCCAGATTCTGGTAATAAGTTGTTTTAAAAAAAAGTGTGACCAGAAATTTCAATATTATTAAAACATGTATTGTCTGTGAGGCCTTAATAGAGATTAAATGCATACAATAAGCTTTGTGCTTTGCTTGGAAGCTGCTATATTCAGCATTTAAAATGAGATTTGTCAGATCCCGAGCTTATGTCGATTCCATAAAAGTTTAATGATCTACTTCCAGGTCTAGCAGCGTTTAGGATTTATTTACAGTCTTTATTATAAAATTTGTCCAAAATATACACATTCCCCAAAGACTTCTGAGCTCAGAGGCAGAAATATAAATGCACAAACGTGAAATATGGCAGATGGTAAAATCTCTGTTTGCTAGACAGTTTTTTCCTCTTTAATCTTCTTTCTTTCATGTTGTTTTCTCTTCTCCATTTGGTAAATACTGATGGAGACAAGAGAGGGCCTTCTGTTCCTAGAGAATCACTTGGGGGAGTCTGTTGAGCAGATCATAGGAAAAGATCATTGACATGGAGTCCTCCTTTCCCTTGGGTAGTTAGCAAATTTGGAATTGGAAACCAGGATAAGACACCAGAATTTGTGGAATCATGGAATGTCAGTGGAAGAAACTTTAGGGATGATCTAAGGCAATTCCTTTATTTTATAGACAAGGAAACAGCATTGGAGTTGGTTGATTGTATATAGTCTTCTAATCACAAAACTTAGATGACTCAGAATCCTTTACTACTCAGCCTCTGTGCCAAAGATACAAATATCTTGCCTCAGAATTCCCTGCCTTCCTCAAGTCCAGCAAATGCTTATATCCATTTCCACTACCCTCCAAACATGGCAATGTCTTACAACTCGTCATCAGTTAAATTGGGAGCTCTTAAACTTTGAAGTATCTCCAAATGACCTAGGGTGCTTATAGAAACTCAGACTCCTGGGCTTACCCAGATTCTTCTGTGAAACTTCTGTAGGGGTCAGTAATCTGCATTTTAACAAGTACTCTAACTGATCCCAGTGCAAGAGTTGCAGGGTTTGCATGGCTTTAAATGACTTTGCCACTTAATTGGTTATATGACCTAGGACAAGTGACTACATGTCTTTAAGCCTCAGACACATCTATAAAATGGGCCTAAGAGTACCTGTCTTATAGGATTCCTGTGGCACTGAAGTGATATTATACTAAAAGCACGTAGAAGGCGTTTCACTGCTGTGTGCCAGGAATTTAGGTCAATGCCCAATATGCTGTGCAACAGTTAAGAATGGTAACATCTACTTTTCATTTAAATGTAAAATTATCATACAAAAACTCGTTAAGATAAATCAGTAGGGTTCTCACTAAACATTTAAATATCTCTCTGTGAAGTAAAGCAATTCACCGATCATTGTGAAGTAATCACTCTTTCTCCTTTAGTAGATCAGTGATTTTTTTGAAGAAATATAGCAGGACTTTCATAAGAAATGACACACTCATGTCTGGTGGGGGAACCTAACCTACCAGTTCATTCACGTGTTCATCCCTCCTCTTCCAATTCTAATTATAGTCTTCCAGTGAAGCATACCTAATCTCCACATGCTCATCCTCTACCCTTTCTTGTAACACTCGTCTCTCCCTTGCTCCCTCTTTCACAAAGCTTTGTGGTTGCCTAACCTTTTCTGGAATCGAATGACGAGTACACAGAATTAGGTGTCCAACGATTGTGACTGACGAAACTTCAGGAATTTGGATGAGGTAGAGATTGCTGTGGCTGGAACAATTAGTGAGGCCTTTTGGAGATGGTGGGAATTGAGATGGTTCCTGAGGCACCAAGGAAGGAGAGGCAGGATGCTGAACACTGAGAGGACTCATGTATAGATGAGATTGGAAAGGTAAATCAGGGTTGGCTGGGAAAGGTCTTATTTAACTGGAAGCAAAAATGAATCAGAGATTAGAAAAAAAGTTCTCTAAATGAATGATTTTCTTTTTTTAAAAAATGTTTTATTTATTTTATCTTACTTATTTTTGACAGAGAGAGAGAGAGAGACAGAGCGTGAGCAGGGGAGGGGCAGAGAGGGGGAGACACAGAATCCGAAGCGGGCTCCAGGCTCTGAGCTGTCAGCACAGAGTCCAACTCAGGGCTCAAAGTCACAAACCCTGAGTTTGAAGCTGAGCCGAAGTCGGACGCTCCACTGACTGAGCCACCCAGGTGCCCCTAAATGAATGATTTTCAAATTATGTATAGTAAAACTCGAGTTATTTATCAGCACTTCAGACATTCTAAATGGACTTTGTTTAAAAATGTGTTTTAATGATTAAAAAGCCTTTAGTGGAGAGTATACACTCAAATTTTGTATTTGCCATCTCATAATACAGTAGATATCACTTTTGTGTTCTTCTCTTATGACACCAGTTTATTAATTCCGGTGAGGCCTGAAATAGTACTTCTGTTGGCATTTTGCCTGTATGCAGAAAGTAACATGAGATTGCTAAAAGAGCTAATATAAAATTTATGCCTTTCTCAGCTTCTTATCAGTGTGAATCTGGATTTTTGTTTTCTCAATAAAGTGCAACAAATAAATTTGCATGCTGCATTGGCAAGCTTATGCATGCATATTGCATGCTTATTTGATAAGAACCAGCTATCATCTGATTCCTTCAATTGAAAGTTTTTGTATATTTCTCTTATTGATCTACTTAGAACTTTCTCTTTATTTTATAAATATGTTTTGGGTGTGAGTCATCTAGGAAAGAGCAAAATAAAATTCTGCCACTAAAACATGTTGAAAGCTATAGCCCAAGGTCATCTAGTCTCTCTACTGAGTATTAAAAGGATAAAGAATGTATGGAATATTTTAAGTGCTTATTTGCAAGAAACTTTTAAGCAGTGAAATTACACATTTATAGCTGGAAAAGTCTGATAGTTTGTGGATTCAAACTATGTGGAGAGCATGTTGAAGATAGCTAACTGCTTGACTTATCTGGGAGGGGAGAAGTGTTTGGATGAGAGTAATGGTGACAGACATAAAGGAGAGGGAAGTATTACTACAAAATGATAACTGACAGTTTATGGTGCTTACCAGATATTGAGAGATTGAGGAGAAATGGATAGGAAGAAAGAGATGCCCAGATTTTGGAAAGGATCTTCAGAAGGACAGGACCAGAAAAGTGGGAAGAGTCAGGCTTGAAGGGCTGATGACAGCTTTAGTTTTAAACATTGTATTACCAAAAGTCTTTTTTAAACCTCCCAAATACCATGACCTGTACTACAGATAATTATGGCCCAACACTGGATTTCCAGAAGGGATGCCCAAAGGTAGATTGGGACATGTGTGCCAATAGAAACATTTGTCAGAGTCTTTAAACGACATAGTCCCTACACAGTCTTATGAAAACATATGACCCATAGAAAGGAAACTGGAAGGTAGGGAAGGTGCATAGGAAGAGATAAAAATAATAACGTTGCCAGCTGACATTTATTGAGGAACTACTATGTATCAGGTATCATGGTAAGCTTTTTCTAGAAATTATTTCTATGGGCTAATTATTATTTTCATTTTACAGTTGGTAAAATTAAAATCCAGAGAATCTAATGAATATGTTCAAAAGCACACAGCAATTCAATAGGTGGAGGCAGGACTTGAATTCATTTCTGGCTGACCTCAAAGTCCATAACGTTTACCCTTCTGCTGACAACCTCTAGAAGGAGATAGAAAGCACACAAAAGTAAGAGTTGGCAGACCATTTCAAGGACCATAGAACTGACATTGTTTGTTGTTATACAGTTTGAACTAGCCATGAGACCCCGGTTTACCTAGAAAGGCTACATCTGCAAGATGTAAAAATACTTCTTTCTTGGATATGTGTGTACCTTTTCACTATGGTGAGCTCAAAAGTAATAGCTTTTCCAGTCACGACACTTGCAATTTGGCTGGAGGATGTGAAAGGCCCTTCCTGGACTACAAGCTCAACAGCTGTTCACATTTACACAGTAGGTGAAAATTTATATTTAAAAAATAGTGGCTCATAAAGAAAGAATATGGGACAATGACAACTACAAAAAAGGGGAATAATTATATTCATGAAAAATGAACTGGTGAGTGATACATTATTTTTTTTAAGCAAAACGTGTTACAGCATTAAAAAAATGGTGTCTTTAATTAATTCTGCCTAACATTAAAAGAGTAAGGTCACCCATACCAAAAATTGTTGAATAAAGCAAAAATGTGTGAAAGATATACTCTTTGGTGTTACTCATAATGAAGAAGGGTTCTCTCCTGGTCAATACACCACCATTATTTCTTAGTTAGAGATATTAGGATTGAAAATAGACAATGGTTGTAACAAGTTAATGTGATTACCACATAAAATATACTTTATTGGACAGAGATGATCCAATCATAAACTAGAGTTGTTTCTAGAGAACAAAAGTGATTACTTCAACGAGATATTTTTAGCTAGAGCTAAGGGGTTCCCCCAAGACAGTTCCTGTGCCCATTTATTTCACCTATAATCAAACTAATGTACACATTGCTTTATGCTTGACAAAGGACTTTCACATGCATTCTGCGTTGAGCAAACATTCCGTTCTGCAGACAAGAAAATTAATATGCCCAAGGCAGAGCTAGTAAACAAGATTTGAATCCAGGTTACCAACCTGAGTTCTCTGCCACCAATTCTTCTGCCCAGACTCCCAGTTGGGGGTCCTTTTCAAAGAACTGCTTGTGCAGGAACATTGCCTAAGTTGGGAATAGTTATGAGGCTAGACAAGATGTGCCTCACTTTCTGCTCCCTTTGGAGTTGACTAGGGAAGAAGGATGACATATGGATACCCAGGGATGGTTAAAACTTCCCTGTCTGTGTGAACTGACAGTTGTGAAGTGATTTTTTAAACACTTATTTAGAGGAGAGGCTGAGCGCAGAGCACATGAGGGAGGACAGAGGGGATTGTCCGTGGCTTCTCCAGCTGTCAGAGTCTTGCTGTTCTTTGGACTTCCAGGCTCTTCAAGGAAGCACAGCCTCCCTGGTATTCCAAAAGCAAGCATGCCCTTTGGAGGGTTTCCTCCTCAGCATTCCTTTCAACCACAGAAAATGTTCTCCTTGAGAAGAGTTCTTTACCAGAGAGTTCAATGCCATGGAGTCTAGGGAAAGAGATAGCATTTAAACTCTGGGGTGCCTGGGTAGCTCAGTTGGTTGAGCGTTTGATTTTGGCTTGGTCATGATCTCACCTGCGCTTGTGAGTTTGAGCCCTGCGTCGGGCTCTGTGCTGACAGCTCAGAGCCTGGAGCCTGCTTCAGATTCTGTGTCTCCCCCTCTCTCTGCCTGTCCTTGACTTGTGCTCTGTCTGTCTCTTTCTCTCAAAATAAATAAACATTAAAAAAGTGAAATAAACTTGGCTTTAAAATGTGGCTAGAATCTTGTGAAGCAGAATGGAGGACAGAAGGGGGAGGTCCAACATACTGTGTCAGGGGAATATGAATAAAATCCTATAAATTGGAGTGAATATTGTGCCTCAAAGGTGTAGTGAAGAGCTGGCTAGGAAGATGCCTTATTAGGCAATAGGATTCAAACCTGAATCTCAAGAAGAGAAATATGTTTGATTTGATAGACTAGAGATACATCACAGGTGACTTGACAAGCAAGTGGAAGTATTTTCGGAGGATGAGTCTGGCGTGATGTTTATGATGGCCAGGAGCTTGGGGGTAGGGCTGGGAGTGACTTGGGTCAGGAGCTAGGCTGTGGAGGAATGTGCCATTCTGGGGATGAGAAAACCAGCAAGGAGCCTGCCATAAGGATCCAGGCATAAGACCTAGCGAAGCCAGTGATAGGAAAGGTGGGGGCAGGGAAAGCAAATCTAATAGGTTTGTCAAAGGAAAACAGGTGCATACGGAAAGAAAGAGTTCAGGGAGGAAGAGAGAGATAGAAGGTAACAGGGAGAGAAAAAGCAGTAGAAACTGAAGTGCCCAGACTTATGGAGGATTGAGTCTTAATTGGTGTTAAGAAACAACTTTATATCAAGTTTTAGAAAGCATGTAACATCAATTAATTCAAAGTCCAGTGCAAATGCTTTCTGCTCTGAAGAGCCATTCTCACCTTTTTAAATTAATCAAGTCTTCAACAGAATGATTGACTAAAAAACCCTCCTTCTTCTGAGCTCTTATTGCTCTTTTAATATGATTTTATTATAAAATAAAAGATCAAGTGTCATGTTTTACTCTTTTATGATATCCTGTGCTTATCATGGTACCTGGTAAGTAATAGGCAGTTCAATAAAGGCTTGTGAATGAATGAATGAGGTAGGAAAGTATGGTGTTCAGATTACAGATGAAGGAATCGCTCACTAAAATTAGTGGAACTAAAAGTATATGTCTGAAAGGAACCCTAGGATATCATTTTTAAGCTCAAATTCTTTTTATTGCAGGCAAGAAAATGGAGAAAGTATATCTGACTTCGTAACATTCCTGGAAAGTGGTAATTCAACCTCTGTTTTAAACACCTTTAGTGAAAAGGCAGCTTACTGAATTTTTGGACAAGTTAATTGCTACCAACTTCTTCCTGTGTTGAGCCCAAAGACTCCTTACTAACTCTACTCATTGCTGTTAAAATGTCCAATGGCAAATGGATCAACTCTTCTCTTTGTTTATTTAAACATAGCTACTGCGAGCTTTCAACACCCACTTTTTAAACAGTGAAGCATAATATTCTTCATTTTTGCAACTCTTTTCCATGTTTACTGGTTTTGAGATTCCAGTCACCTTGGTTGCTCTTTTCTGGGTGAATTAATGATGTCCCTTTTAATGGTGGCAGTGTTAAAGACATTACTTCTGATTTGGTTTTGGCAGGAAATAGTCAGCAGAACTCTAAAGTTCTTTTTATGAACACAATCTTTTTCTTAATACATCCTATGCTTTGTTAACATTTTCTGTTAACTCCTTGAGCTTGAGGTCAATAAAACTTCTGACTTTTCTTTGTGTGTGCTATGATCATACAATTGTTTTTCGCTGTTAGATTTCTTACTGTATTCTGTTCATTATTCTAACCAAGTTTTGAATCTCAACCCTATCATTCAATATCCAACATAGTCTCTATGAGTTCCTGCTCTGAGCCTTTGAAAACTTGATAAGCATAACATAATATAACCTCAAATTACTGAGGAAAATATTAAATATTACAATATCAAGATTCATGTTTGTTTTGCTTACCATTGTATTTCTGACATCTAGTATAGTGCCATATTATTGAAAGTTTAATAAATATTCAAAAATTACAGTGTTATCAGATATTTAATAAATACCTTGAATAAATAATAAATACTGAAAAGCAGAGTTCTTCCACTAAATTGGTTATAGTCAGTGAATGAATCAGCACTTTTAAAATACTGTCATTTTACCAGGTATAAACTATGGGTACAATTAATAGCCACTATCCTCCATATTTCTTGCAAAGATAGCATGAAACGTTTTGTCAAATGCACTGATTTAACAAAGCAATCTTTCTGTATTAGATAGTTCAAGAAACACTGGTTCCAAGAGATAGGCAAAAAAAGAAGGGGTGAAGGATCATAAGTGTTTGGACAGACTCCTTTTAAACCCCTCTAAGAGATCCAATACGCATTATCTTATTAAAGACTCCAAGAAAACCTAATAAATAAATCAGAGTAACTTGGTTAAAGTCAGAACGTCCCAGACTTATTTAACATGGAATATTTTTTTGTTCTTGTAATAGCTATTAATAATGGGTAGAACATGGAAGAGGTTTTAGAAGATGCTAATACACAACTTCTCTCAATTAAAATGAAAATGCAGTTTGTCTGGAATGGTGTGCTGTTCCTAAGGCCATGTTGACTCTTCACAGTTGCCCATTCACTCATGAGCCAACAAACTGCATCTCAAACAAACAGAATAAGATGTCCAAAAGTTTGGCTGGAGTTGACATCGAGCTCATAGATTTATAGCAACATTTCTGCTCTGGCTTCGCATCAGAATTACTGTCAAGATCTTTAAGAAATCTAGATGCCTCCAGTGCAGTCTTGGAGTTCATGATTCCATAAGTGGTTGGGGCCAGAGATACCCAAGCAGAGTTGTTAACTCTTGGGGTACGGCTTGGGGGCATCCACTTCTCTTGTTGAAAGTTGAGATATCACACTTTCCCTGTCATCCAGAACAATTCCTGTTTTCTACAAAGTTCCTCAGAGACCTCCAATAATGGCTGGCAGGGACTTGAACACATTTAGAACAAGGCTCTCTGTTCTTTCCATTTATCTTGGTCTTTAATTTTCTCATCCCAATATTTGCTCTAGCCTGTCCAATCAATCCTCCTCCTTGACATAGAAGATAAAAGCAAAATAAAAATTGAGTAGCTCTGCTTTCTCTTTGTCATCTGTCAATGTAATTACATTGATCCCAAGAATCATATCTGTGCCTTCCAAATCTTAAAACAGGCTCTTTGTTTTCTATGACATATTTTGCAAGTTTCAGTACATTCTTGGGACTTAGCCTTCTTGAATTATTATTCACTCTTCTCAAATATTCCTCTGTGTCCATTCCTCCCTCATTTTATATATGTACACAGATGCAATGATATTTGAAATGAAATTGTCAATTGGTATTATAAAAGAAGCATTAAAATAGTTTATGTTCCTTATTAACACTACCAGAAGGCATTTATTAAGAACTTCTTGTTTGCTTATTCATCTATCATTGTAGCATGATGTGCTACATCCTCTATAGGAAGAACAGGAGAAAAATAAAACTAGAAAAAGAATGGATCACAGAAATAATGGCCAATGTAAAGTATAGGAATAATAAGTTACTTTAAAATCACTTTTATTGGCAATTAAATAAATACAGAGCAAAACTGCTTATATGGTGTTTTTCATCTACCAACGGCACCCCCACATTGCCTTCTGTTAGGGTCAGAAGTTGTTAACATGTATTACAAGAACTTTTGAGTTCTGTCTCCTGCTTCCTTTATGTTCTCTTCACTCCCTGTTTCATTCTCTCTTCATCCATTGTCCTTCACATACTTTCACTAGGTGCCTGGATAATTGTTTCTTATCCTCTGAGTGTCAACTTAGACATCATTTCCTTTGTGAAGCCCACCTGGATACCAAAGCTAGGAGTCTTTCTTTCTCTCATGTTCTCACGGCAGAGGATACTTCCCAATTCCTATCATTAATACTCTGTTAATCTGCCTTTCTCCCTCACTGGAACATTAAAGTCAGTGTTTCATTCTTTGTTGTATCCCCAGCACCCAGGACAGCACCTGGTACAGTATTCAATAAATACATTTGGAATGAATGAAAGAAGAAATGAAGGCACTATATCTTCATCTTCCTGGTAAAATATGGCTTTGGGTATATCAGCAGCTTGGAGCCAGGAAATCTGAGGAAGAAAAAGCTCTCTTTAAGCATCCTCAGCAAAAATGCAAACGGATATTCTCAGCTCTCTAGCTGCAGATAATACAAGAGACAGGAAGTATATTGTGTGTTTTTTCAGCTCCCAGCTGGAGTTGGCGATGCAAAGACTTTCAGAAAATAATTTTGCTATTTGTAAACTGAATGTGATATGGAAGTAAATGAGGAAGAATAAATATGGAACTCCACAATGTGGTTTTTACAGTCACTTTCGGGGAGATAACTACACTGTAAAAAAGGATGATGACACAAATGGGACAAAACTATTAATTTTTTTCTCCTCACAAGATAATTCAAATCCAGAGTTATTCCATACATTAAGCTGTGAAATCTGCTCTCCACAGCTTTTTGAATTTTTTTTTGTTTGTTTTTGTTTAGTTTATGTGAGTTTTCCTTCTGGCTTATTCATGAACTCATGTGGTGTAGTCATCCTTCATAAGGGAAGCGTAGCTTGATATCACCACCAGAAATAAACAACTCAGAAATAGTTTGGAATAAAAATGCACAGTACTTTCCAAAATGTACATATTAATATCGGTATGTACATGAAAACATGAAATCATGAGAATTATTATTCATAAAATATGAATTAATACTCCATTTTTTAGGTTACCATGAATCTGAGAACCTGGGTATTTTTGAGAAATATCTTAAGCCTGATCTACTTTAAGATTTAATAATAAATTAGAAAGTAACCTATTTCATTTAGGCCTTCTGCAGTGAAACAAGCCTCCCTATACAGAAACTCCCATTGCCATCTATAAATCAAGAATCATGAGCTCAGCATCTCTAGGATTAGGGCCCTCGGCCACCTACGTCTGGGGCCCAAGCTCCTAGCTCAAAGATAGGTACACAGAAGGAACTCAGTAAATGTTTATTGACTATGTGAATGAAGTCTATAATTGTTCAGTGTTTGTGCATCACAGGGGATTCTTGCTGGGGCTATTATGGTTCTGCATATCTCAGGTTCCACTTGACCCCACCCCATTGGTTATGTTTCCCATCAATAGTTATGTACCAGGCTCTTCTTCAGCATCTGGGTTCCTCTTGGAGATACTGTTGCCCATCCTGTGACCACTAGGTTCAGTGTGCTTAGAGAGATTCTCTCTCCTTGAGAATTAAGAGAGCAAATTCCAGAAGGTTCTCTGGGAATGCCTCAAAAGCTAAATTATGCTTCCGTGTTCTGGTCATCTTCTCTCACCTATGACCTTCTCCATGCTCACCTTTCTAGTGTTTCCCTCTCATGCCTTTGACAGAGGTACCCTGTCTCCAAAAGCAGAAGGTTATGTGCTTCTCTCTCCTTTTCCTTTGACTTGGAATATTCTCTTGATTTGGTTGCGACCCTTACACATGGCATCTTGGCGCTTCTAGTGCCCCCTCCCTCTTAATTCCTTCTTCCTCAGGCTCTGTAGCCTTTCTTCTGCTTCATCCCCAGCCGCGGTTGCGCCCCCCAATTTCTTTAATTCTCCCTTCTCACCATCATCAACCCCTTTTAAAGTCATCCTCCAGTTGCCAGTACCTTTCATTAAAGCCTATTGAATTTGTGTTGCAGCCCTTTCAATGCATTTTTGATAGTTTTAAAGTATAGTATACATTTGCCTTTGGAAATCAACATCCATATATTTCATCTACTTGCAAAAAATACATTGCAAATTCCCACTTAACGTTGATCACATATAATTGAGGTGGCTGTTCTAATCTCAGTTAACTCCCCTGAATGCATCATCACTATTTTTGGAAAGGGGGTATTTTATTACATTTTCTTTGAAAAGGGACATACTAAGAGGAATTTCTTTGAAATGGACAATCCAATTTTTTTTTTTAAAGATAGATCTATACGTTATGGGACAGTATCTGCTGAGCCCCAATGCGATTGTTTGAGATTTAATTAATATCCTAAATTAGTGTCTGGAATGCTTTATGTGTGGGTTGAAGAGAAGAGACCAATTGAAATCTTGGTCAGTATGAGGATTTATGGGTGTATAAGACACAGGGAGTTTATTACTGCCTCTATATCTGAGGTGGATGCTTTCGGAAGCAAGATTTCTGGCCAAAAGCTACATCATATACCCTGGCAAATATGCTTCCTTATTTTGTCTCTTGATTCTTCAGTCCAAATGAATCTAAATTAATTGCATTTTTATTGATTTTATTCGTTTGGCTTAGGAGGGTCATTAGAAGGGGATCATTTTTATTTTTATCTTCATTTTGAGATGGGTCTCAAGGCCACTTGTAAAATAAAAGGCACCAGATTAGTGGCATTTGAGATCTCATTCTGAAGTCTTGAGTAGTAAACAGGGATTTAGAGGAAAGTGGCAGCCCGGGGAGAGGTATGTTCCCTGCTGTGTCTCTGTGAGGACAGCCACACAAGGACAGGGTCCTGCTTTAGCTTCTGCTAGATCTCTCCTCTTCACATATGTCTGAATACATTTAATTTCTCAGACTGCTCTCAAATTTTCTTGGATTTGCTCCATTTTCTTTGTCTTATTTTATTGAAACCTAGTTGGAAAAAAGTAAATAAAAAGAGATAACAAATGAAGATTTTAAGACATGGCACAGAGGGAGTTAAAGAATATTAGGCCTAGTATTACTATTGAAAATAGGTAAAAGAAGAGGAAAAGACTGGAGAGTGCCTGGAGAATTTCAAGGAAGATTTGGTGAAGATTAGGCTGGTGAATGACTGGAGACAAAAAGAAGATTCTGGAATAATAAGTGGGAGACCAGAGAAAACTCACCTTGCTGCTCCAAAGTGATGAAAACAAAAAGTGCTTGCTTAGGCTAAGGAGAACCTGATTTTAGATGGGGTGGGGGAGGACAGAGAGAGAGAGAGAGAGAGAGAGAGAGAGAGAAGGAGGCAGAAAGAATGGTATTATGATTTAATACACCAAAAAAATGTTTTGGAAACAATAGAATTTTTTTCTCCTCGTTTTGAAGAATAAACTGAATAGGAATTGATACTTGCAGTAAAGATAGAAGGTAGAGAACAATAAGGAGGCCAGGAAAGACGTTTAAAATAGTGTCATCTAACCCTGTGACTATCTAGTTAGCATCTCAATGTTATGGAGTCCTTCTTGGGTTGGCAGCCTCACACGCAGACTCTGAGGTGAGGATTTGTGTGAATGGTGCAAAGTGTTCTTGGGGAAGACTAACAGGGGGTTTGGGAAGTGGGAACAAGAAGAGAAGGAAGCTGAGCAGGAGTGTGATAGCAAGCAAAATTTCATCGAGGGTGACCCCTCAGGGGTCTCTGAAGCAGGATTGGTCACATCTCAGAATGGTCCCATCAGGGGCAAGGGAGCTGCAGTGTTTATATTCTACTATACCTGTGGCCCTCAACCCAGGATGGTTCATCCACTGGGAAACATTTGGCAATGTCTGGAGACATATTTGATTGTCACGCTGGGAGAAGTGTGATACTGGTGTCCAGTGGGTGGAGGCCAGGGATGCTGCTAAGTGTCCTACAATGTACAGGATGGTCCCCATCCTCCCCATAAATAATTATCTATCCCCAAATATTAATAGTGCTGAGGCTGAGAAACCCTGGCCTACGCCCTTCAGGACTACCGCCAAGATGGACACTTAGGGTCCTACAAAGCCTTCCTGGTAGTTTGAAGGCAGCAGGTGATGTTGAGAGTGAAAACCCACCCGGAGTCCATGGTCATAAAAATGGCAAAGGGATTATAGGGAACATGGGCCAAGCACTGACAAGATGTGTTACAGAATCGTGGAAATTTATTGGCATCTTCACTTAAAACAGTATGTCTGTCTTTCCCAACCTTATGACCTTCTCTATCTCAACAGCCTTCTGATCTATTTTATTCTGTAACCGGGAATCCAAAAAAATGGAACAGTATCACTGGGTTGGATACACAAGTTGAGCCACCTCCCTTAATGCCAAGGCAAATGTTTTTTGACATTTTCTTTCTGACTTAAATAACGAGCCGCATTTTCACTCATCTTTTGCTCTGAGGCCAGGCTAATATCTCCTGAAAGTATTCTAAATTGATACTCAGTAGCTTTCTAAGGTCATTTAAATTCCTAATGAAAAGTCACTCAAGGCCATAGTACAAAATAAATACATTGTTATTGATCATGCAATAAGGTATTAGGCTAATTTAATAAGGCTTCTCCCTGAGATGTACTTAATTCACCGCCATAGTCATTTCTCAGCCATCAGAGATCCCGCTGTTTTTTCATGGTCCAGAAATAGTCATCTCTGATTTGGCCTACTCCATGTTGCCACCTGGATATCCCAGGATGCCTCATCCCTGTTAAACTTCTTTTCCCTGTCGGCAAAGTACAGTGACAGAATAAGGATTCATTACTCTTGAAATGACCCTTTCCACAATATCCTCTTTTTATCTCCTTAATCAGCAAAGTGGTGCTCTGAGAACTGGCAGGTTCACTGCCTGGAGGCACATTTATTACCGAGACACAAGCTGAATAATTGTGTATTTACCAACTTCAATTTAACCTCACAACTTGGCTGTCTCTTGCGACAAGGTGAGAAGTAAGGCCAAGGTGCTCCTCTCCTGTAGCTCATCAATAACTATTCTCTTTCAACCACAACTATTTTCATTGTCACCTTTGTATGCCTGAGTTGTTCTGCTTTAGCACATCCTTTTTATCTTCAGCAGAAAAGGAATTTGTTGCCTTGGTCAAAGCTTCAGTTAAGACTTCCTTAATTAAAAAGTAGGGTTAAGGAAGGTACCCTACCTTTTTTTCCTCCCAGGAAAATGCATGTCAGTGTGCAAGAAAAGAAGGGATTGGTTTATTATTTTTTTAGAGAAGAGATGATCAGCTGTATGCCCCAAGTCAATATTTCACCTGTTTCATATGAAAAAATATTGAAAATTATAGTAAAAGTATGATATTTAAAAAGTGTATGCTCCTTGGGGCGCCTGGGTGGCTCAGTCGGTTAAGCGACTGACTTTTGGTTTCGGCTTAGGTCATCACCTCATGGTTCCTGAATTCGAGCCCCACTTTGGGCTCTGTGCTGACAGCACAGAGCCTGCTTGGGATTCTCTGTCTCTCCGCTCCTCCCTGGCACTCGCTCTCTTTCTCTCTCTCTCTCCCTCAAAATAAATAAATAAACTTAAAAAAAAAAGTATATGCTCTTTGACCTAGCGATTCCTAAAGAAATAATGGGAGTGTGCAGAGACATAACTATAGGTGTATTTGTTCCAGCATGACTTTGAATTGAAAATAATAAAGGGGCGCCTGGGTGGCGCAGTCGGTTAAGCGTCGGACTTCAGCCAGGTCACGATCTCGCGGTCCGTGAGTTCGAGCCCCGCGTCAGGCTCTGGGCTAATGGCTCGGAGCCTGGAGCCTGTTTCCGATTCTGTGTCTCCCTCTCTCTCTGCCCCTCCCCCGTTCATGCTCTGTCTCTCTCTGTCCCAAAAATAAAAAAACAAAACAAAAAAAAAAAAACGTTGAAAAAGAAAATAATAAAGAAAAATAGCTGGAATGTCCATTAATACATGATCATGGTGATTTCACACAATGAAAATTAAATGTACTTTTTCAAACGATATAGTAAGTCCATGACTATTGACATGGAGAGGTGTCCATGAAATGTTAAGTAAAAAAAGGGAGTTTTAAAAAACTGTTGTATGGACATTTTTCAATTGTATAAAAGAATTTTTTATTTACATTAAAAATATGGATGGTTGTTCACCAAGCTGTTAGCAGAGTTTTTTTTCTGAGAAGCAGGATCACATCGGTACTCAACCGGGGACAATTCTTTTTGTCTGGAAGTGTCTGATGGCCTATTGTCACAACTGAGGGTGGTGCTCCCGACATCTAATGGGTAGAGACGAGGGATTTTGCTAAGCATTCAACACACGGGACAGCCCTCATTGTGCCAATAATGCCAAGGCTCAGAAACCCAGGATCAGAGAGATTTACATTTTCTGTTTTCATGCTCTTTGGGGTTGTAATTTTGGGCAACAGTCTTGCTTTCCTTTTATTTTACACAAAATCAATATCGTTTCTGTTTGAGGAAAAAATTCCTGATATAATATAGTTAATTTCTTTGTAAATTTCAAATATGACACATCAACTGATGACTTACATAACCTTTCTTGAGGTAACTCTTAGGTCACCGTGAAGTGTGGATATTGGCAGCAATAATAAAAATGTGTACCCTAAAACTCTGTCTTTTAGGGAGGTAAAGTGGTTATGAAGGAATTAAAGGTCAAATTGAACTACAGGCAAACATCATAATTATTTTTTAAACGATTATTTCATGCAGCACATTTGTAATCTCCTTCCCCATCTGTGGACTATCTTCCTTGCTTATAGTTGCTATGTGTTCAGAAGATGCATATTGATTTAAATAACAGATAAAAATCCATATAGAAGAGTGTTTATTGCAGCACTACTAATAATAAAAAAATTAGAATCAACCTAGCTATATGTCAAAAGGGGAATATTTAAGCAGATTTTGGTATATTTATGTAATGGATTACGAGGCAGTTGTTAAGAAAAAGATGGACCTCTTTGTCCTGACATAGGACCACGTGAGGTCCACAATATACTGTGAAAGGAAAAAAGCAAGTTGCAAACAAACATGTCCAGCATGATCCCTCATTGTAAATATATACACATATAAGGTATATATCTGTGTGTGTGTGTGTGTGTGTGAGAGAGAGAGAGAGGGAGAGAGAGAGAAAGAGAGAGAGGGAAAGAGAGAGACTATGTCTTCTACAAACACAGGGAAAAATTCAGGAAGAATTCACACCAAACTTGTAAAAGGGTTACTAAGACCCTAGAGTTGCAGGGGAAGCTATGGTTTTGAGTATGGGTGATTTTACTTTATTGCACTTTCATACGTGCAGAATTCCTAAACCAGAGGTACATACAAAAGCAGTGGGAATTGTTTTTTTGGACAGTATTTGCCAGTAAAAAATAATTGGGAGTGGAATATGTAAATTATCTATGTAAATGCGTTTTCACTGAAATTTAAACATTTGTAAGTTATTAAAGCATCTTAGGAGGATGGATATAGGGGTTTAAAAATGTGCTGAATGGCATAATTCTTTCTGTTTTCTACCTGGGCACCACTAGTGGGTAGAGGTGACATTTGCCAGAGGAGACACTGGGCATGCTTAGCATGATGAAGCAATAACAATAGCCAGTGTCTACCCAGTGCTCACTATGGGCTGGGTGAGGACTGTCACAACAACTCCATTAAGGGAGTCCTGTTTTATTCCCATTGTATAGCCGAGCAAACTGAGAGACAGTGAGGTTAAGTTACTGGCCAAACAAGTAAGGAAGAGATCCAGGATTTAAATCTAAGCAGTCTGGTTTAAGCTTCTGAATCATAATGGTTGCACAGCCCCGATTATCTAAAGCAAAACTAAAGTGACAGGTCACAAAACATGATAACTAAACCTGGTACTGTGATGTCACAAAAACCAGACTGGGACATTACTGCAAACTGTCCTGCGTCAAGCAGCACCAGATGACCAGCATAAAAGCTCCTTTGATAAACTCGGGAGGTGAAAGTACAACATGTGAACCCTACAGACACTGTCACCTACTCCCTTCTGCTGTAGGTTTGTTTTAGGAAAATCTTCATTCTTCTATTTGACCTGATTGAGGCAGAGTCTTCAGCAGCACAGAGGTAATTGAGATTTAGAAAGACGGAGTAGAGCCTCCCAGTATGAGGAGTTAAACCAGGAGAGCTCTGTCATCACCCCAATCAATATTCCTCCTTGTCAGCAGCAACCCCAGACTGGCAGAGACATTTTTTCCTCTGAATTCAGTTTAGCATCAAAGTCCTAAATGATGCATAGAATTCTGTGGCCAGCCCTCTTGCTTAAATGTTATAATCAGAGGCAGAGCAGACGCCTTTCAGCTCATGGAGTGTGGAGAGGAACCACAGGCGAGGGGTCTTCGTTTTTCTGTTTTAGAAGGGCAGCACAAACATGCCTCTGAAAAGGCTTTCATAGTCTCCCACTGTGAATAGAATTTCTGTGACTCTGAAGCTTCTGGGGGGCAGACTATACAAAATACATTTTTTTCCCTCCACACGCCTGTTCTAGGCTTGCCAGAAAGACTTAATAAAAGTCTGTAGGTGGTCATACGAACTGAATTGAAAAGAGGAGCTTAAAGATGGTTTATTGCTTGTTGACTATGGAAGACTATGGAATGGTCCTCAGCTTTCAAGAATGCCATGTTAGTGTTTGTTTTCTACTTCAACAAATATTGGCATTTCTTCATTTCATCTTATCTTCTGAGGAATATAATTAATGGAATTTGGTGAAAGCAAAGAGTAAGATGGTTAGGTAGACAAAAAAAAAAAAAATTAAGCAGACGATTCTGCAGCATTGTTTGTCAACTCGGTGTCTGCAAATTTGGTGACTGATTGTCTTCTTCCTAAAATTCCTGTGTTAAAGTCCTAACCTTCAATGTAATGGTACTGGAGATGGGGACTTTGGGAGGTGATTAAGTTCAGAGGAGGTTGTACAGGCGGAGTCCTCAAGATGGGATTAGTGACCTTAGAGGAAGAGATACCAGAGTGCCCTCCCTCTCTCTCTCTGTCTCCCCCACCCCTCTTTTTCTCTCTCTCTTGCTCCACTCGTGTGCACTGAGGAAAGGTCATGTGAAGACGCAGTGAGAAGGCAGCTATCTGCAACCCAAGAAAAGAGACCATATCATAACCCGGTCCTGCTGGAACCTTGATATTGGACTTCCTTCCAGTCTCCAGAGCTGTGAGAAATAAATGCCTGCTGTTTAAGACAGCAGTCTGTGGGATTTGGTTATGGTGGCCTGAGCAGACAAAGATAGTGCTTTGATCAATCACTCATATTTCTGCCTATTACATGAATTTTTAACCAAGACTCTCCTGATTATGCTAAAAAAGTTTTATTTTCTGTTCCAATAGATTGATTTGAAAACCAGCCTCGTAGTGATAGTGTCAGTATGATTGTAGGTTTATGGCCCAGTCTGAGAGGGTTTAGGTAGATAGTCATCATGGCGATTATTCCCGACCCTGGCTCCCACTGGGACTCTCCACTCATAAATGCACTTTTGCTTCACTGCACATCACCTTAAACGTCTTATTGCATCTTAGTTTTTTGTTTCAGTTTGTCTGTTTATGTATTTTGATATATGTGACCACAACAGTTTGTCTTTGATTGTCTAGAAAACTGGGACTTCTAATTACCTTTAATCAAAGTTTAGCAACACTGAAAAGTTGTTCCACAAAGAAACCTTATAGCCCTAAGTAATTTTGTTATTAGAGTATGAAAAGTAAAGGAACTTCGTACTCATAGGGTAAGGAACAAAAAGAACTGGGGAGAAGAAAAAAGATGAAATAGAAAACAAAAGCAACGAAGAAAGCAAAACAAAAAGAGGCAAGAATAACAAATTCAAATACTTGATTCTTTCAAATGACCAATGAAATTGATAAACTTTTTTGAGAATTATTAAAAATAACTGATCTGTGTAATTGTTGGCGGTGTGGTGCTAATGTACGATGCAGTGCATTTATGGATTATCAGGTACCCTGGGATGGAAACCACCTGCTGAATTTTTTTCCAGTAAGATATGTGGAAATTTATATGTCTTAATAATCCATTTAACTGTATGTTTCCTTTAAATGTCTTCTTCTTAGATGATGCTTCTCTAAAAACAATATTGTTTAGTTAACATAATGCTAATAATAGAAATGAAAAATAAAATTCTTATCCCTCTTAAAAGAAAAAGAGTAAAAGCATGCAAGCAGGATTGTACAATGTCATGAATGAGAGAGGTGACATGAATACAGACACAGGTGCATTTAAAGTGTTATAAGAGAATACTACATTCAACTCTACAACAAGAAATTTGAAAATCTAGACACTTCCTAGCAAAATATAAATCACAAAAATTGGTTCAACAGAAGTGGTACAATTGAATTGTCTGATAAATCTAGAAGACGTTGAAAACCGAGTAAAGATCCAACATAGAAAACAACTATCTGGGGGTTCCAGCTGAGTTATATCTCACCTTAAAGAATAGATGATACCTGTGTTATTTAACTTATTCCAAGCTATAGAAAAGATTGATAAGCCCACTGAAATGAATAAAGCCATAATAACATTTTAAATACCAATATCTGATAGAGACACTGTGAAAGATGGCTATAGACTAATTTCTTGTAGAAATCTGGAAGAGAAACTTATAAGTAAAATATGAATAAATAGAGTTTTGTATGGTTAATTTCTAGAATGTAAGAATGGTTCAAATACCAGAAAAATCTAATACATAATACACTAATAAATTAAGGGGAAAAAACCCTATGATAAAAGTAGATATTGACAGGTGTTTGATAAAATTACATACCAATTCTTTTATTTATTTATTTATTTATATATTTTAAAATTTACATCCAAACTAGTCAGCATATCGTGCAACAATGATTTCAGTAGATTCCTTAGTGCCCCTTACCCATTTAGCCCATCCCCCCTCCCAAAATTACATACCAATTCTTAATAAAAACACTAAATAAAATAAGATTAGTATGAAACTACATAAATATAACAAAGACTACTTAAAAAAAACAACTATGGGGGCACCTGGGTGGCTCGGTTGGGCATCTGACTTTGGCTCCAGTCATGATCTCCCAGTCCATGAGTTGGAGCCCAGAGTCTGGCTCTGAGCTGACAGCTGAGACCCTGGAGCCTGCTTCGGACTCTGTCTTCCTCTCTCTCTGCCCCTCCCCCGCTCACGCTCTGTGATAAAAAGACACATTAGTGCGAAATCTACTTAACAAAATTTTAAGTGTATAGTGCAGTTTTATTAACTATACACACGATGTTGTGCAGCAGACATCTAGAACTTTTTCACCTTGTTTGACGGAAACCCTTTGAACAATACTCCCCATTTCCTCCTGCCTCCAGCTCCTGGCAACCTCCATTCTGCTTTCCTTCTATGACTTGAAATATTTTTAACTTAATGCCTTTTTACCTAGTGGCAGGGTTTTAAAACAAATTAAGGTGTTTTCTTTCAAAATTTTTAATGTTTATTTATTTTTTGAGAGAGAGAGAATGAGAGACAGAGTATGAATGGGGGAGGGGCAGAGAGAGGGAGATACAGAATCTGAAGCAGGTTCCAGGCTCTGAGCTGTCAGCACAGAGCCCGATGTGGGGCTTGAACTCATGGACCTTGAGATCATGACCTGAGCTGAAGTTGGATGCTTAACTGACTGAGCCACCCAGGTGCCCAAATTAAAGTTTTAAAGTGAGAAACAGGCTAATATATGCAATACAGGTAGGGGTGAGGTCAAGGTAGAGCAATGCTCTTAATATTAACTGTAAACTCAGAAGCTAGAAAAAGGGGATCATATAAGCCAACTTTTTTCACCTATTCAAAACCATTTTAATGTATTACTCTCTTATGTGGCCTTCTAGAAAATCGATGAAGTTATTGACAGAGTTGAATACAATTCCTATATATATTCCATACATTCTACACATACACTTAAGAATGTCTCCACATTTTTGGGGGCGCCTGGGTGGCGCAGTCGGTTAAGCGTCCGACTTCAGCCAGGTCACGATCTCGCGGTTCGTGAGTTCAAGCCCCGCGTCAGGCTCTGGGCTGATGGCTCGGAGCCTGGAGCCTGTTTCTGATTCTGTGTCTCCCTCTCTCTCTGCCCCTCCCCCGTTCATGCTCTGTCTCTCTCTGTCCCCAAAATAAATAAACGTTGAAAAAAAAAAATTAAAAAAAAAAAAAGAATGTCTCCACATTTTAAAAACTACAAAACATTACAGTCCATTCAGCTTTTTCATTCTGTATTATAGATAAATTGTATATATTCCATACATTCTACATGTACATTTAAGAGTGTCCCCACATTTTAAAAACTATATGAAACATTACAGCATCTTTGGTTCTTTCATTCTATATTATAGATAAATTATGTTGGCTAATCTATTTATTTTATAGAATTATCATAGGAATTATCATATAAGGAATTCTATAGTTCTTACTTTTTTTGCTGGAAATGCCCTTCTTAAAATTTTTTTTAATTTTTAAGTTTTTGAATTTTATTTAAATCCAAGTTAGTTAACATATAGTGTAGTAATGGTTTCAGGAGTAGAACCCAGTGATTCATCACTTACATGAACCCAGTGCTCATCCCAACAAGTGCCCTCCTTAATGCCCATCACCCATTTAGCCCATCCTCCCACCCAACAGCCCTCCAGAAATCCTCAGTATTTAAGAGTCTCTTATGGTTTTCCTCTCTCTCTGTTTTTATGTGATTTTTCCTTCCCTTCCCCTATGTTCACTTGTTTTGTTTCTTAAATTCCACATATGAGTGAAATCATTTGATATTTACCTTTCTCTGACTTATTTCGCTTAGCATAATACGCTAGTTCCATCCACGTTGTTGCGAATGGCAAGATTTCATTCTTTTTGATTGTCGAGTAATATTCCATTGTATGTATATAACACCTCTTCTGTATCCATTTGTCAGTCAATGGACATTTAGGCTCTTTCCATAATTTGGCAATTGTTGACAGTGCTGCTATAAATAGCCAATTTAATGTTTATGTTTAGAAAAGATACCACACCGGACAAAGGATTGACTATATGATGATATTTGCAACATACATGACAAAGAGCTGTCATCTATAATATACAAAAAACTTTTACAGGTTTATGAGTAAAAAGACTAGCCATGTAGCAACAACAAATGGGCAGGAATAAAAATATACTATTTATAGAGAAGCCAATACAAATGGTTAGCAAACATATATATACTTAAACTCACTAGCAGAGAGGAAGATACAAAGTAGAGTAAACATGAGCTATCCATTACACCTATCCCAATGACAAAAGTTTAGAAAGTGAAAGCCAGTTCTGGTGAGCATTTGGGGAAAACTTTCTCTCCTATATTATTGAAACTGTGACTCATGGTGTCATTTAGGAAAATGATTATTAAAAAGACAATGTATAGTTTTTTCGGCATTCACTCTTGGAATCTATCCCACATAAATAAAAGCACCAGTATGAAAGAATATGTGCCCAAGTTTATATTAACTCATTGTGTATTCAGCAATAAATTAGAAACCAAGGAAGCGACTACTATTAGGGAAACTGTTGAATTTTCACACCCATACCATGAATGTTACTGAGCCTGTGTTGAATTTAAAGCTATATTAGTTGACCTAAAGAAATTCCCACATTCATTGTGGAATATAAAAAAACCATGATGCGAAAGAATGTGCATGATGCAATCTCATTTTTGTTTGTGAAGCTATAACCTTTATGTTTATGTTTATAGGATTAAGTGCACATGGAGAAAAATACTGGCAGACATGTTCTAAGTTGTAAATGTAAGTTAACTCGGGATAGGGCTAAGTGGGAAGTGATTTGTGATGAGAGAAGGAAAAGAGATGGAAAAGGAGGAGGAAGCAAAAAGCAAAAATGTAAAAGATGGTGTTTTAAAAAAGTGCCTGTGACATCCAGCAGGGACACCTCTAGCTGTAGTTAATGGACAGTGCTGACTTAACTGACTCAAACAATGACTACACGTATTCTTTCATACAACAAGAAGTGTCGAAGGAGGGTAGGCTCTGTTTGATTAATTCCTGGGATAAATTATGTTATCAGGGAGACAGATACTTTCTGTTTTTCTAATCTGTCATCCCCGGGATATTGGCTATGTTCTTGTCTGTGTCTCCAATGATGGTCAAAACTCCAAGCATCACGGATAGTCACAATTATGTTCATGTTTTATGTTTATTTTTAGAAATGAGAAAACCTATCCCAGAAACCTGCCCCAATATCAATGACCAGCAGGGGCTATGAAATGTCCGCTACTGGTTTTATTGACCAGATTTACCCTCAGGCTTTGGATGGGAACCTTGTTTCTGAAAAGTGGACACCTGAATAAAACTGTGTTTCTATTTGCAAGGAAGCAGAGAGAAATGACTGTTACGCAGGCAATAGGGACTGCTACATATGACTGAACACAATATATACTGATATAGGAATATATGTGGTTGTATATTATATGAAGATAGTCATCCAGTTGAATTTCAAAAAGAAAGCATATGTCCTTGGGGTGCCTGGGTGGCTCAGTCAGTTGAGTGTCTGACTCTTGATTTTGTCTCAGGTCATGGTCTCACTGGTTTGTGGGATGGAACTCCACATGGGGCTCTGTGCTAACAGCGTGGAGCCTGCTTGGGATTCTCTCTCCTGTATCTCTCTGCCCCTCCCTGACACACACACACACACACACACACACACACACACACACACTCACACACTCTCTCTTTCTCTCAAAATAAATAAATAAATATTAAAATGAAAAAATGTATGACCTCACTGAGGAAAAAATCATAGCAGCTGTTCAATGTGTAATTTTAGAAGTGCAGTCCAAAGGTCTCTTTTTAGAGCTCTCAAATTTCAACCCAAATGGAAGAAAGTTGCTAGAGAACAAGAAACTCCACCACCTTAATACTACAATGTTTTTGTGTCACTTAAGTATTTAAGAGGTTAACCTTTTGCTCCACCCCAAGCAAGCCATTAATCTTTAAACAATACAAATTGTTTTTTATCCTTTGTTTTCCCCTTTTTAAATTTGCTTAAGGAAAGCTTGGTAGAGTCTTGTCCATTCCTATGTGATGTAAAGGATTATGCTTTGTGAACCTATTGTGTTGACTTTTAAGATAAGAGCTCTTAAGGATTTTTAAACCATCAAGCAGTATCCATCAGAACAAATAAATGAAAGACTGCTCTATTCTTTTCAGGCAGGATACATTCTGTGACCTATCTTTTCCGTGACCTACACGGCTTTAGGAGAAGAGCTTCCAGAGTTTTATTGGCAATGCCACTATTAGAAGGACTTCCCTCTCTCTTCCGAGCTCTTTGGGGGTCAGCCTTAAAGCGAGCATTAAGTGAATGGCTAATGGAATTAAGGATATAATAATAGAAGGATATAGTGAGACAATTGTATTAACAAGAAATAAATCATGTTGAATGTAAGGTAAGTGTTTTTTAATTGATTGATGGGAAGGATGCTCCACAGGTTTTGTCAGGGACTAACAGCCATTTACCTCTCCATCTATAGTAAAAAGCCAAAATGCAGAAAAAAAGATAAGAAAATTATGCAGTGGGAAGATAAATTATTCAGAGAAGATGGCCATTTTTGTGCTGACATCACTAATGCAAAAAGGCATTAAATCTTTGACACTAGCTTCATTCCTTAGGAGCTGTGGGGCTAAAGCAACGTTTTGTAGACATAAAAACTGAAATGTCTACTCCTAAAGCTATCCTCTGTGCCATGAAGAGCTACCAAGGTGACTGGATACCTGAAGGAATAACTGGTTCTGTGCTTTCCAAGTTGAATAACAGTCTTGCACTTTCAAACTTAGTGTCTCTGTCTATATTATTACAACAATCTAGCTGTCAATATTTTTCATCTAGTCGACAAAGCTTGTGTGCCCTAATATCAGGGATATAGAGAGCTACATGGGAGACATTTTAAAGTACTATTGGATAGAGAAAATCTTGACGCTGAATTTCATAACTAAATGTTTTTTATTTTACTCTCACAGTTACCAAGTCCCCTCTTTGAGTTTAGCCCCTCTTATATCCTACATAATCCTCTTTTTCTGCAACCATTCTTACTACTTAGTTACTAGGACAGCCCTTTTCAGACCAACAATACTCTAGAGACTTCTTACTGTAAGAGTCAGATGTGAAGGAGAGTGGGTAGATTCAATCTATGTGTGGGCAGGAGCCATGCTTCTTGCTACAACTGCTTTAAGAGTTGCTTTAAATCTTCCCCCATTCCTGTATCACAATTTTTCTACTGCTTTTGGTTACTTTATTAACTAGGTTTATAAACTGCAATCCAGTAAACTTTCTTCATAATATTACAACACATAACAACAAAGAAACCTGGCTTTTATCAATATCTCCAAATTATGCCATCTCTGGAATTTTAGAGAACTTTATCCATTAAAAATTCTTTGGTCTCCCCCCCACCCCCCCTTTTTCTATTGTTGGAAAGGGTAGGGCTGGCAATTCCTGGATACCTGCTGTGAGCCAGGCACCAAGTTAAGCATTTTACATACATTATTTAAATTTATTCTCTACAACCATTCTTTGCAGTAACTATCAACATAGTTTCACAGATAAGGATACCAAGGTTTAGAGGGATTAAGTACTTTCTCCAAGCTCAAGTTGCTAATTAGAGGTAAGGAACGGGTATTGCAGTTGAGTGGAAGGTCTAAGAACCTCTTGAGATTCTTCTAAATGTAATTGTCACATGTTATGTTCTCTGGAAGAGAGGTTAAGAAGTTTGGGGTGAAAAATATTTATCAGTGTGAAAGGAAAGGAGAGGACACAGGACAGGACAGGGCAGAGGAAGTAGTCAGACCTTAATGCTAGCAAACATTCCATCTGAGTGTCCTGCAATGGGCTGAAATGAGCAGGCCTTTGTCCTCTTATCTTGATCAGTCAGGCTGCCCCAGGAAGGACATGAACTTCTGCAAGGAGGCTTGAAAGGCTCCAGGAAGGAATTGAGTAAGAGGCAGCAAGTCCTTCCTTGAAAGGGATCTGAACAGCACATCTCTATCTATCATGAAAATATCTTAATGGTATCTATAGTGGGCAGTAAAAAATGGACTAAGTAAATGGTTTCTTTTTCATTGTGATTGTGTTATCCAATGTGATAGGAGATGTATAATGGGTGAATTTGGATAAAGAACTCAAGCTTGGATTCTTTGTTAATAAGATTGCACTCTACATACAGCCTTAACTCATTTTCTCTTAAAAGAATTGGACAGTTCTACTAATTTTGTGTCCAAAGACCAATGACTATACCAACTATCCCTCCTGATGTCTATTTCTTTCGATTGCAAACATCAAGTTGACCAAATTTACCTTTGTTTGGCATCACTTATTCCACATTTTTTTGAATACTCAATCCTCTTCTTGGTTAGCTCAATTCTTTCTATCTTATATATTTACTGATCTAAAAATTAGCCCATAGTTTTTGTTCAATTGCTTTTTATTCTCATTACAAATTTTAGCCGATAAGAACATTAATTTAAAAATAACTAGTATGTTCTTCCTACTTTTTATGTATAGTGGCCTATGTATAAAATAAGCCTACTTATCTAGTTCTTTAGGTACATTGCATTATGAATTTGTCTTCAATGTACCTTCCTGTTAATTTCCCTTCAGCCAGTATTTTGACCAGGTTAACATGATAGGATTGCCACAATTCATCCTATTGGTATCTTTTGTGAAGAAGGCAGGACTCATACTTCAAGTTTCAAGTTCTTCAAGGCTCAGCACTTGCTCAATCTGAGATACTATTTCTAATTACTTTCTAGAAATTTTATTGGTTACTGTAGCCCATTGCGAAAATAAATAAAGGAAGATTCACTTAAAATTGAGTCAGGAAGCCCTGAAGGGGAGGTCTCACATACATACCATTCACTGAAGCCTGAAGAACCAACAGGAAGGAAGGTGATTATGTCAACAAAGGAGGACACTTTTCACATATGAATTTATCTCCTGCCTTTAAGAAAGGGAAGGAAGATCTCAACTTGTCCCAGCAACAAGGCACTAACCACTGCTTGCAGCCAATGAAAAATTGTCATAACCTCAAACTCTTGTTCTTTTCCAATAAATTTTGTTCAGAACAACCATCCCGTATTTTCTCCTAAAACCTGATAAAAACTGACCTTCCCTTTGTCTCTTTAGGCTTGTCTATGGTTTGCATCCTGAATTGCAATTCCTCTGCTATTCCCAAATACACTCAGTTGTTTTTACTCATATAAAATTGTTCTTTGCTCTGTTTAAAGTTAACACCATTAACTTATTTACCATTACTGATTTTGTGATCAGTGTTCTCCTTGTTTAAAGCATCCACCAAGTTTACATAAAGGTTGTTATTTCCCTGCCAAAATTCTTTTAACACTAGTTGTCACAATGCTTGTCTTGCTAATTCAACATTCTTTCTTAAGAGTGTGTACCTTTGCCCTTGTGTCTTCTTGGAATACACTTGTGATGGGAAGATTGGCAACTTCCCCTCCCTTCCAAGCTCCATCATAGCTAAGTTTTGAGTTAAATGGATGTAATCATCCTGATCCATTCCCAGGGTAACAAATGACCTTTACAACTAATGTAGCACTACATGATTATGGTAGGATTTAGGTAAACAAGGAAAGAAATTAAAACTCTTATACATAATAATGGAAGAACACTGATTACAAAGGTAGAATTGACTTTTTGGTAGTGGAGGAAAGGTTCATTTCTTTTTTTCTTCCTTCCTTCCTTCCTTCCTTCCAATATTTATTTATTTGTTTATTTATTTGTTTATTTTTGAGAGAGAGAGAGAGAGAGAGAGAGAGAGAGAGAGAGAGGAGGTGCAGAGAGAGAGGGAGACAGAGAATCCCAAGCATGCTCTGTGCTGTCAGCACAGAACCTGATGTGGGGCTTGAACTCATGAACTGTGAGATCATGACCTTAGCTGAAATCAGGAGCTGGATGCTTAACCGACTGACCCATCCAGGTGCCCTGAAAAGATTCATTTCTGTTTGAGTTTAGACCAGGGTTATTCAACTTTCATATTATTAACATTTTGGGCCAGATAATTTTTACTGGGGAGGGGGGTCTCCTGTGCATTTTAGGCTGTTTAGCATCATCTCTGGCCTCTACTCACTAGATGCCAGCAACAAGGCACCCTCCCCTCCCCAGTTGTGATGTCTCCAGATATTGTCAAATGTTTCCTGAGGGAAAAGATTACCACAGATTGAAAGCCACTGGCATAGACTATACTTCTCAGGGATTGTGGTTGAGGGAGAGGTTAAAAGGACAGAGCAATTTGTGAAAAGAACTTAGGGACGGGAAAGGAGGACCAAGTTTGGAGTCAGAGGCATTGTCCGTAGAGAATTTTCCTTCTCTCATAAAGCTCTATGTCTTAAGGTACGATCCATTTAGAAATTCAAGAGAAAGTTCAAGTGTACTAGAACTTTAATCTGTACCTTCCTGAGCTATAATTATTTTCTGAGATTTCCTTAACATTTCACTAAAGGTATTTGCATTTCCTTGAACAGGTAGCTCAAGGTGTTGGAAATGGTGAGTGTACATATGAGAAAGGATTCATGGGTTTCATTAGGGTGGGGGTCCCAATCCTAGAACAGTCAACTATGGGCAAGAGAGTTGTATCACATAAGTTTCTGTTGCAGCCATGTTGCTGAGAAGAAAGAGAAGTAGTTCCTAGAATAATTATAATATACCTTAAGTTTATTTGGTGCTTACTATATGCCAGGAATAATATTAATTATTTTACCTGTATCATTTCATTTATTTCTCAAGGATATTTTGAGGAAGATACTGTTTTTAATCCCACAATATTATAGAGATAAAACAGAAGTTCAGAGATAGTAGATACTTTGTCTTATTTCTTAGGCAAGACACAATAGAACTGAGATTTGAGGACAGGCAACCTGACACTACAGCCATTCTTCATATTCCATCACCAACATCTGCTTCAAGATTTGCCCTTGGACTATAGTCCGTGAATCCTTGTTTTCTAGTGTCCTAATGAGAGGTTAAGTCAGCTCCTGAGAGTTGATGTGATGATAGATAGGGATTGAATTTCAGCACTAGGAACAGGACTGGAGCCTTTGGAAGGTGGGAATATTGTCAAACAGTGGAAGTGGGAAAAGCATTGGGAAGGGAATAAGAGAAGAATAAGATAAAGAACATAGAGGCCAGGGATCAAGTAAGAGAACAAAATGTGCTATGGGCCCAGTTGTCATAGTTTCTGATTTTCATCATCATAATAAAAATAAGACTGAGGAAGTCAAGGATCAAAGATTTTAAGGTACTACAAGCAGTTTGGAAATGGTTGATTCTGGTTATAAAGCTAGATAAGGAAGTGAATGAAGCTAAGAAGAAAATGGTGGATTAGGAACACATGATGGTGCATGGCAATATAAGAGATAGAAAATCAGGATATCGAGGGCAGGAGGAGGGTATTTCAAGAATTGGATGTTGGAAGTGGAACAAAATTATTCCCATGTCATACTGCTGCCTGGATGGTGGTAAACCCTATTTTTTACAAGAGGCGAAGGACTAGCTGAGAGTTAGGATTTTGGCCGTTAGACCCATCTCCTCATATCTGGTGGTGTTCTTTGTTTTTCTTCAGAGGGTTTGATGAATTTCCCAGGCCCATCATCCATTTCCCTCTTGTACACTGAAGCAATATATAATGGGATGATTTTGGATTTTAAAGTTGAATTTCCAAGTTTAAGTTCTGTTTCTCTTATTAGCAGTGTTACCCTTATCAATTATATGAGGGTTTTGAGCCTCGCTTTCTTCATCTGTAAAAAGGGTATGGCAACAGCTTCTTCACAACAGGTTCTGAAGATAGCAAGGAAAAAGCATTTTGCAAATGTGAAGAGTTGTTGTTGTTTTCTTTTAATGTCCCAATTTCTCTTTAAAATGGGGTTGGCAGACTTTGCAGAGGTCTTTCTTATTCATCTCTGTATCCTCAGTGCCAGATATACTGACTGGCCCATAGTGAGTGGAAAATATTTGTGGAATAAATGAATGACCTGATTAATAAATGAAATTTACAGTAACACTATTTGATATGTAATTGAATATGGCATTAAGGTAGGCCATCTTATGTCTAACCCAAGAGACTTCAGTAATTTTTAAAATATGAAAAAGATTTTTATTTTAAGATATACTGGTCTTGCAGGCCTGAATCTGTAGGACAATGTTAAAGCAAAATTTAGTGCTATCAAAAAGTTTGAAATCTTTATGTCTACAACCCTGAAAATTGTTTACTTAAATTTTATACAACTTCTAGCTTCTTTTTCTTCTAGAGAAAGAAGAAATAATTCTAATAATAATTATTAGTAATTATTATTATTAATAATTCTAATAATAATTCATTATTATAGGTCAATCTGGTATCAGTCTGGTGACATCTCAATATCTATTGCACTAAATTGATTGTAACAGTTCTTAATTTTTTTTGATCATTTCATAGTGTCATTTCCTGTGATTTAATTTATCTTTGATATTAAACAAAGATTCCAGACTGTCAATGCAATTTTGCCCTGAGCAAGCTCTGAGGTAGTATTCTTAGTTCTCCTTTGAGACAACTCTCTTTTGAGCGACTATCTTTTGAGATACTACTAAATTGTAGAATCATTTATTATCTAAAGGTCTTGATTTGTTGGACTTCTTAATATTTGTACGGTCAATTCTCACCCCAAAGATTATGCCTTTAGCAAAAGGAAGATTTGGTGCAAAAAGTTGAATATAGATGGTGGCACTCTAAGCTCAAGTTGTGCTATCTTTTTTTTATAGAAGAACTTTATGCACTCTTACAGGAATGTTTTAATATTTAATACACAAGAGCTGTAATTTTTCATGGGAAATTGAAGTCAAATCTGAAGCATTAAAAAATTAACCACAGCAAACTGAATTTTCCAAATGAAAGATAATGTCTACTGTGGAGTAGAGCTTTGTTTTGATTAATGCAAAGATGGGAGTGGGAAAGTTCCCTGAATCTTCATAAGTTTCCAAATGAGGTTTTGTGTTGTCTACAATCTGGAAGTGTTGGTTTATTGAGCTAGGGGCTCGTGGAATAAAGAAATTGGATTGATATGATGAGCTAATAAATCTACTACCTGAATCTATTATAGCCAGAGAACTTATACATTTATTTTTTCCCTTTACTACTCTGTGCAGAGAATTCTGTGTACTGGTTAGAATCATGGACTTTGGAGCTAGCCTTCCTGGGTTCAAGTCATACTAATTATATGGCCTTGGATAAGTTCTCTTTTTTGTGATTCAGTTTTTGAATCTATAGAAGGGAGATGATGATAATACTAATATTCCTAGGTAGTTGTGAAGATTAAATTTACTAATCAATTCAAAACACTTAGGCTCTGGCACAAAATAAGAGCTAAAAAATTGTGCCTATTTATTTTTGTTTGTCTGACATCTGAATTTCACAATTGCAGGGCTGCTTTTCTTTTGGCCATTTTAGCTTTCATCCCTATTCTGTGGGTTGGAATGACCACATGCATCTTTGACTCAGTTTCATTGTTAGGTTGACCAGGAACATGTCTTCTGTCATGAATTCACAATATTTGTAGAACCATATTTGCAAGTAGATATCATTCCACAACGTAGTGCTTATTTCTTAGATACAGATACAATAGAGACCTATACTGCATTGTGCTGGTCCATAGCTGACAACACTAATAAAAGAACTGTTTTTAAGTGTGGGAAGGAAATAAAAGTCTTTTTGAAGCCTAAAGTAAGTCAGCCAGATAAAGCTTATAGAAATAGAGGAGTGCCAAAAATGTTTAAACATGGCTAGATTATTCCAACAATGAAATGTTAGTTGCAGTGAATATTTACTGAACTCTATGACTGAGAGAGCTTAGACTCTTACCACAATGTACATCATAACCACTCTCTGTATACTTGATATTAATATGGCATGCTCTGGGATGAGTATTTTACATGTATTACCTCCCACGGCATGACACTGTGATAAAGTGAATTATTTTGCCTTTTACTAATGTGAGACTGAGGCCTGGGAAGGTTAAATAACTTGCCCAAGATCCTATGTGAATAAATGGAATAATATGAACTTTGATGCAGGCCTGACTTTAAAACCCAACATCTTATTCGTATGCAGTATTTCTTCTCAATGCTTTGCAACAGTTTGGGGAAGCCCTGTGGTCAGCTTGGTAATTGTGGACAGCATAGTAATACCCATGTAAAGGCCTCATGGAAAATAATGATGTTGTAAGTGCTTTGTTGTGACTGTGGCAAGTTATTTAACCTCTCCTAACTTCAGGCTTCTCACTTATACAATGGATATAAGAATACTGTATAAGATTAGTATGAGGATTAAATCAGGAAAAGCATACCAACACACAGTAAAACTTCAGTAGAGATTCTTTCTCTTTCTCTTCTTATTGGGTTATCTCTTTCAATTGGTAAGTCACTGTTAAATCGTTTTAGTAATAAGACAAGAGATAAATAGTTGCCATTATAGTGGTGGGGGGAGGACCTAACGGAGAGACTCATTACGCTGATCACAGTCCTAAAAGGACCACACCCTATCCTCTCACCATTCAAGTAGATGAGGATTCACTTGCAGACAGTAACAATTCTCTGCAAGTTCTACAATTCCAGTCCTGGAGCATTGGCCACAGGAGGCATCCAGGACATGTTTGTTGCTTCACTGATTCAAAGAAGAGGAAAGAAACAAGATATTGGCCCTCTTGACTTAATTTTAATATTAAAAAAAAATTTGTTTTTGAGAGAGAGCGCAAGTGGGGAAGAGGGGCAGAAGAAGAGAGAGAGAATCTTTAAAAAATTTTTTTGTAATGTTTATTTATTTTTTGAGAGAGAAAGACATAGTGTGAGTGGGGGAGAAGCAGAGACACAGAATCTGAAGCAGGCTCCAGTCCAGGCTCCAAACTGTCAGCACAAGAGCCCAATGTGGGGCTCAAACCCACAAACCGTGAGATCATGACCCAAGCCGAAGTCAGACACCCAACCGACTGAGCCACCCAGGGGCTCTGAGGGAGAGAAAACCTTAAACAAGCTCCATGCTTAGCACAGAGCTTGACACAGGGCTCCATCCCACGGCCTTGGGATCATGACCTGAGCTGAAATCAAGAGTCAGACATTCAACAGACTGAACCAGGTACCCCTTAATAATTTTAATAGTCAAATTGTGGAGGTCGTTCTTTTATTATTATTTTTCTCCTATAGTTTTCTAGGACATTGGTCTTTGTTTAGACTAACTAGAACACTTAGGCACTGGGTAATTCAACCAATCATCTGAGAACCTGGATGTACTCTATCTAATGTTAACTATTAAAAAATTTTTTTTAAAGTTTATTTATTTTTGAGAGAGAGAGAGAGGCACAGAGAGAGGGAGACACAGAATCCAAAGCAGACTCCAGGCTCTGAGCTGTCAGCACAGAGCCCGACGTGGGGCTTGAACCCACAGACCATGATATCATGACCTGAGCTGATGGTGAATGCTTAACCGACTGAGCCACCCAGGTGTCCCATAAAATATTTTAAGAATAATTTTTACAATTAATTTCTTCAGAGATCTAAATGAGCTTTGAGCTTACATTTCTAAGTGCTAGGAAACTTGGATCTAAAAGTAAAAACAACCAAAGTTTGTTTCAAACTTTTCCTCTATGTAGGTAATCAATCTGTAAGAGTCCTGGTGCACCAACTGGTCTCATGTGGCATCTTCAACACAGTTGGCTTGTTCTGTTTCCCCAAATTGCCGTAGAATTATCTGAATTATACTTCCTATATGTTGGTTATGTTTAATAGTTTTCTTCATAAGTCAAGTCCTTTAAATTCACAACAACGAAGATTGTACTGATGAGGAAACTGAGGCCCAGAGGTTGCAAATAAGTTGCCAAAGTTTATACAAGTAGGGAGTGGCAAAGCTGGAAATCTGTCCCAGGTAGGCTGAGATGCAGAGGTTGTAACTTGCTTCTTTATTGTATAGCCTCCAAACAAGTCAGGTGCTGACCTTACCCTCACACTCAACAGTTCAGGGAACTCACTCCAAACTGCATGGACCCACTCCAGTGACATCTGTAGGAGGAAAAGAAGCAGACCTCCCTTTGCCTTGGGTCATGTCTCGGTCTGCGGTGTATCTGCTGCCATCACCATGGCTTGTCAGCAAGTTTATTCTTAAAGTGAAACATAGTTGCTTTCTTTTTTCACAAGGTTTATACCTCCACCTCATTAAACCTCCCCTTTCTGCCTTTTGCTTCTCTTTTCTCTTCTTGGGATTTTGTGGGTGATTAACTACTTGACTCATGTGAAGACAACTGGTTCCTACTAACAAAGTGGTTGGCCGCCTAGAAAAAAACCTCTTCGATACTGTGTTAAATTGACCATTCTCTTCCTTCTTTTTAATTTTTCTAAATTGAGAGCCACATTCATGACGGAGCAGCAGGATGACAGAACGTGGGGACATTACCAGCCACCGCGATAATGGCCCTGCTACTTTACTGGGCCATCACCTCCTTCCTGATGCTCTCCCAGGGAAGCAGCAGGCCCTGGGGTTTCAGCCTGGGAGAGAGCTGCAGAATGAGGTTTCATGCTGGGGGTGAAGATTAATCTCTGAGTGGCATTCCTGCGGAGGGTTTAAATGGCACCAATTTGGGAAGGATTTGTCCTGGAGGTGTGCTGAATCCACCTTTTCTCTCAGTGAACACCGGTGATTACCTCTGAGTGCCCCCAGAGGCAGCCTCCCACATGTCAAATACATATGGCTCCATCTAGGAGCTCATTGCTCTCCGTTCAGTTATCGTGGGCTGTTCACTCTGCCTCCCCGAGCCCTACATCTTCCTGAGCCATTTAGGCCACTTGTGCTCATGGTCTCAGATTCACGCTGAAATGCTTTGAAAATGCAAAGGTAAACAAAGGTTTAACCTGGTGGGTAGGGAAAATCACTTCGACCTCTTTTGACTTAAAAGCTGCTATAAACACTTGAGTCATTATTATTCCCAAGGCTTAAAACCACCTCATTGCCACCATGCTGGGTAAAAGCTGTCCAGGTTCCCAGCATGGCTTGGCAGACATCAGTTAGGGCCAAGTCCATGTGAAAAAGCACTGTGGATGGACCAGCCCCTGGTGCGCGCTCTCAGCCCTGCTTGCTGGATAATGGTCAGGTGCTGCTTTCCTCACCTCATAAATAGAAAGCTGTTTATTTAAATTTTCTGTGAAAGAGAGAATTTGGGGATTATTCATTGTTCCAAATTCCCCCCTGGTAAGTAAAAAATAAGTGGAATCCAAATTAAGTTTTATATGATCATCTCTGGTATTTATGCAGTTTGTGCGAAAATGCTGGAACCAGATCCCCATGGATGTTTTTGGCTCTGGGTGTGTGCTGTAGGCAATCATTGAGTATTTTCTCATTAAATACAGTGTTGGTTTTTTGTTCCATTTACTCCTAGAAGTCAGAGAAACAGCAGAAATGGAGTAGAGACTCTTGGGAGATGAATCTAAGGACGCAGAACTTGTGCCCTCTTCATTTATTTATTCTGCTTACAGCAATAGGTTCCTCACAGACCCTTCCAATGGGAATGAGCCTGGAGCCTGGAATGAGATAGGAGATAAATGGTGTTTTTATGAGGAAAGGTCAAGGAATAGAGAGAAGAAAAAAAATCAGGAATTGATTGTTTTTAACTGCATGAATCATTATTTTAGAGAAGCTAAGCCTGAAAACTTTGCAGCAGGAGAATAGAAATGGCATTCATTCATTTACAAAATGGGCATTTATTGAATGTCCCACTGTGTGCCAGGCTGTAGTATAGATGAAGAGATTCAATCTTTGATCTGAAAGAATATGCATTTCATAGACATTTTATATATATAATTTTTTTGATGAACCAGGATATTTATTTTATTTTTTATTTATTTATTTTATTTTTAATTTTTTTATTAAGGAATAATTAACATGCAGTGTTATGTTAGTTTCAGTTGTACAATGTAATGATTCTGTTCTGTACATTGCTCAGTGCTCATCATGGTAAGCGTACTCTTTAATCCCCTTTACTGATTTCACCCATCCCCCACCCAGCTCCCCTCTGGTAGCCATCCGGTTGCTCTCTATATTTCAGAGTCTGATTTTTGTTGGTCTTTTTTTCTTTGTTCATTTGTTTCTTAAATTACACACATGACTGAAGTCATGTGGTATTTATCTTTCTCTGACTGATTTTTTTCACTTAGCATTATGCCTTCTAGGTCCATCCATGCTATTGCAAATGGCAAGATTTCATTCTTTTCTTATGATTGAGTGGTATTCCATTGCATATATACCATATCTTCTTTATCCATTCATCTATTGATGGGCTCTTGGGTTGCTTCATATCTTGCCTATTGTAAAGAATGCTGTAAGAAACCTAGGGGTGCATGTATCTCTTTGAGCTAGTATTTTTGTTTTCTTTGGGTCAATATCTGGTAGTGGAACTACTGGATAATATGACAAATTTTTAAATAAAAATATATATATAAAATATTCTTTCCCAGCCAGGATATTGGAAAATCATTAAATAAAATTAGGTTTTAGAAGCCTTGACTTCTCCACCTACAAGCCTCCTCCCTCCCTACCCTCATCCAGCCCATGTCCCTTTGTGACCTAAACCACACAGGTTTTGACTTAAAGGGTACTACAAATTCTCCATTTCAAAATGCAAAATGATGTAATAGGAGTGTAGTGTTCTGAGTCACTGTCTCAGGAATCTCTTTGGTCCTTCACTTTGAGAACTCAGTTAATGCTGGTGTTAGCTGGAGAGGTGGACCTTTCCATCTGCTGCTAGATTTTTTTTTTTTTCAACGTTTATTTGTTTTTGGGACAGAGAGACAGAGCATGAACGGGGGAGGGGCAGAGAGAGAGGGAGACACAGAATCGGAAACAGGCTCCAGGCTCTGAGCCATCAGTCCAGAGCCCGACTCGGGGCTCGAACTCACGGACCGCGAGATCGTGACCTGGCTGAAGTCGGACGCTTAACCGACTGCGCCACCCAGGCGCCCCGTAGATTTTTTTGTGTCTTGAAAACTTTACTTGGCTCTCCTGTTTTGGCTTACTTAGTTCATATTTCTAAAAAAAAAAAAAAAAAAACCAAACCCATGACTTTATTGTCATTTTTCTCCTCTTCTTACTTTCACCAGACAGTTTAATCATTAAGAGTTCATTTGGCTGAGAATAACAGCCAATCTACCAGTGGCTTTAAAAAGTGGGGTTTGTGGATTTTACACAGTAAGTTCAGAGGTAGGTTGATCAGGGCTGGTGTAATACTTCAGTGATGCCATCAGGCACCAATCTTTCCCTAAGTTTGCTTTGCCATCCCTTCTATGTATGCCATTATCCTCTTGATTCTTTCCTTGTGATTACAAGATGGCTGTCATACCTCCAGCCCAAACATCTGCATTTCTTTTTTTTTTTTTTTTTCAACGTTTATTTATTTTTGGGACAGAGAGAGAGACAAAGCATGATCGGGGGAAGGGCAGAGAGAGAGGGAGACACAGAATCGAAACAGGCTCCAGGCTCTGAGCCATCAGCCCAGAGCCTGACGCGGGGCTCGAACTCACGGACCGCGAGATCGTGACCTGGCTGAAGTCAACGCTTAACCGACTGCGCCACCCAGGCGACCCCAAACATCTGCATTTCAACCAGGAAGCTGAGGAATGAGAAAGAAGCCAAGGGTTATGCCAGCCAAATGTAACCCCCCCCTTAAAACAAAAACAAAAACAAAAACAAGAGATATCAAAGCTCTCCCAGAAATCCTGCCTAATAAATGCTTACATCTCAGAACTATATTACAGGGTCAGAAAGGCAGGCTGGGAAATTCAGAGATGATGGTAGGTGCTGAGATTCTAACTAACAAAGAGACGGCCATACTGTGCTCTTAAACTCATGAACAGTATTCAAAATTTCAGGGGCAGCCTATAGAGCAAACTTGGAAAGGGATTGGGGAAGACCACTTTGAGGTGAATTAATATTAGACCTAAAATAATGATGGCATTCTCTCATCTAACCAAAAAAGTAATTGTCATAAAACATGAATACTTTTGGGGAAAAAATTTATTGGGACTTTTTAAAAAATAATAGCTTTCCTGAAGTCAGAAAAATATAAGCAAACATTCTTCAAGTTTCATCATAGATCTGATAGAAACCAAGTAAAAATAAAAGATAAATGTGAGGCAGGTGAACTTAAAAAAAAATCGAGCACTGATCCCTGTTAGACTGGCCTTAATTTCTTTAAGGCTTAAGGAATGTGGGCTGTTTTAATTTTTTTTTTAACGTTTATTTATTTTTGAGACAGAGACAGACAGAGCATGAATGGGGGAGGGTCAGAGAGGGAGAGAGGGAGACACAGAATCTGAAACAGTCTCCAGGCTCTGAGCTCTCAGCACAGAGCCCGACACGGGGCTTGAACTCACGGACTGCGAGATCATGACCTGAGCCGAAGTCGGATGCCTAACCAACTGAGCCACCCAGGCCCCCCTGTTTTAATTTTTTAACACAGAATTTTCATAACGTTATCAATAGTGTCCTCATATACTTCTCATACCCAAAATATATACGTTGGCTGGTGAAATGAACTGGTAATTTTTTTTTTCAAAATAAGACAGGAATCACAATGATTCACCTTTAGTTGCTACATAACAAAGAAATTAACAAGAGCATCTAAATTTCTATTTTTTGGCACATACCAGATGCCTTAGTTAAGCAAGCATTTTCACAAAACTTCTTTTGTCCTATAAAATTTACAAATGAAAAATTTTTGTAACATGTAGACTATCTTTCTGTTCTGCATCCAGCTTTGTCTTCTGTGGATCAAGAAAGATGGTTCTTTAAGACTCTGAGAGATTAAATTTGAGAGTGACATCTTCTTGGGCACTCCAATCCATCACATCAGAGAACCCAATTACCTTAGTGATCATTGACTAACTACTGATAAGAGAATCTCCAAAATGTTGTCCTTCCAAGCCAAGGCCAAAGTATAAATAAAGCTTTCAACTAACCAAAGCACGCTACAGTTTCAGCCTCTATTTGCAGAGAGATCCTTTAAAAGTCTGTTGCTCTGGTTTACTGCTTACTTTTTCAACAAAAGAACCAATACCAGGGAGTGATCACTTGTCCACTGTGAACAGGTCCTAGTGCTTGTAATGACTCCACATATCACCATCCTTACTTGTACTGTTTTGCCCATACCTTCACAGAGAAGGGATTCAGAGGGTTTTATCTATATCTAGAATAAAATATTTCTGGACCTTTAGGTTGAGAAGGTAGGGAGACCACTTCCTCAGTAGGTATGTATACCTACAGCCATGTAAATTCAGACAGAGAGGGCTAAGGGCCTTATGAGTCACCAGGAATGAGACTTTCCAAATCTCAGCTCTGGTAATATTTTTCTCCAGAGATTATATTAAAAAATCATTTTGGGAATAAGAATAAGAGAAGAAATGTTCATCAGTGTTGTCTTCCTTCCTTCCTTCCTTCCTTTTAGAGAGAGAGAGAGAGAGAGAGAGGCATGGGGGGTGGAGGAGAAGGAATCTTAAGTAGGTTCCATGCTCAGGGTGGAGCCTGATGAAGGGCTTGATCCCACTGTCCTGAGCCAAAATCAACACTCAGACCCTCAGCCAACTGAGTCATTCAGGTGTCCCAACAGTGTTTTATTTCTTATACTTTAAAATAAGCAACAGTGCATGTAAACTCCTGAGATGTTAATATGTCTGTGAAGTAGGGGCTTTATTACAAAGGAGACATAGGAAAGTGCAGTGATGCACCAGCCCCTAGAGAAAATGAAAGGTGGAATTAAGTGTAGAAGTTAGGACCATGGTTCTATCTGTGAAGACTACTATAGCACCCATTTTCTTATTTGTGATCACCTCTTTGTTGTGACACACACATCACTGAATCATCAAAGCTCCCATCATCTCCTTGCTTCAGATCTCTTGAAGAACATTGATGTTCATAAAGTCATCTAACAAGGACTTACTGAGTCTGCTTGTTCTGGGACATGCAAGGTGCCAGGGACACAAAGATGAACCAGACATGTCCATTTAGGAGCTCATATCTAGAAGAAGACTGTGAGGACAGACATTTAGAGCAAAAGTTTAAATATAGGGCTATCTGGGCCTGAATGAGGGAGATGTAGACAAAGCATAGTGATGTAATGTAGTGTAACAGTGAAAAGTATGAACCCTGGCTTCAGGCTTTCAGGTTCAAGTCCCGGACTCAACTTAGTAGCACTGTGACCTGTCAAGTAAACTAGGTTTCTCCCTGTCTTAATTTCCTTATTTGAAAAATGTGTATAGGGGCGCCTGGGTGGCTTGGTCAGTTAAGCGTCCGACTTTGGGACTTCGGCTCAGGTCATGATCTCACGGCCCGTGAGTTCGAGCCCCGCGTCGGGCTCTGTGCTGACCGCTCAGAGCCTGCAGCCTGTTTCCGATTCTGTGTCTCCCTCTGTCTCTGCCCCTCCCCTGTTCATGCTCTGTCTCTCTCTGTCGCAAAAATAAATAAACGTTGAAAAAAAAATTTTTTTAATTAAAAAAAAAGAAAAATGTGTATAATAATAGTACTTACCTCTTTTTTGTGGGGATTAAACAATGTAACATGTCTAAAGTACTTATAACATTGGCTAAATACATAGTAAGTCCTATGTGAATTTTGACTATTGTTATTATTTCACGAGACCACAAAATAAGGGACATCAACTTTCCTCTGGTAGGGACAGTTTTATAGATTAGATAAGACTTGACCTGAGTCATGATAATCCGAGGTTATCAGAGAGGACTATGAGGAGAGGGACACTCCAGGAAGACAGAGAAAAATGGGTAAAGGCACAGTAATTTGGTGTGGCTGATACTAAGTCTTTGACTGGGTTGTGGAAAGGAGAGAGGGTAAACAAGAAGTTAGGGAATAGGTCTCATATGCCATGCACAATAGTTTAGACCTTAAAATCCTACACATGAAGAAGCGCATATGGATCCTTCTGAGTAAAAATCACACGATCCAATTTGTGTTTCTGAAAGCTCACTAAAGAACCATCATAAAAAGTGGATTGGAAAGTGAGGGTCTGGAAAAAATCAACCTTTATTCATTGTTTACTAAGTTCTGGACATTAGAAATAAAAACAGGTGTATGACATTGTCTTTCCTTTGAAAGACCTGGAACCTATCTGAGGGGACAGAGATACACACACTTAAATGTAGCATGGTTTGATAAGTATTATGCTACAGTACAGCTGAGGCAGCATTGGAACACCAGGGAAGGGACAATTATTTCTGTGAGGGGAGGTGTGGGGGTCAGAAAACAATAATGGGGAAGTGGCATACCAGCTATATAATCATATGGTATGTTCATGGACCAGTCCACATCAAGAGTGGTTTAAGATAGTGTGTGATGGGAGAACATGTAGAACGGAAAAGTGAGTTTGAAAGCCATATGAATTGAGAGTGGTCTTTATTTATAGGGAGTAAGGAACTATTGAAGATTTCTAAAACATGGGAAAGCGTTATAGTTGTGGGAAAAATCTTAGGCTTTAGAGACTCATAGACTTGAGTTCGAATCCCTTTGTGGTTTGCAAACTGTGCGACCTTGGCAAGTTCGCAAAATCTTTCCAAACCTCAATTTTCTCATGGGGATGATAGTAGCACCTTTTTTGTCTTGTAGGTTTTAGTGAGGATTAAATGAGTAAATAAATACATGGGAAGTACTGGGAACTGTGTCTGGGAGGTATCTGACACAAAGTAAATAAATATTGTTATAATTTTAATTGTATTTTGAGGTGTATAGTTCATGGGTTGGCAAACTTTTCCTGCAAAAGGCCAGATAATAAATAGTTGAGGCTTTGGAGGCCATACCACATCCACTGCAACCACTGGATTGCCATCTTAGCAACAGAGCACCAAGAACAAAGTCTAAATGAATGGGTGTGATTTCATTCCAACAAAACTTTACAAAAACAGGTTGCCGTGTAGATCGGTGCCTGGGCTACAGATTGCCAACCCCAGTTATAGGTGGTGAGGATACAAGATGATGAACTTGTCTAAGGACGGAAAGTGATCAAATTGGATACAGCAGATGCTGGAGCATGGGGGAACACCAGCATTCTGGGTGGATGGATGGACAGAGGCCAATGAAGTCATGGTTGGGAAGGGCTGTCCTAGCTATAGGCCTTCTGAGTGTCTTCCTGGTAGCATGAGGATTTATTGAAGACACTGAAACTAAACATTCATGCCCTATTTAATTAATTTTAAGGGAAGGCCTGTCAGGAGGTGGTAAACAAAAGAGCGATGTTAGCATTTTAACAAGGGTGCCAGCCTGTCCACTTTACGAGATTTAACCTCATGTCCCGAACAAACTTTCTTTCATTTATTCCTCACCGTTTTGTTTTACATCTCATATTTCTTCCTCCTCCCTCCCCTTCTAATGCTGCTTCTCCTCCTCTGTCACCCCCCCACCATGTGCCCACCACAATACCAGGTGGGTAAGATGATAATCATCGAGCCAGCTATTATGAGCAGTATAAACAAATGACAAATCTCTGGGCGCAGGAAAGGTAACAAGAGGCTGATCAGTAGTTCTAGTTATCTTTCCTTCATGTTTATTGCAGTCTGGTGCAGTTATTTCTAAGGGCCTGACATTGATCGACAGCTTCTATTAAGGCCTATCCAGGGCAGCTGGATTGAACAGATACATTAAATAAAGCAGTTATTGCTTTTCATTGCCTTTCCGTAAAATATCACTGCTAAATAGCTTCTGCCATCAGATGCAGTTAGGTACATGGTTTTAATTTGAGGGACTGCTTTATAACACTGCACAATTGACACTGGCCTTTGTTTCCCCTACAATAATGATTGTGTACATCCTGGAGAATTGATGGGCTGTCCTTTGAGGTAGTGTGGGGAGGAGGCGGGAGGAGTGGGCTCTGGCTTTGTTGTTCTCCCTCTCTCTCTTTTTATACATGCCAGGTTTGTCACTTGTTTGCAGCACAGGCAGGAACAATGTCAAGCGAGGGACCTTATCTCAGGATGTTGTAATGTAGGGACTGTAAGCCTTCGCCTGGAGACCAGATAAGTGCAACCTTACAAGCCTGGAGGAAGACGGGGTGGGGGGGGGTGTGTGTGTGTGTGATTGAGACAACAATGGGAAGCTGTCGGGTGCCCTGTTTGCTACAGCTCTTTCTGGTGCCACAGAAATATATGCATGTGGAACGGTGCATAACAAGCATGAAAATAAAAGTCTGGAATGTTCATCTAATAATGATGTATTTGGAGCAGGATTATGCTGCCCAATGATATTCTTGTTTTATCTCTGGGCTAAACGCTGGGGCAGCTGTGTGCTTTGGCACAGTCTTCTGTTCCTCCTTTTGTGTGCTGCATATTAATCCTTTATTGAAGTAATTAAATGTGTGCTTAATGGCAATGAGCTGGCAGAATGAACGTACAATTGAATTAGCAGTTATGATTGGGAGCATGCTACAAAATGAACTAAATGCAATTACTGTAGGCATTTCTTTCTCCAAGTCGAATCTGGCTACATGACATGACTTAATTAGAGGTGGTTAGATACACTAACTCCCTGATCCTCAAGTGGGCTGTCTGAATTTTAGTTGGAACCCCTTGCCCCACCCTTTTTCAGATGCTGTCAGCAAAGACCCCTAATCTTAGCTCTCCGGCCATGAGGATACGGTCTGAATTCTCATAGACCAAACAGGAACAGGAATAGAAACATCTTCAGCAGGATTCTTGCTGGGTAAAAATCTCTACCGATCACTGGTCCAGCTGTTTGTCTAGGTGAGTGAGAGAGCCACAGCAGGACCTGCATGCTTTGTGAACTGAGGCATGCTTTGTGAACTAAGGGACAGCAAATGCCCCGATGTCAACAACAGAACTGTCCTTGGAGGGTGAACTGTGCTTTAAGCCTCTAGCTTTTCAGCCGCTAATGTGACTCCTGGGTAGATGGTCACCCTTGAGTTCAGAAGCCTCCAGCAGAGGAACCTGAACAGATTTTGAGCCCTTAAGGGCACACCTGGGCAGGCACTCAATGCTTGCAATGCACTGCTCCATGGAGAACTCGAAATAAGAAATGACTAATGTGTTATACCATCTTAGAGCTTTGTAACTGCGCCTCTATAGAAGTTCAATTTAATGGCTCTCAATCCTAGCTGCCCAAGAGAATTCTCTGGAGTACTTTAAAAATATTGATGACCAAGCTCCACCTCTAGAGTTTTAATTGTCTGAGGTGGGCTCAAGGTATTGCTAGTTTATAAAAACTCCTACGTGATTTTAAGTATACCAAGGACTGAGAAACACTAACTTTACTTTTATTTTTATTAATCTGCTTTCTTACCTTTTTTTTTTTTCAGTGTACCTTGGCATTCTGCAATATTTTTGGGGGGTGGGGGGGAATTGACTCATAGGAACATGAGTAATGGTGGATGTCAGCAGATCATAATGGGGTACTAGAGTGGTCGTTGTAATCTAAAACACAAAGTTATAGCTTCTTGTCATCTCTATGATGATCCTGGGGCTACTTTGGAAACTCAGTGCTGATTTATAATCCCATCAGTTCCTGACCTCCCAGCTCTGTCCAACAAGCAAGGGCTCTCATTAGTCGTGCCCCCCTGTTTTGCTTAGAGTTATTTACCAAGAAGCCAATCAATATTCTATGAATGGACAGTGGGATGTGAAACTCTCATCAATCCATTCCATTCTCTTTTCTCAAAATGGTTGGTGGAAGCAGGAGGGGCAACTTGCTACAAAAGAGGAGGCAAAACCCCATTTTCACTTTTGAGCACCTAAGATGTACATTTTGTTTTATTTTTATTTGAGTGTAATAAGGCAGGGTTCCTGGTCAGTGGGAGCTCCTGGGTCTATTTTACAGCCTTCATTCTCTTTCCTGGGGCCATAAATGAAACCCTTTCAGCCCTAATGACCACAATGACTTTCCTCGATCATGTTATTGCTACTTTGGCACATTTATTGCTTTCACATGCACTAATGGATGAGTTTGGATATGTTAACAATTTATATATCATTTGATCCTAAAAAAGAAACCCTACTGAACTAACTTAGCCCCCACAATTGAGTAGCTTTTAAGGAGTATAAATGAATTTAATGCTTTAGAAAGAGCTTCTGTAAATTATGAACATGACACCTATTACATTAAGCTGCATTAAGCATTAATACATCTTCATTACTGGCAGGTTGCCCAAACCTCCAAGGTTGAAAAAGCTGCCTGAAAATGTTCAATGTGACAGTCACCTAGGTCAAGATTGATGGTTCTTTTTTGGGGTGTATGAGGGATGCCTATTGACTAGGTCCCTCTTCTACTTCCAGACAAAGAAATGTATGTGGTATTAACCAAAGTTCCCCAAAGGGTGATGGTAATGCCAGGCAAGAACTTTTGTATTCTTGGTGTGATGTTCCATTATCATCACTGGGAGAGGTCCTTGAGTACAGAGACAGCAGGTGTCTCTACCTTTTAAGCTCACAGATTGAGTGGGGGACATAGTGTTTCCTTCTGAGAGAGTTACATGTGATTCCTATTATTTTTTTTACAGTGTAAAATTAGTAACAACACTTATTAGTAATAATGGCTACTCATTTCTTGAATATTTACCATATGCTAACAGTGCCAAACTCTTTGTATACTTTCATTAATTCCCTTAATGACCTGTGAATTAAGACATTATACTTACTGCCCAAGGGTACTAGTTTTCTAGGGCTGTCGTAACAAAATTCTACAAACTGGAGGGCTTAAAGCAGCAGAAAATTTATATTCTCATAGTTCTAGAAACTACAGGTATGAAATTAAGGTGTTGGCAGGGCCATGCTCTCTCTGAAGCCTCCAGGGGAACAATCTGTTTCATTCTTTCCTCTTAGCTTCTGGTATTGCCAGCAATCCTGGGCATTTCTCAGCTTGTAAACATCTCCCTCCAATCCCTGCCTCTGTCTTCACATAGTATTCTCCCTTGAGTCTCTGTCTTCTCTTCTTATGAGGATACCAGTCATCTTGGATTAAGGGCCCATCTTTCTCCAGAAATACCTCATCCTAACTTAACTAATTACATCTGCAAAGACCCGGTTTCCTAGGAAGTTCAATTCTGTGATTCTGATTGAGAGAGAGAGAGAGAGAGAGAGAGAGAGAGAATGGTGCTTTGAAAAAGAACATTCATCAGACTAAAAAATGTGGCCAATTGTGAAGGAAAGGGCTTTATTTCAATAAGACAAAATTAATGACTGGGGAAACACCTAAACAGTTATGACACTTAAAGTATGTTCTGTGTGACTAGAATGATGGGTTACATTTGAAACTGTGGGGGTGTTACTAAATATGGATACACGTCTTAGGTTCTCAAAGATTCTATAGGTTCAGCTCTATTGTAAGTGATTTTGAGTGAGGTCATAGGTCAACACCATCAGTAACTGTAGACCTTAGCATGTGCCTTGGAAAGTCCACAAAAAAACAGTTCGTTTGACCCTGAGTGTGTGGTCCATTAACGAAGAAATAATTTCTTTAGATGAGGGTAAAAATTCCCAACTGTAGTTGATTGGGCAGAGGCTCAGTGTACTTGACAAATCTTTATTCAAGAATTTTTATCTATTTTTTTTAAATTTTAATTCCAGTATAATTGACATACATTGTTATATTACTTTCAGGTTTGCAATAAAGTGATTCAAAAATTCTATACATTACTCAGTGCTCACCTCGATAAGTATACTCTTTTTTAAAAAATTATTTTAATGCTTATTTATTTTTGAGAGAGAGAGAGAGACAGAGAGAGACAGAGGGAGACAGAGTATGAGCAGGGAGGGACAGAGTGAGAGACACAGAATCCAAAGCAGGCTCCAGGCTCTGAGCTGCCAGCACAGAGTTTGACGTTGGGCTCAAAACCACGAACCGTGAGATCATGACTTGAGCCGAAGTCAGACGCCCAACCAACTGAGCCACGCAGGAGCCCCATTGATAAGTACATTCTTAATCCCCTTCACCTATTTCACCTATCCACCCACCCACCTCCCCTCTGGCAGTCACCAAATTGTTCTTCATATTTAAGAGCCTGGTTTTTGGTTTGTCTCTTTTTTCTTTCTTTGTTTTATTTATTAAATTCCACATATGAGTGAAATCATACAGTATTTGTCTTTCTTTGACTGATTTCACTTAACATTATACCCTCTAGATTCATCCATGTGTTTTAAATGGCAAATTTCATTCCTTTTTATGGTTGAGTGATATTCCATTATACACACACACACACACACACACACACACACACACCACACCACACCTTCTTTATCCATTCATCTGTTGATGGACACTTGGGTTGCTTCCATATCTTGCTTACTGTAAAGAATGCTGCAATAAGCCCAGGGGTGCCTATATCTGTACAAATTAGTATTTTCATATTTTTGGATAAATAGTAGTGGAATTACTGGATCATATGATAATTCTATTTTTAATTTCTGAAGGTTTCCACAGTGGCTGCACCAGTTTGATTCCCACCAACAGCGCATGAAGTTTCCTTTTTCTCCACATCACCAACACTTGTTCCTTGTGTTTTGATTTTAGCCATTCTGACAGGTGTAAGGTAATATCTCATTGTAGTTTTGATTGCATTTCCCTGAGGATGAGTGATGTGGGGCATCTTTTCATGTGTCTGTTGGTTATCTGTATGTCTTCCTTGGAGAAATGTCTTTTCATGTCTTCTGCCCTTTTTAATTTTTTTTTTTCAACTTTTATTTATTTTTGGGACAGAGAGAGACAGAGCATGAACGGGGGAGGGGCAGAGAGAGAGAGGGAGACACAGAATCGGAAACAGGCTCCAGGCTCTGAGCCATCAGCCCAGAGCCTGACGCGGGGCTCGAACCCACGGACCGCGAGATCGTGACCTGGCTGAAGCCGGACGCTTAACCGACTGCGCCACCCAGGCGCCCCTTCTGCCCTTTTTAAAATTGGATTATTATTATTATTAATTATTATTATTTGTGCTGAGTTGTATAAGTTCTTTATATATTTTATTGGATATGTTATTTGTAAATATCTTCTACCATTCAGTAGGTTGTCTTTTAGTTTTGTTGATTGTTTCCTTTGCTGCATAGAAGCTTTTTATTTTGATATAGTCTCAATAGTTTATTTTTGCTTTTGTTTCCCTTGCCTCTGGAAACAGATCTAGAAAAAATGTTGCCATTACCAATGTAAGAGAAGTTACTCCCTGTATTCTTTTTTAGGACTTTTATGGTTTCAGGACTCACATTTATGTCTTTAACCCATTTTGAATTTATTTTTGCATATGGGGTAAGGAAGTGGTCCAGTTTCATGTTTTTGCATGTACATTTATTTAGTATTGATGATAAGAGAATGATGGTCTCCCAGACTAATGGGAAGAGACAGAGCAAAACAGATAAAAGGCTACAGACTCATTGATAGAACATGTGGAGCATAGTGAGGGCACAAATAAGGAGTCAGACACAAACTGGAGTTAGGCTGGACTTCCTGGGTTCAAATCTTGGTTCTACCAATTTCTTCTTACCAGTTCTGAGGTAGGTTATAAATGATCTAAGTCTCAATTTCTTGATGTATAAGTGGGATAATAGTATTTACTGTATAGTGTTAGTTTGAATATTAAGTGAGAAATCATTTGTGAATTAGTAAGAACTCTTTTGGTCATTAGTGACACACCCACTCCAGTTAGTTAAAGCATAAAAAGGGATTCATTCATTGACTTATGTGACTTGGACCTCTATAGGCACATTTGGCTTCAGCCACAGAAGCCTCTAGGTACTCAGTGATGCTGCCAAGATACTGTTTTTATCTTTTGGTTCTGATCTCTTCAGTAGATGTCCTCCTCGGGCTGATTTTCCCAGCAGAGTGGCAAAAATGCCTAGTGACAGCTCTAGACTTCTACCCTCACAGTGGGAAGCGAGTACTGCTGTACCACTAGTTCCTGCAAAGGTCCTGGAGAGGAATCTCATTGACTACATTTGTCATTCCTGACTAGGAATTGAGAAGGGAGGTGGGAGCAACCGCTGAGATTGAGGGGGCAATGGTTTTTGTTGGGCAAGTGGAAAACACATGTTTACCATGTAAACATGGAGAGCATATTATTCTTATGGCCTCTGGGAATGCTATCTATTATTATCTATTACTCTTTAGAACAAGCCCTATTTGCTGTTAATCCTGTGCCTAACTAAAACTGGGCTTCAAAATATGGAGGCAGCTATCAGTAGAATGTGACAAATGACTGAATTTGAAATTAAAAAAAAAAAAGTGTTAAAAAAGCTCAAAGCATCTCTTGTAAGAAGAGTCCAAAGAGGCAAAAATTTCATCCATATCTTAGCTATTTTCCTACCCATAAAATATAGAGAAGAAAATGCAAAAATTTCATCCATGTCTTAGCTATTTTCCTACCCATAAAATATAGAGAAGAAAAAGAAATTATTGAGTTATATTTCAGCATAATCATGCTTTTCTCTTCTTAAAGAACTTTATTTTTCCATTATAGAAGGAATAATATCTGACAGTTATATAGTACATATTATGTGCCAGGCACTCTTCTAACTGGTTTATTTATATTAATTCATTTAATCCTATGAGACTGGTTCTATTATTATTGCCATTTCACAAAGTGAGACATTTGAGTCACAGAGAAGTAAGAACTTGCCCAAGGTCATGCATCTAGTAAGTGACAGAGCTGGGATTCAAGTCTAGGCAGCCTGATTTGGAAGACCATGCTCTTTACCAATATACTATATATACACATTTCAGAAAGTGTGAACAATATATAACAGCAAAAAGACATCCCCTACTGTCCCACTAATGAAATAAACCTACTAAAAAAATTGTGTATTTCTTTCTCCTCTTTTTTCTTTTAACTTCCACATTCTGTTTTTTGCATTGGTGCAATTAAATTGATGCTAAATACTTTTGCATTGACTTTAATTTCCTTTGTATTCTATAAATATTTTTCCTTATTATCATAGTATTATTTTAAATAGTGTTTTTAATGCCTGTTCAATAATTTAGCATGTAGGTATGCAGGTTTATACATGAGTTTTATTGGGTTTTGGATTGTTTTTAATTTTTTACTCTGAAAATAATCTGCCTGACTTTTTCTTACATATCTTAGTATTAGTTGACTTGCCCTAACAATCACATATTTGTTTCATGAATATGATCAGGATTAGAAATACAGTATAAAAACAAAAATAACTTCTGTAATGATCCCACAGATTTTGGGATAAGGCAAATGTGGTTTGAATCTGACTCTGCTAACTCAACTAGATATATGACCTTGGATGGGTTATTTAACCTTTTTAGGCCTCAATATTTTGATCTATGAAATAACAATTAAGATAATGTATGATATCTTTAGAACATTGTAAGAGTCAATAAATTATTAACATTCGATTATAGACTTTTTGTTGTTGATTGCATTTAGGTATCAACATAAATTTTTTTTTTCTGGTTCTAGGAAATTAAGAAAATATAACAAAGAAAATTAACATTTCCAGTAACATTGCAACTTAGTTAATCAATGTAAACTTTTTCTTGTATTTATTCCTGATTCCTTTTCTATGTATATGTTTAATATCTGGGCAAAGGGGTGCCTGGGTGGCTCAGTCGGTTGAGCGTCCGACTTCGGTTCAGGTCATGATCTCGCGGTCTGTGAGTTCCAGCCCTGCATCAAGCTCTCTGCTAACAGCTCAGAGCCTGGAGCCTGCTTCGGATTCTGTGTCTCCCTCTCTCTCTACCCCTCCTCCGCTCATGCTCTGTCTCTTTCTCTATCAAAAAATAAACATTAAAAAAAATTTAATATACATGTAAATATGTTTTTCTATGTAATTATATAGTAAATAGTAATAAAATTAAATGATATATAGATTTAAATTCCTACTTCTCTCATTTAACTTTATAATGAATGATATTGCCGTTTATTAAATATACTTAAAAAGTATGATTTTTTTCATGGTTAGCATAGCGTCTTTGGAATATATCATGACAATAAATTATTTATTTATTGTTAGACTTTTATTTTTTTATTTTTTAAATATAATTTATTGACAAATTGGTTTCCAAACAACACCCAGTGCTCATCCCAACAAGTTCCCTCCTCAATGCTCATAACCCACTTTCTCCTCTCCCCTACCCCCCATCAATCCTGTTTGTTCTCAGTTTCCAAGATTCTCTTATGGTTTGCCTCCCTCCCTTTTTTCCCCCTTCTCCTCCCCCATGGTCTTATTCCCACTATTTTTGCAATAATGTAGTGAAAATTTTCCATTTACAGAAATCAGTTATGTGCATAGCTTTTTTTTTTTTTTTTTTTTTAGTTTTTCACTTAAAATGCTACCTTCTCAAAAGGACCTTTCTCATCAAATGGTATTGGGCAGTCCTGCTAGGTATATTCTAGGACACCACCCTTTAAAATTTTCTTCATAGCATTCCTTACCACTTGAAATTTTTTTATTACCTTGTGACTTTTTACTTACTTTTTATTATTGGTCTTTTTTTGCCTTTGTGGGAACAGGAACTCAACCTCTACAGTGTTTCATATATCCAGAACAGTGCCTAGAACAGTGTTGTAGAGGTCAGTGATTTTTTTTTTTAAGTTTATTTATTTTTGAGAGAGAGAGAGAGAGAGAGAGAGAGAGAGAGAGAGAGAATGCAAGTGGGGGAGGGGCAGAGAGAGAGGTGGGGATAGAGGATCAGAAGCGGGCTCTGTGCTGACAAGCAGAGAGCCTGATGAGGGGCTCCGAACTCATGGACTGTGAAATCATAACCTTGGCCAAAGTCAGATGCTAACCAACACCCAGGCACCCCTAGAAGGTCAGTGATACTACGCACAAGCTCTGAAGCCAAGCTATCAGGGTTCAAATACCAACTCAACAATTTACTTGAATATGTTGTTTCATCCCCCCTTAGTCTTCATTTTATTGCATCTAACATATAACAGTAGTAGTATCTACCTCATATAATAGCTCTGAAAATTAATTGAATTAGTACAAGTGAAGCATTTAGAACATAAGATAACACATGATAAAAACAAAACCATATATAGTGCTTCATAACATGAAAGTGCTATTCTAAGCAGTTTAGAAATATTAACTCATTTAATTGTCACAGTGAAATTATGAACCAGCTACTAACGTTGTCCTCATTTTCAGATGAGAAAACTGAGTCATGGAGAGGTTAAGTGACTTGCCCAAGGTTACAGTCAGTGAGTGGCTGAGTCACGATTTCAACCCAAGTAATATGGCTCCAGGGTCCAGGCTCTTAACAGTATCCTATACTGCCCAAACACTTGATATAGTAAGCACTCCGTTCATTTTAGACACATGCATGAAATAAAATAAAATCTCTAGTTCATTTCTTAGGATATAGTTGTAGAATGGAATTATTAAATACTTCATTAAAAAGAAACTGTTAAGCACATGGTAATAAATTAAAAAAAAATTTTTTTAACGTTTATTTATTTTTGAGACAGAGAGAGGCAGAGCATGAACGGGGGAGGGTCAGAGAGAGGGAGACACAGAATCCGAAACAGGCTCCAGGCTCTGAGCTGTCAGCACAGAGCCCGACGCAGAGCTTGAACTCATGGACCGTGAGATCATGACCTGAGCTGAAGTCGGCCACTTAATCGACTGAGCCACCCAGGCGCCCCATGGTAATAAATATTTTTAAAACTATTAATAATGTGTTTGCAAAGAGATACAGGAGGTCAGGGAACATTGATGTTCCAATGCCAAGCATACACTGGATGCTCAGTAAAGGTTTAGCAATCATATGAATAAAGAAGTGATTTCTAAAAGGGTTAGATTGGTATATACTATCATAGTAAGTATTAAAGTCCACTTAACAAGGTCCCTGAATAAGTCTCACATACCTGCCTTATAGGTTTGTTGTGATGATTAAATAAAACAGTACAGCTATAAAAATTTTACAAAAATGCACCAGAGATAGAGAATAGAGCAGGTAGGTAAAATTGTGTATATATGTGACTGTCCTTGGCAGTGTTGTGGTGCTACAGATACAGCAGCTGGAGCCTACAAGGATGCAGTGGCTCTGGTAAACACCCTCGGCTTTCATTTGAACTCTCAGTAGATACATTTAAGAGTAAAATCTATGTCTTACAAGTAAGGGCAAACTGAAAATAGAGAATGACAGACATCTAATCTCAACTGGAACAAGGTGATCTGACTTAACTCTGTGTTTCAAAGGAAATTAAATCCTTTCTGGTGGTAGATAACATCATCTGGATCCTAAAAATTTTCATATACAATATTCAGCATGCAATAAAAAAATTACTAAGAATGTCAAGAAATAAGATATGATAATTGAAAACCAAGAGAAGAAATAAACAATAAAAGCAGACCCACAGATGAGCCAGAAATTGATGTTATTAGACATAGGCTTTTAAATAACTATGATTAATACATTCAAAGAATAGAGAAAGAGATGGCGTATTTCTTCTTTTTTTTTAGTCTATTTTTTTTAATTGTCAAATTGGTTTCCATGCAACATCCAGTGCTCATAGAGATGGCATATTTCAACAGAGGACTGATATCTACAAAAAATGAAACAACAGAAAGAGTACATTAATGGAAAAATTAGGCGAATTCCAAATAAAATCTAGTTTGTAAATAGTAATGTATCAATAACAGTTTCTTAGTTTTGACAAATGACTATGGTAATGTGAAATGTTAACAACTGGGGAAACTGGCTGAGGGATATACAGGAACTTTCCATACCATCTTTGCAACTTTCCTGTAAATCTAAAATTATTTATTTATAGGTTTTATTTTATTTTATTTTATTTTATTATTTTTTAAGTTTATTTATTTATTTTGAGAGAGAGAGAAAGAGCATGAGTGGGAGAGGGACAGAGAGAGAGTGGTTGAGAGAGAATCATAAGCAGGCTCTATGCTGTCAGCACAGAGCTTGATGCAGGGCTCAAACTCACAAACTGTGAGATCATGACCTGAGCTAAAATCAAGAGTCAGATGATTAACCAACTGAGCCACCCAGACACACCATTTATATGCTTATTTTAATTTTTATTAATTTTTATTAACTTTATTCTACTTGCCTTTTATTCTATTCTTTTTGTAAATTCTTAAGTTTGATGTTTATTTGGCTAATTAATTTTACATTTTTCTTTTCTTAGCTGTTATTAAGCCTTTAAATGACGCTCTAATTTTTGCTTTGTCGAAATTTTAATATGGAATATTTTCAATAATGTATGATTATAAATGTGTTCTAATTTCCATTGGAATTTTCTATTTGAACAGAAGTTATTTAGATTTAGCTTTTGAAAATTTCTAAACATACAATTTTTTGATTTCTAACTTTTTTGCAATATAATAAAAATATAATAAAATAAAAATAAAAAAATTTTGCAATATAATAAAAATAAAATAATAAAAATAAAAATAACTAAACATTTTTTTAGTATTTGCTTAGTTCATCTTTCTAAAAAGTTTTGCTTTCAAGCCATGTTATCTATGTACTTAGGTTTTGGATATATCTTTGTTAAATAGCATATAGCTGGATATTTTTTTATAAATCTAGTCCAACAAATTCCATTTTTACTGCAGGATTTAATTATTTATAGATATATTTAAATTCTTTTTTTTTTTACCATTTAAATTTGTGTCCTCTACTTGTTCCACTTTTCCTATTTTTTTCTTAATTTGTGTTTCTCCTTTTTTAACCCTTTTTTGAATTGATAAAGTTTGTTTTGTTCCTTCATTCCTTTTTTCCCCCTTCAGCTATTTTGGAATTTACGTACTCTGCATCAACGGAACTTTTTCCCCCTGTACACATGATAATAAATTCCCAACCTGATCCCCAATCTCCCCTAATATTTTTGTGTATGTTTCTTAAAAACAATGAAATTCTTTTACATAATTATGATACAATCAACAAAAATCAGGAAGTTAAAATTGATATGTTACCACCATTTAATCCCCAGACCACATTCAAGTTTCATCAGATATCCCAAAACATCCTCTAGATGACAATAATCCAGTTTAGATTCACACGTTATGTTCAATTGTCATGTTGTTTTTTTCTTCTTCAGTTAGGAACAGTTCTTCAGTCTTTTCTTCATTTTCGAGATTTGGACATTTTGAAGATTACAGGCTCTCTCAGTTTGGATTTTTCTGATGCTTCCTCACGATTAGATTCAGGTTATTCATCGTAGGCAGGAATACCAAGAAGCGGTGCTGTGTTCTTCTCACTGCATCCTGTCAGGTGGCATGATCATTTTGATTTGTCCCATTATTGATGATGATGTTCCCTGACTAAGGTAGTGTCTGCCAGGCTTTTTTACTTTAGTTATTATTTTCCTTTTGTAATTTATACTAGAATAGATCTGCTCTCCATCCATTTTGGTCCTAAAGCTATTAGTTGTGGAGGGGTAAAATAGTCATCAAGCCTAACTGGAGAGAGTTGCAAGGGCCCATAGAAGGTTATCAGAGTGTAGTCAGGGTAAATAAGTTGTCTACGTACAGCTAATCAATATTTTTACCATCCTCACAAAAGGTACAGATATTTTAAAATACATTAACTTGATAACTTTCTCTTTTTACTTGTATACTATTTTCCAGGTTTAGTTCCTTTCCTTCTGCATTTTTATATCAGCATTATTTTGGATACTAGTTGTCTGACATATATTATTTTCCATCATTTAACTTTTATTTCTCTGTGTTTTAGATTGGTGTTTTGCAAATAGGTCCATAAGGGTTTTTTTTTCTTTCACTTCTTATATCATTAACCAATAATATTAAATATTAGTTGGAAATTTTGTTGTTTTTTTGGTGGTTGTTGTTCTGATGGTTACTTTTATAGTTTATATTTAATTATCTCTTTTTTAAATAGTATCTACTAACTCCTTATTATAATCAATTATACATTTAGTACATTTTAACTTATTACATCCTCTTCTCTCTTTCATTTAATAACTAGTTTGGGTCAATTGTACTATTTTAACAACTTTCCCTATATACTTTTAAATATGATTTTACTGTAATTAGTTTATTCGTCAGCCTTAAATTTTATCTTTTGACTCCTGGTTATTACAAAATGAGTAAATGAGTATATCTGTACTACTTTCCCTTTTCACTTCTCCTTCACTTTCCAGCTTAAACTTATTATATCTTTTCTACATTATCAAGATTTAAAATATTTACGTTCTGTTCTGAAATCATAATTCTCATATTTGTTTTATTCTTTATCCTACAGTTAGATGGATTCAATTATTACTGTCAGTCTTTGCTATTGTTTCTCCATTAATCTTCTGAAGTTCCTTGTCTAGTAGTTTCTTCAAGAAGGACTCATGGGACCTATTTTTCTTGAGTTCTTGCATGTTAAAAGTGTTTACCTATCGCTTTTTTTTTAAGCTTATTTATTTATTTTGAGAGAGAGAGAACACGAGCAGGGGAGAAGCAGAGAGAGAGAATCCCAAACAGGCTCGGCACTGTCAGCACGTGGAGCCCAATGCAGGGCTCTATCTCACGAACCATGAGATCGTGACTTGAGCTGAAATCAAGAGCCAGATGCTTAACTCACTGAGCCATCCAGGTGCCCCAACCTATTGCTTGTAACTTGAACCAAAGTTAGGCTGGGAATAAAACAAAATATTTGGGTCGCATACACTTTTTTCAAGGAATCTAAATGCATTGTTCTTTTGTTTCCCTTCCCTTATGTTCATCTGTTTTGTCTCTTAAAGTCCTCATATGAGTGAAGTCATATGATATTTGTCTTTCTCTCACTGACTAATTTCACTTAGCATAATACCCTCCAGTTCCATCCACGTAGTTGCAAATGGCAAGATTTCATTCTTTTTGATTGCTGACTAATACTCCATTGTATATAATACCACATCTTCTTTATCCATTCATCCATTGATGGACATTTGGGCTCTTTCCATACTTTGGCTATTGTTGATAGTGCTGCTATGGTGCATGTGTCCCTTTGAAACAGCATACCTGTATCCCTTGGATAAATACCTAGTAGTGCAATTGCTGGGTTGTAGGGTAGTTCTATTTTTAATTTTGTGAGGAACCTCCAGACTGTTTTCCAGAGTGGCTGCACCAGCTTGCATTCTCACCAACAATGCAAAAGAGATCCTCTTTCTCTGCCGTGGCATCCATTTGAGATTACAACTCAGTTATAGCATTTTTTATTTCATCCTGACTAGCTTTTATTTCTTTTATCTCTGAAGAAAGGGATTCTAATCTATTTTCGACTCCAGCTAGTATTCTTATTATTGTGATTTTAAATTCTGGTTTAGACATCTTGCTTGTATCTGTGTTGGTTCAGTCCCTGGCTGTCATTTATTCCTGTTCTTTCTTTTGGGGTGAATTCCTTCGTTTCGTCATTTTGAAGGGAGAAAAGGAATTAATGAGGTAGAAAAAATTAAAATAAAAATTATTAAAATTAAAAAATTAAAAACACACACACAGAAAATTGAATATATGGTGCTAGATCCTAGGTGTGTTTTGGTCTGGGTGTCGAAAATGGCTTGATAGATTAGGAGAAAAGGGGGGGGGGGGGGAAGGAAATCATTTGAAAATTTGAAAAAAATGAATACACTGAAGTAGACTAAAATGAAATGATGGAAGTAAAATAGAATTTGAAAAAATTTACACAAGAGTAAAAAATATAGTAGAAATAAATTAAAGAAAAATATTTTTAATAAAAATTGAGAATAAAAATGAAATTTTTCTGTTTCTGTATTCAAGAAAAAGAAAAGAAACGAAAAAGAGAAAAGTAAAAAAAAGAAAGGAAAGAAAGAAAGAAAATTGAATAGATGGACTGGCTAACAGACTGAAATATGACTGAAATTATTTCATATTCCCATAGAAGTCAAACTGTGAAGCACTTTATAGTCCATAAACTAAGCAGCGGGTGAGACTTCTGTTCTTGAAGAGCGTGGTTGGCCCAGTTGGGCAGGGTGTAGTGAAATGGCTCTGTTCTCTGCTAGATGGCACGCTAGCCTACTGGGGTAGATTGTTGTGGTGCTCGTAGGTGTGTATGCACATGCGCAGGAGCGGTGAAAATGGCGTCACCCAGCTACCCACTCTCTAGTATCGGAACCCTGTTCTCCCTGATCAGCAATCACGAACCTGTCCTTCATCTTTGGCTTCTATCCACTCCTTGCTTCCACACTGTCCGTGACCAAGCCCAAGGCAGTACCTCCTTCCCGAGTTTTGTCTCAGATGCAACTGTTTTCCTTGACCACCCACTTCCGAGGGACTGTGGCTTTCAACTGCTCTGCCCCTCTGCAGAGGGTCTCACTGAGCAATGGCCAGGTGCCAGCTGTACCCAGGAATGCTTGCAGGACTGTGCCACTGCTGATGCCCAGAGACTGTGGCCAGGTGCCAGCCTGCCCCAGAAAAAGTTCTTGAGACAGTGTAGCCACAGCACCTCAGGGATTATGGAAAATCACAGCACATATCTGGCACCAGGCTTCATCCCTGACCTTGTTCCAGCACCAGGAAATGTGGCCATTCTCTGGGATCTGCTGGGCCCAGGTGGCCTCACAGCCCCTACCAAGTGTTCTTCTAGCAGTGGAACCTCTTCTCCCCATGTGGCCCAAGAACCTCCCAGACCTCATTCTGCTCCTGGGGATTCACCCTTCCCACCAGAGCACTGCCAGGTATTGAGATGTGGAGTTGCAGACTCTGTGCTCCCCTTGTTTACAGTCTTAATGGAATTTAAACCCTCTCCTTTCTCCTTTCTCTCTTTTTAGTTCAGTCCCTGTGGCTGTTTCCAATTTTCCACTTTCTCTCCAGCTGCTTTTGGGGAGTGGTGCTTTTCCTGTATTCTCCCCCACCACCTCATCTCTGTCCTCTCTCCACACGCAAAAGTGGCTCCCTGCCTTCCGTGGCTTCTCTTTCCCCAAGTTCACCTCTCCATGCCATATACCCGCTGAATTCTGTGGTTCAGGTTGTGCAGATTGTTGTGTTAATCCTCCAGTCCGTTTTCTAGGTGTGTAGGATCATTTAGTGTTGGTCTGGCTGTATTTCGTGGAAGGGAGACACACAAAAATCTTCCATGCTCTTCCACCATCTTGGCTCCTCCTCCCTTAAAAGAGACTTTAAAATTTTTATTGAACTTTTACATGCAGTAATTTTACCAGGGTATTTATTATGTTAACATTGTGGCACATATTGTGGCTTGCTTCATCCAATTCCATTTCAACTCCCTTTAAGCATTCCATCTACTAAAGAGTGCACATCCTAGAATTCCTTGAAGCTCAGGTTCAACATGTGATTTAGCTACCACTAATCACCCATCTGAGATTTGGAAGGTAGAAGAAGGATAAAAGCAAAGTGTTTTTGTTTGTTTGTTTGTTTGTTTCTTTGTTTTAATTACTGCTGCTATTTTTGCTGGAAAACCCAGAAGTGCAGGCATTTGCTTTATTCTGTTGCATCAGTGTCAGGTCAGCGTTTGGTCTATATGTTTATAAGTATTAAGAAACTGGATAGAATGACCACTTGGTTGACTTTGTGATAATAGGGCCAACAGTTATGGCAATGTTTTCCTGTTTGGATGGAATTTTTTTGTTCCCCTAGAGTTCATATATTGAAATATTAATCCCTGATGTGATGGTATTGGAAGGTGGGGCTTTGGGGAGGTGATTAGGTTATGAGACTGGAGGCCTTATGAATGGGATTAGTGCCCTTATGAATGAGACCTTAGAAAGCTCCACTTACCTTCTAGTATGTGAGGAAATAGTGAGAAGATCACAGTCTATGAACCAGGAAGCAAACCCCCATCAGACATAGAACATGCTGGTACCTTGGTCTTACCATTCCCAGCCTCCAGAACTGTAAAAATAAATGTAGTTTATATGACCCACTTTATGATATTTTTTTATGGCAACTCAAATAAACTAAGACACTCCCTGATCCCTGGATCAGGACACAGGTGATATGCAGACTAGTATCTGCACACCAGGCAGCTCCATTATTTTAATTTCTTTTCTTTTCTTTTTTCTTTTCTTTTCTTTTCTTCTTTTCTTTTTTTCAAAAATAATTTATTGTCAAGTTAGCTAACATACAGTGTAGTCTTGGCTTCAGGAGTAGATTCCCATGATTCATCACTTATATACAACACCTGGTGTTCATCCCAGCAAGTGCCCTCCTCAATGCCCATCACCAATTTCCCTACTCCCAAGCCTCTACCCCATCAACACTCAGTTTTTCTCTGCATTTAAGAGTCTCTTATGGTTTGCCTCCCTCTCTGTTTGAAACTTACTTTTACTTACCTTCCCCTATGGTCTTCTGTTAAGTTTCTCAAATTCCACATATGAGTGAAAACATGATATCTGTCTTTCTCTGACTGACCTATTTCACTTACCATAATACCCTCCGGTTTCTTCCAAGTTGTTGCAAATGGCAAGATTTCATTTTTTTTCATTGCCAAGTAGTAGACCATTGTATATATATACCACATCTTTATTCATTCATCAGTTGATGGACATTTGGGCTCTTTCCAGAATTTGGCTATTGTTGATAGCTGCTATAAATGTTAGGGTACATGTGCCCCTATGAATCAGCACTCCTGTATCCTTTGGATAAATTCCTAGCAGTGCTATTGTTGGGTCATAGGGTAATTCTATTTTTTTTTTTTTTTTTTTTTGAGGAACATCAAAACACTGTTTTCCAGAGCAGCTGCACCAGTTTGCATTCCACCAACAGTGCAAGAGGGTTCCTCTTTCTTCACATCCTCACCAACATCTATTGTTTCCTGAGTTGTTAATTTTAGCCACTCTGACTGATGTGAGGTGGTATCTCAATGTGGTATTGATTTTTATTTCCCTGATGATGAGTGATGTTGAGCATCCTTTCATGTGTCTGTTAGCCATCTGGATGTCTTCTTTAGAAAAGTGTCTATTCGTGTGTTCTGCCCGTTTCTTCACTGGATTATTTTTTTGGGGGGGGGTGTTGAGTTTGGCAAATTCTTTATAGATATTTTATACTAACCCTTTATCTGATATATCACTTGCAGATATCTTCTCCCATTCTGTCAGTTGCCTTTTAGTTTTGTTGATTATTTCCTTTGCTGTGCAGCTTTTTAATCTTGATGAGGTCCCAATCATTCATTTTTTTTTTTTTTTGGCTTTTATTTCCCTTGCTTTTGGAGACATGTCAAGTAAGAAGTTGTTGTGTCCAAGGTCAAAGAGATTGTTGCCTGTTTCTCCTCCAGGATTTTGATGGTTTCCTGTCTCACATTTAGGTCTTTCATCCATTTTGAATTTATTTTTGCATATGGTGTAAGAAAGTGGCTTAGTTTCATTCTTCTGTATGTTGCTGTCCAGTTCTCTGAGCACCATTTGCTAAAGAGACTATCTTTTTGTCACTGGATACTCTTTCCTGCTTTGTCGAAGATTTGTTGGCCATACGTTTGTGGGTCCATTTCTGTGTTCTCTATTCAATTCCATTGGTCTATGTGTCTGTTTTTGTGCCAAAACCATACTGTCTTGATGATTACTGTTTGTAGTACAGGCTAAAGTCCAGGATTGTGACAAAGAAATGGAAAAACATTTCATGTTCATGGATTGGAAGAACAAACATTGTGAAAATGTTACCCAAAATAATCTACACATTCAATGCAATCCCAATCAAAATAGCACCAGCATTCTTCACAGAGCTAAAACAAACAATCCTAAAATTTGTATGGAACCACAAAAGACCTGAACAGCCAAAGTAATGTTGATTTCTCAATTTCTTGGTCATGATAGAAGTTGTAGCCTCCCTGATGGACCAGTTTCATGGTGGCTTTCTGAGAGTTATCTCTGAAAAGTCAGTCTAGAGCCTACTCCATTATAGCCCTTTGTACTTTTGTGTAAGCATGTAATCCTTGAATTAAGTTTTTCTTAAAAGAGCTAGAGTGTTCAGTGGTCTTTGCAATCAAACCTGTTTGATATAATTACTTTGTGTTGTATTTTCCTGGGACTTTATGTGCTCATTCTGTCTGTAGATTTAAGACTTGTTTCTGGGAATTTTTCTTTAGTTAATTTGATATTTATTATTTCTGTACTTTTTCTTTCTTTTTTTTTTTGGAGGATTCAGTTCTTCAGAGACACTAATTATCAAAATATTGGATCATTTTTGTCTTTGTTAAGTGTTAACTTTTTCTTTCTAATCTATGTTAACAATTTTTCCTTTTTAATTTGTGTATTTTTATCAATCCTGTCCTCCATGTCCACTTATCTTTTTAAGTTGTTTTTATTATTCTTTGTGCTACTTCCAATGTGGTCTGCCATTTTATGATTTTTTTCTTTTACTTTTATTTGAGATTTGCCGATTCATGTTTATGTTCTTTTTTTTCTTTCCATATCTTCCTTGAACTATTATATTTATCTTTTGAGCTCTTATTTCTATGCAAGTAAATGTGTTATTAAACTTTTGAAACTTAGGGCAATATACTCGGTTATAGTTATCATGGGATCTAAGATAACAATTTTCTAGCGTTTTTCATTATTTAAAATTTTTTTTCTTGTGCTATTTTTGCATAGATCCTATGCTGATTAGTTTTTTATTATTCTTTTTTTTTTCAATTTTTTTTAACGTTTATTTATTTTTTTGGGGACAGAGAGAGACAGAGCATGAACGGGGGAGGGGCAGAGAGAGAGGGAGACACAGAATCGGAAACAGGCTCCAGGCTCTGAGCCATCCGCCCAGAGCCTGACGCGGGGCTCGAACTCACGGACCGCGAGATCGTGACCTGGCTGAAGTCGGCCGCTTAACTGACTGCGCCACCCAGGCGCCCCTATTATTCTTTATTCTTAAAAGTGTTGAATTGTTCTTGGAAATGCCATTTGCAGGGGTTTTGAGTGGAAGACAGGTTAGGACAGTGTTATCGATTCACCAAGTACAGTTGTATATATGATTTCCTCCAGACTGTATTGCTCTGTATCAAGTACAGATTGACAGCAAGTCAGATTTACAGTCATAGCCACTTTTTCTCATATTTATTCAGCACCCTGAACTGAATTTTCCTTGCTTTTAGCAGCCATCCTTGCATATTGTGGTTCATGGTCACAGATTTCTCTTGGATTTGTAGACAGTGATTGTTTGCATTTCTGGTTTTTATTCTTCTATTTTTCCAGTGGTTTTTGGAAATGTTTGATTATATTTAAGAGCCTTAGGGTGCCTGGGTGGCTCGGTTGAGTGTCCAACTCTTGATTTTGGCTCAGGTTCATGATCCCAGGGTTGTGGGATTGAGCCCCATGTAGGACTCCACGCTGAATGTGGAGCCTGCTTAAGATTCTCTCTCTGTCTCTCTCTCTCTCTCTGCCCTTCTTCCCCCACTTACACTGTCTCTTTCTCTAAAATAATGATTTTAAAAAGCCATAATAGTCTCTATTATACTAAGAGTAATGTATTATGTAGAGTATAATCAGAAGGACTGGGAAAGAAATTAGCTTCAAAACACATGTACTAAAATCTGTCTTATTTTATATAAAGAAAATATTTGTCCTGTAATATATCATGATTTGGGAATGGTGAGACACTTTGAATTCTCTGCTTTTTCTCCTCTTTTCTTTAGAATTTTAAGTGCCCAGAATTGAGTTGATCACACTCATTTTGTTGCAAACTGTGGCCATCTGTCCAACCATGCATGTCTTTTTTTCATTTGATAATTTTCTTTCTGATCTATTATCCTCTCTCCAATTCCTTTTCCTGGGTTTATCAGTACTCACTCTGTATAAACTGCCCTCACATAGTTTTAGTTACCTGTATATATTTTGAAAATATATAGTGTTGTTGTGTGGGTATCAATTTATTAATTTACTTTAATGCTAATGAGCTATATATCTCATTTGACTTCTTAGGCTTTTACCAAAATTTAGTTTTCAGGTCTGCTCATCTTACTCTATTTATGTTATCTAACTTCTGACTGTTGCCAAATATCCATTGTTTGCATTTACTTCATTATACTTATTTAGTGATAGATGCTTAGACTGCCTTTCACCCTTTGTTGCTGCAACAACAATCTGAGCATGTCTGTATTTGTCTTTGTTTGGAACTGGAATATAGTATCTTCAAGATGGTGCAAATCATGTAGAATGGCTATTGCATAAACTTAAGGATAATATGTGCATCATGAGAACAGAGCTGACATTTGATAAACAGTAGTGCTTATTACTGCTTTAAAATTATCTGTAAAATGAGGGGATTAACTTTATCTCTAAGTAATAATTTTGTGCTATGAGTCTGTAGCATGAAACGTGTTAACTACAGCTACGTCAGCATAAGTATTTTGTACACACATATATATACACATTTATCTTCAGGCAGGATCATTTCCATATCAGGAAAAAATCTGATGGTCTTGTACAGAGTGGTTGTTGGTTGTTTTTTCTTAAGAGAAGTTCATGGCCCTTCATTAATTTAATTTACAATTGGCATTCAGTTGAAATTAAAATAACAGCATATAATGCTAATACTTAAAGAGCTTTCTAAGTCCCTGTTTTATTTAGGAGATAAAATAGTACATTAATGCTACAGGCCCATTACAAAAAAATACTATCATTTTTCATTTTTAGAAAATGTACATTATACAAAATTCATACATTAAAAATATATTGCATGTAGCCACATGGACTGTATTTTCTCCTTTCTAGTGGAGTGGATGGGTAAGAGTGGTTTTTAATTAGAATCTTGCTCTAGCAGTTGACTTTTCAGGCAATGCCACTTTCTGATGGATCTTGAACATTTGTTTACTTTTCAAAAATTTTTTTTAATCTTTATTTATTTTTGAGAGAGAGAGAAAGAGAGACAGAGTACAAACTGGGGAGGAACAGAAAGAGAGGGAGACACAGAATTTGAAGCAGGCTACAGGCTTTGAGCTGTCAACACAAAGCCCAATATGGGGCTCTACCTCACGAACCATGAGATGATGACCTGAGCCGAAGTAGGATGCTCAACTGACTGAGCCACAGGTGCCCCTTGAGCACTTGTTTTCTTCAGGTCTTGACTGAGCTGGTATATTGGAATCAGAAGACCAAGATTTAAATCCTGACATTATTACTAACTAGCTATGTGGTAATAGGATGAATCACTTAAATTATTACAGGCCCAGTTTTCTCATCTGTGAAATAAGGGTAATTCTTGATAGTCTCAAGGGCAGTGAGGCTCAAGCACATCATCTGAGTCTTTGGACTGTACTTTCTTTCTTTCCTTTTTTTTTTTTTTTTTTTGCAATTTGAAGAATCTTGGATCAATCTTTCAAAGTTTCATTTTAACTAAAAAATTCTGGGATTCACATTATCTGTGAGAAGATATCATGTGTGAAAGTGATTGCTAAACTGAAAAATGCCTCACAAAAGGAATGTAGTAAACATTAAGGTCCTCGGGGCCTGGTTAATTCCCTTTGACTTTTGTTGTATAATTTATACTACTATAGCACACAGCACAAACCAAGTAAATACCAAGTAACAGATTACACTGGGAAAAGCCCTGATGATGACTTGGGGGAAAGTTTTTATTCACTTGTTAATCATTTCATGCCATTCACATCTTGGTTCCATACCTGCTATTTCCGTGAATCTTCTCTGAGCTGCCTTTTGCTCGTTTGCTATATTCTAAGCCAGAATAAAAGATAATTGTAGCAGACATTCAATAAATATCTATAAGTTGAACTGGTTTAAATTTTTTTCACTAATTGGAATGTAGAGTAGTCCCACATTGAGATCGATTGGTGTCGAAGTTTCCATATCTGTGTGCAGCTTGGTTGCCATCATCAGTTATTAAGCATCATTTGTCCATTCATTAATTTAATGTTGATTGAGTACCTATCATGAGTAGACACTGTGCTGGGTTCCATGTATTCAGCGATAGTTCAGCGGAAAGGTCTTTATTCCCTAAGCTCACGGGCTAGTGGGGAGACACACATACATTCACAATACAGTGTACTAAATGTTATAATACACTTAATTACAAAATAGTGAAGGCATCTGGTTGAGGAACAGTAACAGTCTGGGAAAGCCAGAGAAGGCTTCCAAGTAGATGTGAAGTCTGTTCATGCACTGAAAATAAAATTGTATAGCTAACAGAATGGTAGGGGAGACAATTTGATTAGAACCTTGAATGTCCCTTTGGAAGAGCATGACCAAAACCATGGAGTAATTACGGTACTTAGCAGGTACAAGGTGGAGCTAGTGATTTATTTTGGTTGTAACAGGGTGCAAGTGACACAGTGTTCACAGTACAGACAGCATGGATTCAAGGGTCAGTGGCTGGGTTTGACTTCAAACTCTGCCACTTATTACATGCATAATCCTGGGAAGTTACTCAGTCTTTAGTCAAAAGTGTCAAAATTAATTGTGTGCACTTTATAGGTACAGAGTGAAGTTTACATGAGATCATCAACTTAAAGAACTTAGAATAGTGCCTTACATGTAATGTGATCAAGGTGTTAGATATTATGAAAGAATAATGAGAAATGAGGTTGGAAACTCTGTTATGGGCTATAGACGTGAGGAATTTGGATTTTATTCTGCAGGTAATCACCATTACCTTTACAGGAATTTAAGCAAGGAAAGGATATGGTCAGACTTGTTGTTTATAAAGGACTCTAGATGCTGTGCATAGCATGGACTGGAGGTAATAAGACTGTGGTTTAGTCCAGTTTGTTAATTCACTCACTTATCCATTCAGTAATGAGCTGTCAACTCTGTATCAGGCACTGGGGCTGCACGATCATTTGGGTGAGAGGTGATAGGGTCCTAAATGACACAGAAAGATATGAGGGATAGAGGGGAGCAGTGGGATTGGAGGACATTTAGAAGAAGGTATGCCAAAAATCGATGCCTGATTGCATGTACACAGTGCAATGTTTAGACTGATCTCTGTTTATTTCTTGAGCTTTTGAATAGAAGAAATATCGATCTGGATATCTGGAAATATCTGGATCAGGAGCCAATCTCTTGAGAGAGAAAACTGACTTCATCCTTGGACAAGACTGAATAAGGAGAGGATAAAGTCATGGGAGGTGATGAGATAGCCCAGTGGGTAGGCTGTGGTTGTGTGCCCCAAAGACCACAGCTATTTAAGCTGATTATTTAAGTGGAGAAAGGGAGATGAGGAAAGGGAACTGAGAAAAAACTACCCTAGAGGAGAATTAAGGAGAGAGTGATGGCTAAGAAGAGAGTGTGGTCTATATGGCCAAACTTTATGAAGTCAATAAAGATAAGGACGATGCAGAGACTTTAGATATGATGAGGACCTTGGATGTCACAAGATATCTAGGAACTACAATTTCTTTGAAGACGTGGAAGTGGAAGCATGTTTGCAGCGCAGTGTGGGGAGTGCCTAGGAAGTGAGAGAGGATAGTGTGGAAGGAGACTAGAGTTTCAGGCAGCAGCTCTTTATTGGGCCTGATGATGTTCCCTAGAGAAGGTACTGGTCCTGCAGGAAGTGGTGCCTCCCACCCTGCACTCCACCTCAGTCTTGTGGTCCACCCCACCAGAAAGCCCATCACCATTTCTAGTCTGACAGGAGGAGGATCACACACTGATAGCCCCATTTCTCTCAGAATGTGGGGCAAAGTCATCAGAGTGAGGGAAGGAGGGGAATGGGGCAGGGGTTCAGAATAGTCCTTGAGTAGAATGTGAGTGGGAGCTGACTCAGGACAGGTTGAGAAATGGTGTTGAGAATTCAGCTGAGATCAGAAAACATAAATCTGCAGTGGCACCAATCTGTGGGGTTGCATGCTTCTCTCCAGCTGTGCTTGGCAGTCTCGGTGTAGGCATAGAGAAGATGGATTACTGGAGGAATCTGGAGTTGGAGGTTGGCAGGGGGTATGTGGCAGAAGGCAAAGGGTCGAGGAAATTAAAGGTGCTGACAAGAGAGAGGTTGAAATGATGCACCATGGGGCCCTGGCTCAGGAGGGAAGGAAACGAAGCCAGGGGGAGCTGATAGACTAGCAGAAAATGGGGGAATCAAGGAAACAGAGGTCTCATTGAGGTCAAATGCTGGTAAAAAATTGGCATAGGGCGTGAGAGAACTGGCCTCTTTCTCTTCATCCCAGTTTCTGCATGACTGTAATTAGTTAGTGCCGCTGCCATGGCTCTCCCTAGTGTACATTTTAATGACTGAAAACATTATTACAAATGGGTACTAAATGTGCCATTAAAATAGTTCTGTTCTACATTCAAGTATGCTCGACGAAACGTACCAGACTCAATTGGCTATTGGAATGAGAAAGAAAGGAGAAATATAGGGAGCTAGCCAAAAAAACCCTAAGTCACTTTTTGTAAATTACTTAAAACCATTAAATAAATTAAGCTGCTGTGGGGTAGAGGCATGCATTTCATGGAGTTCCAATTTAGCAATTACTGTTCCTGCAGCAAAATCAATAAAATATGCATCCACAGTCATACAGAAAAAAACATGTCCAAGGAACCTCAAGATTGGGTCTTCATTCAGAAATACTGATAGATAAAGTCAACTGATAAAAATGTATTAGGTTCAACACTAGCTTGTGGTCGGTGAAAACTTTTTTTTTCTTTGATATTTCTTCTAATCAAATGTAATACGTGGTTCAAAAATCAAAATGATATCAAAGGCGTACACCGAATGTCTCAATCCCACTTTAACCCTGTCTACCCTGTTCTTCCTGATCCTGTTTTTATTTCCCCAGTGTTTCCTTAAATCAGTCCTAGCAGATACAAATGTGTACATTTTTATTCCTTGCCTTTCTGGCACAGAGGACTGCACACCATAAACATTTGATTTTATTTCCCAGTTGACCATATATCCAAAGATATCTTCCTGCCAGTTTATAGATACTAATTTTTTTTAAACGGCTGTATAGTATTCCATGGAATATACTGTAATTGAACCAATCTTGCTTGAGTAGTTGCTAATGTTTTTCCAATATTTTATAAAATAGATTACTTTGTATGAGTCCAGGTGTTTCTGTAGGGAAAGTCTCAGATGTATGATTGCTGAGTTAAATGATAAACATTTGTGTTTTGGGCAATTGTTGCCAGATTCCACCCCAAAGGGATTTGTACTTCCCCAAGTTCTCACTAGTGTGAAATGAATTGTTGGGAAAAATAATTTAATGTTAAGTTTAACTGCTAACAACACACTTTGAAGTCAAGGTATTTTTAAAGGTTGCAGGATATTGTGAAAATAATGAACACCGTGCATAGGGCTACAGCAGGTGTTAGTATTCCATCCTGAACCAAGTCTATGAGATTTCATATGATGAGTGATGTGGGCACATCATGCTGCATCGCTGTAGCATTTGTACAGTGATTTACAACTTACTGAATTCTTCAGCATTATCTATTTAACATACATTTATTAAGCACCGACTTGCCAGATGAGAGATCTGAGTATCGCTTCTTTCTTTCTTTTACATATAAAAGGGTCTTCTAATTGATCACATGTCCCTCTTGAATTGGGGAAAAAAATTTTGCAAAATTTTATATCCTCTTATACATTTTTTAAGTGTAAACAGAATAGATGAAAAGATGTATTTCAATTATAATTATTGGCCTTTTAATATATATATTTACTTTGCAAGAGAGAGAGCGAGAGAGAGAGAGCTTGTGCACACTTGTGAGCAGGGGCGGGGCAGAGAGAGAGAGAGAGAGAGAGAGAGAGAGAGGAGAGAGTTTTAAACAGGTTCTGTGACCCTATTTGAAGCTCAATCTCAAGACCGTGACACCGTGACCTGACCTGAAATCAAGAGTCATATGCTTAGCCAAGGCACCCCAAATTATTGGCCTTTTAAATAAAACATTCTAGGGGCTCCTGGGTGGCGCAGTCGGTTAAGCGTCCGACTTCAGCCAGGTCACGATCTCGCGGTCCGTGAGTTCGAGCCCCGCGTCGGGCTCTGGGCTGATGGCTCGGAGCCTGGAGCCTGTTTCCGATTCTGTGTCTCCCTCTCTCTCTGCCCCTCCCCCGTTCATGCTCTGTCTCTCTGTCCCCCCCAAAAAATAAATAAACGTTGAAAAAAAATTTAAATAAAACATTCTAAATACTAAGCTTTTAAATAAAATTTTTCTATCACCCTTTAAAATACATTCAATGAGATCTAAGTATTGACTTGAAATCCGCCATCACATAGTTAAAAATAGACAAATAAATTCTCCTTAAACAGGCTGAATGTTTACACCATTTATTTTTCTTTTGAACTTATATTTCCATTCCACTGTCCCCAGATAATTTTATCTGTATATAATATATTCTATCCTTAAAATTCTTATAGACCACTATATCATAATTCTCTGCAACAAAATATGTATATACATTGATAGTATAAATAATTTTTTTCTTCCAGCCATCAAGTTATAAATGTTAAAATATTATTGACTGAATTATGATTATTGATAGTACACAATTGGCTAAGAAAACACAAGTATATTACACATTTTGATAAAATGTATTTCTTATAAGATGGCTAAGCCTATACTTTTAAATTTAGTTCAATAAAATTTTAGTGTAACAGAATTGTGAATGTCTCAGCATTGCTAGAATGGGACAGTGTTGAGCATAATATTTTTTATTTTTTTATTTTTTATTTTTATTTTTTAGAGATAGAGAGAGAGCTTGAGTGGGGGTGAGGTGCAGAGGGAGAGAGAGAGAGAGAGAGAGAGAGAGAGAATCTCAGTCAGGCTCCACATCCAGCACGGAGCCTGACACAAGGCTGGATCCCACGACCCTGGGATCATGACCTGAGCTAAAATCAAGAGTCAGACACTCAACTGACTGAGCCATCCAGGTTCCCCTCAAAATAATTTTTGATTTAGCTTTCATTTTTATAAATTAAAAGAAGTTCAATTTTTATAAATGAAAATAATGAAATACTTGTTTAGTAAATGAGAAGATGGGAAGGGAGGAAGTTTTTTTGTAGTAATACTACTTAATTGTCTGAAATTCTGATATACACCCAAATCAGCAATCAAAAAGTATTTTAAACTGGCTGATAATTAGGTCCTCCTTCAATGCGACTAGAAGAAAAAAATTGGAAATAATGACAAACAACTATATTCCAAGTGTCTGTTTGGCACCCTTGAGAACTTTATGCTCTGGGGTCATGCACCTTTGGTAAGAATGGAAGAAAGAGAAAAGCTTATCTTTTCGGTAAAACAGGCAAAATAAAAGAAGAAATGAGAACTACAAGCTTGTTCTTTTTCAATAAGCTTTTCCACAGGCCAAATTAGTTTTAGGAAAGAGGATATATATAAGTTGAGAATCTGGAAACCGATTCCTTTAAAACCTCCCCTGATCACACACATCCCTTGGAAAGCTCTTCTATACTTCTGGAGGTGCACATAGTCCCATTTAAAGATCCCTGGTGTATCTGACCTTCTGCAGAACACGTTCAAAACTAGGTCACTAGGAAGGGGGAAGGCCAGAGTCAAGGAATAGCTTCAAATGAGGGCCATTAAGAAACCAGGCAAGATGAAGGTAAGGAGGAGGAGATATGGCAGCCAGGGAGAAAGACTTGAAGGAATTTCACTGTGACAATGTTGTAGACTTTTTTTTTTTAATTTTTTTAAACATTTATTTATTTTTGAGACAGAGAGAGAGCATGAACAGGGGAGGGTCAGAGAAAGAGGGAGACACAGAATCTGAAACAGGCTCCAGGCTCTGAGCTGTCAGCACAGAGCCCCACGCGGTGCTCAAACCCATGGACCGCGAGATCATGACCTGAGCCGAAGTTGGACGCTTAACCAACCGACTGAGCCACCCAGGCGCCCCTGTTGTAGACTTTTTATGTGGTTTAGTATGGGCATCCCAAGGTGAGCCAAGTTTGTTTAATATGACTAGAACAAAACATAAAACCACTGGAAAATGTGTTTTACCAAGTCTCCTTAGTACATTACATTACGATCCTTTATTTACCTGCCTGCTGTTTATGTTAGGATTTGAGATAGCCAAGAATAAGAAATGATATTCTGGTTAAAATCACAAGCTATAGAGGGGCGCCTGGGTGGCTCCATCACTGAAGCGTCCAACTTCACCTCAGGTCGTGCTCTGGCGGTTTGTGAGTTTGAACCCCACATCGGGCTCTGTGCTGACAGCTCAGAGCCTGGAGCCTGCTTCGGATTCTGTCTCCCTCTCTCTCTGCCCCTCCCATGCTCGTGTTCCGTGTCTCTCTGTCTCTCAATAATAAATAAAAACGTTAAAAAAATTTTTTTTAAATCACAAACTATAGAGGCAGAGTGCTTTGCCTTGAACCCTGATTCCAACTAGTTTATGAACTCAGGCAAGTTACTTAATTGTTCCAAGTATCAATTTTTCTGTGTCTGCTAATAATTATACATAGCTCATGTCTTTCTGTGAGAATTAAATAAAATAATCTAAGTAAAGCTATGAGCACAGTGCCAGACCATTCAATATTTATTCAATCAAGAATGCTAATTCAGCTGTATATAAACTAATAAGAGGAGACAGATATGCAAACATCAGGGCAATGGTGTTATACAACAGATAACACTGTTATCTGTGTGAGGTAGGTATTATTAATCCCACTTTGCAGACGCAGAAGTAGAGGCTACAGGAATTTAAGCGATATGCTTAAGACTACCAACCAGTAAGTAGAGAGCACAAACTCGACTCAGAACTTTGGACCCTTGGTAGCCTCTTCAAGTATGTAGTGGGCGCACACTGCTGTGTCCTACGGACTGAAATATTTTTCTGTCATTCCATCTGAGAGTAAAGTTCTGGATGCTCATTCAGCACCAACTGCATGCAGCCAAGCCTTTTAGTTTTTGGCTTGTGAATGTCTCACCATCTCTGTAGGCTACGGAGAGCATCCTCCTATGCATGAAGGGCATTCCAAGGTCAACAAAGTGCTTCAAGCTCCATAAAGAAAGCAGCTATATAAATGGGCGTTCTTGTTAAGATAATAAAGCTCGAAAGGCCACTTTTTAAAAGGGAGGTCACCTGGAGGGTTACCAGGAGAAGCCAGATGCCCCAGATGTGCTATTTAACCTCCAGGTTTCATAAAATATACACATACTGTAGGAATATATCTTTAATTATTTTACTTTTAGAAAATGATGACTCTAACATTGTTTAAATAAATTAAGTCAATTCCTATTATTAGAAGCAAAGTGTCTTGCATTTTACAGGTGCTGAGGCTGGTAGGAATGGATTAACCAGAAGCCTCATTAAACGTATCACCACTGTTGGCCAAACCGTATAAACTCTTCGGAGTATGATACGGTTCCAACTGTCTACTGTGTGCGTTCATGGTGAAGAGTGCCTCAGTGTATTTCCTTGTTTTGAATAAATTGTGGTATTGAATTCACAGCCTTCCTTCATCAGAAAGGGAAAATGATTTGACCCTCACATTCCTCAGAGCTGAACTCAAACTTTGGAGACACACTTCAAAGCTCTGTAAATAATATGAGTAACACTTTGGACCCTTCTGACGCGGGAGGGAAATTCCCTTTCTGAAGAACACCCAAGTCTTTAAAAAGAAATGGTCAGGTTTAAATATCTCGCTGTTTTTCTTGTTTGAGGCTCCATGCTGAGGATTTTATTTTCCTTTGCAAAGCTTATGCTGCCCCAGCCCTTTTCTCAGAGGTCGGCTGGCGTTGGTGCACAGGGCTAGGGCCGCTAGCAGGTTTGCTAGAGCAAGTTTATTTGTAGTGTGGCTGGGGGCGGGTTGGAGATTCCATTATGATGCGGGAGGCTCCCCAAGTTTGGAATATCAATGGCACTTCAAAGGGCTGGAGCTGCGAATTAGCAGTCTGGCTTCTTCTCAGGCCCCAGAATAGAATAAAATAACCCACCAAGAGATGTGTTTCAATATAGGAAACAGGGGGAATTCTCTTCAAGGGCCCTGATCGTACAGCGGGCACCCCTAGGTCTTCCTAGATGTCCTGGCCTCTCTCTGGGTGCAGGAGATTGTCATGGATTTTGCAGAGGCCCCTCAAGGATCCCAGAGTGAAATCTTAAACGTAGGGCTAGACACTTTCCTAAGCTGCCAAATCTCCTCAAATCCATTAACATTAAACACTACTGAAAAGATTAGCCTTAGACAAAGGGTAACTCAAAGCTGTTTAGCCTAATTTAAATTTATTTCCAAAAGGCCAAACACTATATTTATCTCAAGCTTTTTCTAAAGATTTTTTTTTTCCCTTTAAAATCCCATTCTCTCCTTTCTCTCCCTCTGTCTGTCCTATACCAAAAATAGGGGAGAAGGAAAGTTAGGATTTTTGTTCACTCAAGTCTCCCATAGGAGTCAGCATCAAATCTGGCTATAGTCAGGCAAGCAAAACAAAACAAAATAAAACAGAACCATGAACCTTCTCATCATCGTGCTACATGATTATGTTTAAGAAGCTCTAGAATGGCAATCCATTCAACTCAGAACACTGAGACTTTACAGCTCTGGGAATGACTACCACCCGATGCCTGTGTCTTGCTCTCTAGCTGTACTTAAAATTAAATGAAAACTACATACACTGGGGAGACCCTAGACTGCATGAGTACAGTATTGATCTGTGCCTGGCTCCTTGTCATGGTCATGGTTATTTCTCCAGCCCTGATATTTTTCTAATGCCTTTAACATCGTTTTGGCTCCCATCATCCTCCCATTTAGAAAGGGGCTACACCTTCAAAGTCAAGACAGGAGAGTGGAAGCTGCTTGGACTGGGACTTATCTACAACTGGGGTGATCATTTGACCTCCATGATTTTCTGATTTTCTCCCTCCCATGTGACTTCCTGCTGGCTGGAGTTAAGTGGCAGTGCCATTATACTGAATAGCTACCTTTCAGTGGGGCTGCTTCCTGTTTTCATTAATTTATGCTATTTTTCTGACTCCTGTAGGCATTTTGATTTGCAGCCTCTGGCCCAGAATCTCATCTCTAGACCTTAATTCTGAGGGTTTTACCCGTTAATGCTTGTTCTCTCTACTTAACTGACTGTGAATAAGTTCCCTCAGGGCTCAGTCTTTGTCTTTCATCCTTTGAGGAGTTTTCCTGATGCTTCCAGCCCATTCAGTCCATTCCTTTGGTATCCCTTAACTTCTTATCGTAGCTTGTATAGTGTTGCCTAATTATTTATGGGTTTCCTCACTGGGCTGGGCAGAGATTACACCCGTTTTGTTCATTATTATATCCAGAGTGCCTACCACAGCACCTGAAATCAAGTAGATGCCCCCAAATTTCTTTTATATTAATTAATTAATCAACGTATTGATTAATTTTAGGAAAATATTTTTAAAATTTCTCCCTATATTTTCAAAATCTCAAACATATTGAAATGTTGAGAGAATGTTCAAATGCACAGCTCTATATTCTCCACTTAGATTCAACAATACAAAATATATTTCTTTGATCTCTCTAGATATAGAAATGTATGATTCTTGCTGAACTATTAGAAAGTAAGTTGCAGATATCATGATTCTTTATCCCTAAAGACTTTTGCACACGTCTTTTTTTTAAATTAAGAGCTGTATTGAGGCATAATTGATATATAAAAACTGAGCATATTTAATGTATACAATTTGATGAGTTTGGACATATGCATACACACCTGTGAAATCACCATCCAAGTCAAGGTAATAAACGTATCCATCACCACCAAACTGTTGTGTCTCCTTTCTCTGAGTGTGTGTGTGTGTGTGTGTGTGTGTGTATGTGTGTGATAGGAACACTTTATGTGAGAACTACTCTTTAAATTTGTTCATGTGCACAATGCAGTATTGTTAACTTCAGGCACAATGTTGTACAACATATGTCTGGAACTTATTCATCTTGTGCAACTGAAACTTTATAATTGATGAACAATTCCTCATTTCCTACTCCCTCCAGCCTCTGGAAACCACCATTCTACTTTCTGCTTCTATGAGTTTGACTGCTTTAGATACCTCATATAAGAGGAATCATGCAGTATTTCTCCTTTTTTGACTGGTTTATTTCACTTAGCATAACATCCTCAGATAACGTACAAATACTGTGGTCACATATGACAGTTTTCTTTTTTTAAGGCTGAGTAATATTCCATTGAATCTGTATAACACATTTCCTTTTTTTTTTAAGTTTATGTACTTATTTTGAGAGAGAGAGAGAAAGAGAGAGAGCATGTACCTGAGAGTGGGGGAGGGGAAGAGAGAGGGGCAGAGAGAGAGGGAGAGAGAGAATCCCTAGCAGGCTCTGAACACTGTCAGCACAGAGCCCAATGTGGGGCTCAATCCCACAAACCATGAGATCATTACCTGAGCTGAAGTCAAGAGCCTGATGTTTAACTGACTGAGCCACCCAGATACCTCACATTTTCTTTATTTATCTGTCTGTGGACATTTGGGTTGTTTCCATATATTGGTTATGGTGAGTGACTGCAATGAACATGGAAATGCAGATACTATTCCAAGATCTTGATCTGGCATATTCTTTTGTATATATATCCGGAGATGAGATTGCTGGATCATAAGGTAGTTCTATTTTTAAAATTTTGAGGAAACTCCATACTGTTTTCCATAGTGGTTGTACCATTTTACATTCCCATGAAAGTGTACAAGGTTTTCAATTTCTGTATATTTTTACAACACTAATATTTTTTCTTTTCTTTTCTTTTCTTTTTTTCTTTTCTTTTCTTTTCTTTTCTTTTCTTTTCTTTTCTTTTCTTTTCTTTTCAGAATAGCCATCCTAACAGGTGTGAGGTCATATCTCATTGTAGTTTTGATTTGCACTTCCCTGATGATTAGTGATGTTGAGCACTTTTTCATATAGCTGTTGGCCATTTGTATATATTCTTTGAAGAGATGTCTATTCAAGTCCTTTGCTTGCTTTTTAATCTGGTTAATTTGATTTTCGCTACTGAATTGTAGGAGTTCCTTACATATTTTGGATATTAACCCCTTAACCAGATAGGTGGTTTGCAAATATTTTCTCCCATTCTGTGGGTTGCCTTTTTATTCTGTTGCTATGTAGAAGCTTTTTAGTTTGACATAGTCTCACTTGTCTGTTTTTTGCTTTTGTGGCCTGTCTCTGCATACATCTTCAAAAAAGGTATAAAAAATTCATTTCAAATAATGGTAATACTTTACTTACAGCTGAGAAAATTAATAATTCCACAATATCATTTAATTTTTAGTTCATATTCACATTTTACCAAATGTCCCTACAAATTATCTTTTAGAAAATTGAGGTTCATATAACACAAAATTAACCATTTTAAAGTGTACATTCAGTGGCACTTAAATGTACATTCACAGTGTTATACAACCATCCCTTCTATCAAGTTCTAAAACATTTTCATCACTCCTAGCAACTACTAATTTACTTCATGTCTCCATAGATATACTTATTCTGGATATTTTATATAAACAGAATCATCCCATATATTATCCTTATGTCCCTCTAAATTGTCTTATAGCTTTTTTTAAGGAAGAAACTTTAAATAGGAACAGAAATAAAAACTGTTGATGCAGCATTTCTTCTTTTAATGATCATTTTTAAATGACAAGATTTCATTTTGACTCCAAACCTGCCTGGGCACCCCCTTGTCTCCTACCCTGTTACAGTGAAGGAAAACATCCATGCAAGATGAGATACACACAGTCTGCAACTCAGGAAAAGAGGCCAAGGATATTGCCCTCAACTTTTTGTAGCTCTTAGGGATGTTACGAAAGACTGCCAGGCTGAACCTAGGCTTGAACTAGTCTCCATAGTTACTGTAAAGTTGCCGGCCAGAGGGAGGGAGAAGTGGAGACACTCACTAGCTGTGATTACAGGCACAGCCTACTATCAGGCTAGCTCAGATTGATGTGGGTGGTAGTGATATATTTGCTTAAAAGGAAGCATTTCTCTTCAGGACTAATTCTACATGACCAGTCTGAATCATAAGTCTACAAGACCAGTCCAAATCAGTTATCTTCTTTGCTTCAGCTGCCAAAGATATATTCTGCAATGTTCTTTGCTCTATAAAAGAAAGCACGTTTGAGAGATATAGTAATAACCACTTCCCCTCTTAACCTACCATCCCCATCCACCTTCTGGGGCTTTCCCAGGGTGACTTCCTGTGCTCAGTAGTAATTCCAGCTGACTCCTTTGGCTGAGCACCAGCTCAGGACTCACCCACACTGTTTTTTACTGGGCATGACAGCTTGAAAGAGTGGTGAGGGCTCCACGGGTTTGGAGGAACTGCGTGGCTTAGCATTTAAAATTCTACTGAGCAACTCTCAGTGGCTTTAGATGGATATATGTGGTTTGTACGTCCAGTGTATATAGCAGGGAGGGCAAATACCTGCCATCATGCTCCCGCCTCCTTGTTCCTCTGCCCGTGATAGATGTCATTAATTGGTTGTAGACTTCTTTCCCCTAGAGCTTAAACAGTCCCTCAGGATATTTCTCCATAAAGGGTTCCAGGGAACCACAGACATTCAACTGGACTTTGCATTCAAGAAGAAATGTCTTTTTCTTTTTATTTCTGCGATACAGTCTTCCCAATGCTGACTGTCAGAATAAACATGTACTTTGAGCATTACAAATTAAAGCATATCTCAACAGGAGGCCAAGAGTGTTTATGCTTATTGGTTGAACTCCCATCTCCAGCAAGTCTTTAAAATGCTAATCCTACAGCTTGCTGTAGCAAAATTTATAGCAAAAATAATTATGTGAGGAGGTAGTGCAATACATAATTAATATTCAAAAGTAGACTTCCGTAAATTTACATGCCAAGACGCTTCACCTCCCTAGAGATCCAATACGGAAAGTGATGTGGCATATCTTTTCTAAAATAAAATTTATTATGGGATCTTAATTTTGGAGGTCTCACTAAATAACAGCAGCATTGCTCACCCTGATAAGCATGGAAAGCAGTGAGGGGATAGGAGTGGAAAAATCTAAGTGCAAAGTGAAAGAGAAGTTTGGATGGATCTTTTAGGCTGGAATCGATTGAGGCCACATTATTCTGCTTCTTGGTACTTGTGCCCCAGCCACTAAAGTTTATAGTAGCCTGTTTCCTGATAACTGGTATTTTCATGGGAGCAAGAACAAGAGTCTGTGACCTCAAGTGAAATAAAAATACAGGTTTTAGTCTTCCCAGGAGTCCTTTTAGTGTTGCTAAGTTGTGCCTTGGTTTTATTGCTGTGTATTTGATGAGTAGTTCATGAAGAAGAAATACAAATTTTAATCTGATTGAACCATAGAATCAAATGGATTCTTTGCAAAACAAACAAAAAACCTCACAAAAAAGTCCCCTTGTTTTTGCCCCCTTTCTCTTTTCCTCTGTGTGTTATTTTTCTGTGTTTTGTTTATCTTTATAGGCCACCTTAAATCTATTTTTGGGCAAACTAGGGTGTAAATAAATAACCAAGAGTAACAGCAGTAAGGTGCTACTCTTGAATGTCTGCTTTATTTTAGACTCTAAGTGCTCAACAGTACTATTTTATTTTAACCTGCCCACAATTCTGCAAGGAAGGTATTTTTATTCCCATTTTTCATAAGAGGTAAACTGAATCTCAGTGAAGCTTTGTACCTGGGCCGCAACTGACTTGGGATTTGAACCTGGATCCTTCTGACTAGGAAGCCTGGATCCCTCACCGCTGCGCTGGCTGGACGTCTCTATAGGCAAATGATGGGGGACCATTGTCTTTCAAGTACTGCCTGGGTCAATGGAAGCAGTTTGCCTGTTTCTCTGATTCTTCCATTGAGAGACGAGTCCTTTCAGTTTCATCAGGATTACTGTTTTAAGATATGCTCTGGTTGAAGACATTCTGCTCGAACACTTTGGAATATAATTCTGTTAAAATAAGTTTAGGAAAGTAATTGACCAGAATCTAGCATTGCTGGAAAAAATTTACGTCAAAGTGTGTTTAATATAAAAGAACAATAGAAAAACACCAACCCTCGATAGGACCAATACCAAGAAGAGCAACAAAAGAACTGTTTATGGTATATTTACATTTTCCCTCGTCCATTAGGCACTTTATTTTATGTGGCCAACAGATGTTGGGACTTACAGCACCTGCTAAGACAAGTTGATTCTTTATGGCTGAAGCCTGGTCCCATCTCCATGGGATTTTACGTCCCCCCTGCTGCCTTGCTGGGGCCCAGTGGAATCTGTGTTCTTAGTTCATTAGTGCGGCCGGAGTCTGCGGTGGGTCTTGGATTCTCCATTCAAGAGGATCTGCTGGGCCTGCTTTGATAGTGCAGCCAAGCAACTGCTGGTTGCAAAGTAAAAAATGCCAGAGGCTTCTTTTCTGTGCAGGAAAATCATCTGAAAGCCCAATAAGCAGGAGAAAAGCACATGTTTCCTTGCCATAAAACCTTAAAAACAAGTTTGCGAAAGAACACTTAGACAACTGTGCCTTCTTTCTGTCTGCCCTTGCCTCGATGAATGCACCTGCAATTGGAAAAGCTGCCGCTCTGTTTTCCCCCCACTGAAGAGACTTTTGAGGCAGGTTTACAATACCTTGTGAGATGTGCCAACCTATTCAGTTTTCCTCTATTGGAAGTCCCGTTGGAGAATTACGGCCACATCTATCCACAAGATGCAATGAAAACCTTTTCCCCGCTTCGGATAACCTGGATGATTGTTTCAATTTTCCACTTTACTTTTCATGTTTATATGAGCATTCCCAACTAAAACTAATAACTGCATCTCAATTCTCTACTTTTCTGTTTAAAGAAGGCTTTCTGTAAAATGAAGGAATTTTAGATCATACGTAGGTACAGGATTACAGTGAAGCAAAAGGCAGTTCCAAGAATCATTTAAACATTATTTTTAGGAGAAAATATTAACGTACAAATGTTCTGAAATCACAAGGTGCGTGTTTAAAATGATTACTAGGGAAAGTTTTGATTCATCATTTCTCAGCCACGTTGCTCATATATTATAAAGTGTTTTGTAAGATACCCATTTATCCTGCCTTTCCACCACATACATTTAATGTTTTCTGTGGGTAGGGGGGAATATAAACAGAGACAAGGACAAGTTGGATAAAAGCTTATGGAAAGAGGACTGAGTTGGTGACTAGAACCTCTCTTCTTTCCTCCCCCCTTAATTTTACTTTCTGGGGCAGTTAAGGACAGAAATACAGTATATTTGAGCTCTGGGAAAATTTTATCCAAGGTTAGTAGCCTTCCAGAGGGAGTACTTCAGTTCTGTCGGACAACAGTATCATGAGAATCTTTAGGAGAAAGATTTTGTCCTTTTTAATTTTTTGTCCTGGTCTTTTAGCATATCCAAATGAGCTGTTATTACAGGTTTACCCACTATCTGTCTGGCATCTTCCACCATGCTGACATAAAGAGACACTTCCACTTAAGCAAAAGCTGCTAGTTAAATGTCCTTTGGTTGAGATTTGTGTTTCTAAATTTGTTGGTTTCTTTCTTTTTATGCCTTCGTCTTTCAGATCTAAGGATGAGCTATATTTATTTAGCTTATAAACTTACTATGTCTTTCCTGTTCCCTGGTCAGAGACATGCAGAATGGCAGGGAAGAGTTGCATTATAAAATACCGTGAAAGCTTCTAGAAGAACTAGGGGAAAAAAGAGTGGCATACACTTCTGTGGTTCAATGGTACAAAGGTTTCTTTTGAGGTTGGCTCGCCACCCTGCCACCCATGTATCTCCTGAGGACATTCTAGTTACAGTAGACCTTGCCAGGGATGGGCAGAAGTGGTCGAGGCGGTCAAGGCAATAATGTGTGACCTCATATGGTGCTGAGGAATTTTTTGAACTTTTGTTTGTAGGAGAGAAAACCCAGGGCAATTGCTAGTGTTTCCCCAAGACTAAAATAAAATAAAATAATTTTGCAAAATAACCACTGAAACTTCGATTTGCATTGGGATACATAAATCCTTAGCATATAGATTTTTAAATGTTTTTAATGTTTTTATTTATTTTTGAGACAGAGAGAGACAGAGCATGAGCAGGGGAGAGGCAAAGAGAGAGGGAGACACAGAATCTGAAGCAGACTCCAGGCGCTGAGCTGTCAGCACAGAGCCTGACGCGGGGCTCCAACTCACGGACTGTGAGATCAGGAACTGAGCTGAAGTCGGACGCTTAACCGACTGAGCCACCCAGGCGCCCCAGTATATAGACTTTTTATATTTTTAGAAGGCAGGGAGATGTAGACAATGGTTAATTATATATTCATACCATTTCTCCAAAAAAGAAAACAGAACTAATTACCTTGTTGAAACTTGTTTATGTTGAAGCTTTCGGGGACCAAATTAAGTATTTTTGGACACTGTTCTTGGACAAGTTCTGGTTCTTAGGCCTTGCTTTGCCACCAGTGAATAAGTATGTACAATTGCTTACTTGTTCATTATAAAGCAATCATTCATTCTTTATTTATTAGAGAAGCCATAACAATAGTACTAAAAACAAACAAAACAAAAAACAAACAAAAACAAGCACCGAAACAAAATCCTAATTCCTTGCACATATGGTAAATTGGAAAGCAGATAAATTAGCCCTGGGCAATTTTAAAAATATAAAATTCAGATGAACAATAAACTTAAAGAAAAGAAAATAAAGTTCCAGTAATTAAAAAAAAATTTTTTTTAACGTTTATTTATTTTTGAGACAGAGAGAGACAGAGCATGAACGGGGGAGGGGCAGAGAGCGAGGGAGACACAGAATCTGAAACAGGCTCCAGGCTCTGCACTGTCAGCACAGAGCCCGACGCGGGGCTCGAACTCGACATGAGATCATGACCTGAGCCGAAGTCGGACGCTTAACCAACTGAGCCACCCAGGCACCCCAAGTTCCAGTAATTAAATAAAGGCAAATCGCAAGCTACCATTCTCTTTGCTTATCAATTATCAAAATATTCAATAACTTATTCAAAATAATAATGACTACTGTTGATGAGCATGTGGCTGAAGTTAATATTGAAACAACTTTTTGAGCGAGTAGATGTAGCAATTTAAAATATTTTGTCACTTAAACCAGCAAATTTCACTTTAAATAATGTGTTCTAAAGAAACAGAAAGGTGCATAGAGATTTATATCTCTTGAGCACAGTGTTTCCAGTAATAAAATATTGAAAATAGCTAGTCCTATAATAGGGACTAACTAAACAATCAATTGTAGATTCACATTCTGAAATAATTGATTGTAGACAGATATTCATGTTCTCATACAGTAAAAGAATATTCACCATCATGGAAGGTTAAAGTATATTATTATGTGAAAACAAAAGCGGTTTACAAAAAGATATCTCTGGTGTGATTTTAATTTTGTAAAAATAAATTCATAGGAAAGTTACTGGAATGTTAATAGCGGCTAACTGTGGGGTGCATAGATTATGCATAATTTTTGCGTAATTTGTGCTTTTATGCATTTTCCAAATATTCTACAAGCATCGCATTATTTACTCTGTGATTTGAATAAAAATAAATAAATACTGTAAAGAATGGTCTGGAAGTCTGGTTACCTGGTGGCAAATTACTTAAACTTTCTGGACCTGAGACTGCAAAATAAGCCAGTTGAACACATGAGCCCAAGATTAGCTCTGGGAGTCTGCGATGTCAGATTTTTCTGTAATATCTTCTGTTAAACTCTGTCATTTTGGCTAACAGGTATTGAGGGAGAAGTTAAAAGACATTACTCATTTTTAAGTGTTTGGCATATTTCCAAAACACTGAGTCAATTTAATGTAATTACTTTTTCATAATTATAATTTCAGAAGTGCTTCAACTCCAGTTTAAACTAATCTTTAGTCAGCTACCTATATTCCCTGCCTATGAACTTGAAGGCTTAAAGGAGAGTAAGAAGACATTTAGGCACATTGGATTCCTGTTTTTTAAAAGAAAATGTGGGAGAATACTTATTTGAAGCAAATCTCTTCTGGTAATAGAATAGCCACCAATGTCTATTATGTTAGTTGATTTGCTCATACCAAGGTTGCTTAAACTGGGACATTCTGGTGTTATTGGTTTCCTTTGAATGACTCTTGGCCATAAGCCACAGTGACTTCTTGGGGAGATCCAATGACAATGGCAACATGGTGCCTAGAACGTGTGGTAAAACTAACAATTATACTTTGTCACAAAGAGCTGGGGCTGTGAGGTAGCTCTATTTTCACCTGTTGTGAATAGCTTTGAACAACTGATTACTAGAGTGTTTTGTTTTGTTTTGTTTTTTTCTCTGAAGGCTGGAGCACATTTTCATTTACCTTTCTACATTTCCTGTGCCTCCTGAGCCACTGTTTGGTGTTTTTTCAGTAATGACTGCATTATTCTGATGGGTAGTGTAATATGTAAAATCTATTTCTCTATCCCAATTTTGAACCATCAAAGAAATGGTTTTAAATGGTATTAAGAGAGGATTAAGATGAAAAGAATTGTTTTGCTTAAATCTTTCATTCTTCTTCCTATTCTTCTGGATTAACTTTATTTTGTGTTCTGCTAAAAGTTAGATATGTGCATAAAATTTTCATTAAATTTTCACTTGACCATTTTAGTTTCCATCCTCCATATCTTTTCTGATTGTCTGCTCAAGGTCTCATGTAACATTCTCTGGCATATAACCCAGGAGTGGATTCTGGCATTTCCTTTGAAGCATAGAAGAGCAACCACTGAGGTGCCTCCCAAGAGCTTGATTTCTTCTAGGTCCCCACTGGGGACAAGGCTGCATGAGGTAACAACAGTATTGTGACTGAACCAGAGATTTTATTCTGTGTAGTTCTAGAGCTAAAGCCAATCAGCAGCTTCATATTCTTAGTCACCCCCTGACTATCTCAACAGTTCTGGAGAGGAGGAAAGGGAATGAGAATAAAAATGGTGCTTTCTGGGTGGAATATTCTCATAAATTAAGTTATAGACTTGAAAAGTAGAATATTGTCAAGAAATGTGCAGTGTCTGAGATTTTGTCTTATATGCAACTTAACATGTTTGTTTGCCATAATTTCATGGATGTTGGAGAAGACACAAGACTACTAGATCAGAGACAAAAGACCTTATTACTCACAGCAAACAAATACCATGGACTTCATGTTCTTGTTTGTTTCCCCCAGCCCCAATGTCATGAGGTCAGGTAGAGGGGTCCGGATAGATGCTGCTCACACACTGGCTTTGTGTCATGGCTTAAGAACCCCAAGCTTAGCAAACTCAATCTTTTATAAGAGGCTGCAAGCAAACTGCCCAATCTTTGCCTTATAACATTTTTATTACACTGGATGGTTAGTGCAGCTGCCCTTTGCTCTGGATATAGACAATATCTCTATTTTCAAGGCTGTTCATTATACAAACATCCTTGAAAAGATAATCTAGAACCAGAACCTGGCCAGTGCTTCTACTCACAAGATGTGCAGAATCATGAGAAACCCATAGAAAATTACCTCCCTCAAATAATAACATAAGTACTTTACTGTATGCAAGAAAAAGTATATAAACCAGCTAGTCAAGGGCCAAACATATTTATCATTGAATTTTAATTTTTTAAAAATATTTATTTGTTTTGGGGAGAGAGAGAGAGAGAGAGAGAGGTGCATGAGTGGGGGAGGGGCAGAGAGAGAGGGAGACAGAATCTGAAGCAGGCTCCAGGCTCCGAGCCGTCAGCACAGAGCCTGATGCGGGGCTGAAACTCACGAACTGCGAGATCATGACCTGGGCAGAAGTTGGACGCTTAACCGACTGAGCCACCCAGGGGCTTCTGTCATTGAATTTTAATGTTCATGCAGCCTAATACCTCCTAGAAGACAACAGCCACATCTGAGCAGCAGTACTTTAGTAGGAGCTAATAGAAAAGGGCACTGAGGCTTATACCTCAATGCAATCATCTTTATCATCCCATTTTATTTTATTTTATTTTATTTTATTTTATTTTTCAACGTTTATTTATTTTTGGGACAGAGAGAGACAGAGCATGAACAGGGGAGGGGCAGAGAGAGAGAGGGAGACACAGAATCGGAAACAGGCTCCAGGCTCTGAGCCATCAGCACAGAGCCCCACGCGGGGCTCGAACTCACGGACCGCGAGATCGTGACCTGGGTGAAGTCGGACGCTTAACCGACTGCGCCACCCAGGCACCCCTATCATCCCATTTTAAAAGCGTGCAATGCTAAGTATCTGCTAGCAGAAAAACCTATTTCATGGCTAGGAAAGATAAAAATTATCATGAAAAAAATGAAAATTATCAATTTTTAAAATTTTGGTTTGTTATACTTACAGTTTTTTTTTTTAATTAGGAGTAATAGCATGTTGTCATGTCAGCTGTTAAAATAACAGTACTTTTTTCTTGAGGGCTTTTTATCTTTTAAGGATGGAGCAAATGTAGGTGGAATATTAGCAGATCAAAAGTTAATGCCAGAAGGCACTGAGTCTTTTCCAACACCTTTGAAATGTTTGCAGCTTTTCACCCATTCATGTTCTTTTTTATATTCTATTTCAAAAAAATGTATTCAAATAGTGTAACAAGAAGTGGCAAAATGTGCATTAAAATAGGAGAAAAAGGGGCTCTTGGGTGACTCCATTGGTTAAACATCCTACTCTTGGTTTCGGCTCGGGTCATGATCTCATGATCCATGGGTTTAAGCCCCGTGTGGGGCTCTGTGCTGACAATGCGGAGCCTGCTTGAGATTCTCTCTCTCTTCCTTTCTCTTTGCCCCTCCTCCTCTCACTCTCAAAATAAATAAATAAACCTAATAAAATAAGAAAAAGAGAACACAAAGTTCTCTAAGAAGTTAACTAAACATAATTGCTATGGTTAAGTAGTAATGGCACAGGTAGGATATTCATTGCATCGTTATTTACGACAGCAAAAATAGTAAAGAAATCGAATCTCTCCAAATAAGGTATAGATTAAATAAGGTTTTCTCAACGTTGGCACTGTTGACATTTTGGGCCGGGTAATTCTTCTGGAGCCTGTCCTGTGTGTTTTAGGATGCCTAGCTTCCCTGGCCTCAACCCACTAGGTGCTGCTAACATCACCCCCGATTGTGACAGCCAAAACCTTCTCTAGACATTGCCACCTAGCTCCCAGGGGGCAAAGATTGTTCCTGTTGAGAAACCCTGGGTTAAATAAGTATAAGAGTTGTACTAGTTTCTGGGGTTGTGATAGCAAATCATCACAAAATGAATAGCTTAAAACAATAGAAACTTATTCTCTTACAGTTTTGGTGGCTAGAAATCCAAAATCCAAGTGTTGGCAAGATTGGCTCCTTTGGGAGGTTCTGAGGGAGAATGTTCCATGACTTTCTCCAAGCCTGGCTATGTATCCCTCCAATCATTGCCTCTATCTTCACATAGCATTCTCCCCTGTGTATCTGTGTCTGAATTTCCATCTCTTTGTAAGGACACCAATCACTGGATTAGGGGCTATTCTAATCTACTATGACCTCATCTTAAGTTAATCACATCTGGGAAGACCCTATTTCCAAAGGGTCATTTTCAAGGGTACCTGGGTGAGACCTGAACATAGCTTTTTGAGGGATACAATTCAACACATGGTGATAGTGTGCTTTTAGCAACTTTTCTCAAAGTGACTCTTAAGGTCTCTCAGTGTTTTTGGCAGTGCAGAACTATTATTCAACTATCGCTAACAGTTTTTACTTAGAAATAGCAGCATCACATATAAGTAGAGCACTCTCATTGTCCTTGGAAAAAAGCTATGAAGTCACCATTAACTTGAAGGTAGATTCCTCAGACTGAGATCTAAATGTCCTAGCTCTGTAAACTGGGGGGGGGGGGGGGGGGATTTTTAGCAGATGGAATGTTTTCAAATTAATAGAAATACTTTTTACCCTAATGTAAATTTCATTTGGATGGTGCTTCAAAATGTTTTCAGTTCTTGGAGGATGGGTATGTGTATTTTTTCTGAATATTTGGTTTCAGGAAATGGTGAGACCAGACCAAAGCGGGAGAGACTTGTATATTGATTTCTTCCAGAGAAAAATGTGAAACAGGTGGTCTGATTTTGTTACACACATAATCCTGACTTTGCAAAATATTCGATCAACTCTTATGACCACCTTTCTTGGGCCACAAACATCAGGCCAAATTCTCTGGGTGAGGATGATAGTTTTCTCTGAAAAACATGAGTTTTTACTGTCAGTCATTTTGGGAAAGACACTGAGGTATGTTGGACTGGTGGAAGGAAAACATTACTTTTTCTTTGAAGCCAAAGGAGGAGGTGGGGCCAGGACTCTGAAGATGGAGATGCCTAGAAATTTCTGTTGGAGTCCCCTTCCATGCAGAGAATCTGGAAGAATCCACCTGGTAGTAAATCATTCATTCTGTATTGAATCCATATTAACCATAAACATTTATTAACCTTCTGTGTACTGTTACGGTCTGATTTTAGCTGGACTTCAGGGACTTAAAGGGAGGGGCTGTGTTTGCCATGGGGACAGGGGAATGAAGGAACAGGTCTTCTTCAGCAGCCTTGCTCCTCTCCTCTGAGCCTGATTCCTGATGGTTATGCTACCTCAAGGGGATATGGGCCCCAGGTGTCTTTGAGTGATAATCTGTACCAGAACAGAGAACAACGGTTAGAACTCAGCTAAGAGTGTGGACATAGGCTTTGACCACAAAGGTAGACAATTAGGCATCCTTGGGAATTCCCAGATAGTATTAAGGAAATCTGAGTATCCCTCATGGCAGGTTGGGGAACCAGAGAACTGTTATTTCAGCATTAAAGAAAGACTGACTTCTGAAAGCTGGAGAACTTGGAAACACAAGGATTGTATAAATTACAATACACCCATATGGTGAAATATCATAAAATGACTTAAATCTTATTACTGAAAATAGTTAATAACACAAAAATGTACTTTGTTGGATATAATGTGAAGAAAGACCATAAGGTGTATACACAATGTGATTCCAATTTTGTTGCTAAAATACCGTAAGAAAGAGCCACACCGAAATGTGAACACTGATTATAGGTGTATAACCGATGTAACCCTGATATGGGTGATTTTCTTCCCCTCTTCTTTTTAATTTCCTATGGTTTCTAACATCTCAGTGAACACATGCACATTTAAGAATCACTATCCATTGTGGAAAGCAAAATTTAGTTTTGCTGGCCAAACCAGAAGGGAAAGCATAATGAGTAATTAGTACTTAAACTGGTGTGTTTAGTAGTTACTAAGTAATTCTGATGAGGCGGTTGTCTCTCGCCTGCCAGCCATGGAGGCCTTGAGACCTTGGGGCCCCTGAGGTAACTGTTTGGGTCACAACCTAATTCTGCCGTGAGTACTCCTGGGTCTCCTTTACACTTGGCTTCCACCTCCTTCTTCCCCTAAGGGAAAGTTGGCTTCTTTTGTAGGCAAAGTAGCCACCCAGAAGCTGTAATGGCAGGCCTTACTACCAGCGAAATCCCACATGACAAATTCATCCTTTGTGCTGCTACAATTGACTTGTCACCTCATTTTTACAGCTAATTAGCTCTTTAGTAAGCGATGGCTAGTGTCAGAGGTCATCTGATACCTGATTCTGGTAAATTGACCGTAAATATTACTGTCCATCTGTATTTGCTGTTCAAAACACTGCTTAGTGACCAAATTTCAAACTCTTTTTGTAGGAGACCCTCCTTATTTTTGTTGGCAAGATAAAGTTTCCAGATAATGCTCAGGAAACTTATCATCCCTGAAGTTATTGGAGTTGCTGCTCAATTAGCCTTTTCAATCGGTCATGCCACCCACTGGGCGGGGGAAAGCATCCACACAGTTTCCAACTTTTCCCAGAGTTTCTTTTGTTTCCCTGTCTAACTCAGAAAGTCACTGAAGGAACCCTTGTTCTGATTCTGTCCATCACTCTTATAACTTCTAGGAACATTTTATTGTTTTATAACAATCACACCAGTACTGCTAAGCGGGCTCACTGTATACCAGGCACTGGGCTAAAAGCCATGTTCATTCAACTCTTGCATTCTTACAACAGTCTGTTTGGAGATATTATTGATTGCCACATAATAGGTGAGGAAACTGAGGCTGGGAAGGTTCTGCTTTTTGCCCAATGTCACACAGATAAATAGAAGATTGAGGCCTTGCTCAGGTCTGTCTGAATCCTAAGTCAGATCTCTCAACCCCTAAGTCGTTCAGCCTTATGAATCTGGTTATTAACATGACTAGCTAGTTAAAATACTAGTTCTAAAACTATCCCAATACTAACCCTAACACTAATACTAATAATACTAATACTAATACTAATACTAATACTAATACTAATACCTAATACTAATCTAAAACTCTTCACTATCAAGTGAATGTGTATGTGTGTGTGTGTGTGTGTGTGTGTGAATTGTCATTTGTTATAGGCCATTTAGAGGCCAGTAATATCCACGGAATATGGAACATCAGCAACAGAAACAGATTAGAGAGGACCTAAGGTATGGGTTTCAAAGGGAGTCATAGGTGACCTGGAATGAGTCTGGCCATCAGAACTGAACTGTGATGACGTTGGTGAGCAGTGTTTCTTCTCTTGGTTCCACTTGGCAACCAAGGGGCAGCGGTCTATGAGCTGTTAAAGTGTGTCCAGGGAATGAGGCAAAAGACAGAACAGTCATCAGATGAAATAGATTAAAAGGATAAGCTTTTTACAGCAAAGAGAGTACATAGAGGACTGATCCTGGTTGCATTCTTAAGATGCTGGCGAGCACATTTCTGCATCCCTAGGACTTACTTGTTTCTAAACTCAAAACATAATTTCAGAGAATTTAGCAGATTTCTCCACTCCCCTCCCCTCCTACATCCCCACCTCCTTCCTGAGGGAGAGTGGGTAATAAGGAAGCCTTCTTGGAAGGCATATTAAAAGGATTAGGTCATCGATCACTAATGAGATGTCCAGGATTTAGTAACAAGTAGAATCTGGGACCCTAAGCTAGCCCGGTTTGTGCAGAAATGATAATAGAAAGCAAAGAATACAGAGACTGCAATTTTCTTAATGATAAGCTGACCATAGAGATAAACTGCATTTGATAATAACAAAGCTACAAAGTGAGCAAGATTTTACTTTTTCTTCAGAGCAGCCCAGAACCAGATGTACCTGACTGCTATGTAAATTCAGATTGTAGACTTAAAAACATGAGAGGTTAGGTATGCAAATGTGGGACTACAGCATAATCAATCAGCCAACCCCTAAGTGTATTGAATAGCCTTGAGTAATAGAGTCAGCACTGTGTGTAATGCCAAATGATGACACAGTCTCTGACCTTATCTAGGGAGGCAAAGAAGGTTTAGAACGGACAAATGAGAAAACCAAACACTTAATCATAAAGTGCCAGTTGAAGAAGAGAGACTATGTAGATAAAGGAATTTTAGAAGACATCCCAGATTAGAGGAAAGAAAATTTGTTTGGAAATCAAGACACTTTTACTCTCTATTCCTGGTTTTGCCACTAATCAGCTGTGTGATCTTGAGCAGACTCATTTGTCTCTCTGGGTCCTTCTCAGTTGCCAATCTATCAGATGAGGAAGCCAGAGGCGGCAATTTCTAAGGTCTTTGCAGATCTAACATTCTAATATAAAAGAGGAATCTTTGTAGGCCTGTCACTGGAGGAGATGTCCGAGAAACAGGGGGTAAGAACTGGCCAGGTATGGCCAGGGTGTGAGTGTGTGTGTCCACGTGCATGTGTGTGCAGTTGGAGAGGTAAGGTTTGTTCAGAAGGGGAGCAGAAAAAGAGAGGGATGGATTTAGAACTGGGTCAGGTAGAGATGGAGAGGTGAAGCACGCTCACATGTGACAGCAAAGGCCAGTGACTGTAAACCTCAGTTCCCTGATGTGAAGCAACTGCACAGTTAATCAAGCCCCAAAACAAGGCATCATTTTTGATTTGTCTCTTAAACTTACTCATCACATCTAAATCTATCAAGAAGATCCACTGAGATCAATTGACATCTCTCCTTCTCTATCACCACCAGCTTCGTCCAGCTGCCCACACCTCTCTTTTGGAAGAAAGCAGCAGCAGTGGAACTGGTCTCCTTGAATCTACCTACTTTAGAGTTAATCTCTTCCAATGGAGCCAGAGCAATCTTTAAAAACTATCAATAGATACTGTCACTCCCCTGCTTGAAGTTGTCTAATGACTTTGGATTGCACTTAGAATAAAGCCAATCTCCCCATTATCATAGGCATATCTACAGGTAAATGTATGGCCATGTCCCAGCCTTCATCATCCTCATGTCATCCACCCGTTCACTTTCTCTTGTCCTCAGTGTTTGCATAACTTCAGGCATTCCTAACATAGACTTGCCTTAGATTCCTTTCACTTTGCTTTTTCTTCTGCCTGGAATACTCTTCCCCTATCTTTTCATGGCTGGCTTTTTCCTGTTATAGTCATGTTGATGCTCAAAGTTTTAAGGGGCTTTCTTCAACCTCCTGTCAAAGGTGGGTTCCCCCATCTCCAGTGGTGCTTTATCACAGCACCTTATGTCATTGGCTTCAAATTATACTTGTAAATTCTTTTGTGTTCGTATTAACTTATTGTCTATTTCCTCCACTGGAATGTGAGCCCTAAGAGAACACTTGATCTTAGCCAAAAGGCCGAGAAGCGATAGAGCCCCAAGAGAACAAAGACCTATTTGGTATTGTTCAACCTTGTGTTCCCTGCCCTTGTAACAGACACCCAATAAATATTTGTTGAATGAATGAAAGAAAGAATGCTGAAGCAGTACACAGGAATGAACACAGTTATAAGACACAGTGGATTCAGGCACCATGGATCAACCATCAGGTTTGCCAGGTTCAAATCCCAGGTTTGCCACTTTCTTGGCAGCCACCTGACCTTGGGGAAGTTACGTAACCTCTATGAACCTTAGGTGTAAAACAAGGAGGAAAATGGTGTCAGCATCACTGGATTGTGACATATATCACATGCAATAATATCATTAAAGCCCTGACTTCAGTGCTTCATAGACTTAGCTTCTTGTCTCTTTTTACATTTTGCATTTTTACATTTTTACATTTACATTTTTACATTATAGTCACCCTTTCTTTATGTCTAGGTTTAGTTTGGGCAGAGAATGAAAATGGTATATATACATAAAGGGATTTCCCTCCCTCCCTATAGTCCTCTTTCCCTTCTTTCCTCTCCTCCTCTCATTCTTTCTCGTTCACCCTTTCACCTTTCCGTATTTCTCACTTATTTATATGGATGCATATGTATTTATAGCGAAGAGCTAATATTATGCATTGGTTAAGTACAAGTTTGTTATGACTCTTTTTATTGTTGTTATAAACATTTCTTTGTGAGAAAAGCATATGGCTAAATAATATACTGACTGTTAAATCTGTCCTTTGAATAGCTAAAATAACATCTATATATTAATAATAATCATTTGCACAGTACTTTGGGTTATAAGTTGTATCCAGTAGCATTATTTAATCTGATTTTATTTGATTTGATGTAATTGCCACATTACATACAGGAAAACAAAAAGTTAAGGGCTGGGGATAGAATTGTTTTCCCTTTAAAAAGATGTGCCCAAACAAAAATACAGAATCAGTGGGGTACATGCACCCTGATGTTTATGGCAGCATTATCAACAATAGCCAAACTATGGAGAGAGCCCAAATGCCCATCGACTGATGAATGGATAAAGAAGATGTGGTATATATATATATATATATATATATATATATATATATACAATGGAGTATTACTCAGCAATCAAAAAGAATGAAATCTTGCCATTTGCAATGACGTAGATGGAGCTAGAGAGTATTATGCTAAACAAAGTAAGTCAGTCAGAGAAAGACAAATGGCAAATGTTTTCTCTCATGTGGAATTTAAGAAACAAAACAGATGAATGTATGGGAAGGGGAAAAGAGAGAGGGGGAAAAACCATAAGAGACTCTTAATGATAGAGAACAAAGTGAGAGTTGATGGAGGGATGTGGGTGAGGGGATGGGCTAGATGGGTGACAAGTATTAATGAAGGCGCTTGCTTTGATGAACACTGGGTATTGTGTGTAAGTGATGAATCACTGAATTCTACTCCTGTAACCAATATTGCACTGTATGCTAACTAACTAGAATTTAAATAAAAATTTGAAAAGAAAAAAAAAAACATGTATCCAAGTCCTAACCTTTGGTGTCTGTGAATGTAACCTCATCTGGAAATATGATATTTGCAGGTGTAATTAAGGATCTGGAAAGGAGATCATTCTTATTTTATAGTGGTCCCAAAATCCAATGGCTAATGTCCTTATAAAGACATTATAAGGCAAGGAGAGGGAGATTTCAGATATAGAGACACACAGGGAAGAAGGCCATATGAAGATAGAGGCAGAGACTGGAGTGATGCATTTACAAGCCAAGGAATGTCAAGGATCACCCACAGCCATCAGAAGCTAGGAGGAAGGCATGGAATGGATTCTCCTCAGATCTTCCAGAAGGAACCAATGCTGCTGACACCTTGATTTTTTACATTTATGATCTTTGAAATAATAGACCAGAAATTTTTTGCATTTCTGGTCGTTGGAATCATAGACTAATTTCTGTTGTTTTTAGCCAGTGAATTTGTGTTGATTTGTTACAGCAGCCCTAAGGAAACTAATACATGATTTTTTTTACATGGACCATGAAATAATCTTCTAACTGGCACTCCTGCTTCTACACCTACCTCCCACCAGTCCTCTCTTAACACAGCAGCAAAAATGGATTGATTGTCTTGAACCCTCAATAGATCATTTTATTTCTAAGTTCAGGGAGAAGCCATGGACTCATGCCTTCCATGGCTCCTCATGGAAATTAAAGTGAAATATCCCCTCCTTACTATGACCTCCAAGGCTCTTCATGACCTGGTGTGTGCCTTCTCTCCAAACCCATCTGCAGTGTCCTAGCCTTGCTCACTCTACTTCAGCCTTTCCCATAAGGTTATACACAATGGGAGGGAAGAGACCATATCTGTCTTATTTATCTTGTGTTTCCACTGTCTAGTGAAGTGCCTGGTACTTCACTCAAAAGAAATTTGCTAATTTGTTAGGTGAATAAAGAGATGGCTTAAGAAAGGTTTCCATTCCTTTGTGTATCTCATTCTGATATGGCACCAGTCTTTTTGGTAGGAGTGCTTTCATTTTAGCTGATATTTTTGCTATAATCTACTGATTGTCATTGTAGTAGTTTTTGTACTTGAACAGTCAAGCTAGGAATTGAGCCAATTGGAATGGTAGAAAGGATATTGCTCATTAAAATGGGAATTGATAAATTTTCTCATTACTCCAAAAGCTGTCTCTTTTCATTTCCATTTTTCAGCTGTCTTGTCCATGGATTATTAATTGCTTCTTTTCTGTTTGCCAGCCTGCCCTCCCATATCTCCTCCTGTTTTGCTTTGCTCACTACCATCATGCTGACCATCATGGCAAGATTGATCCTGGCTTCTTAGTTTCTGTTCTGTTTGGCCAATGGGAGATACTGGAAGGAGACTAGAAGGCTGGAAGAGAGGGAGGTCATACTATTTTTTCACCACTTCATCTATGCTCTATTTGCATTCTCTGGCAGTGGCCACACTACTGCAGGACTATAGCTCCTGTGTGACTGCTCCTCCTCAATGGTTCCAAGACTCACTGGGCTCTGGGGACACTATTTCTTCTTCTTGCTCTTTCAGGAATAAACTCTAGTGGCTAATAACTTCCTGCTATTGTTGATTTCAGAGTGCCTCATCATCCATTGGTGGTTCCTTTAACTCTGTCCAAACTTCATAAATAGTCCCTTCATTAAAAACTCTTGAGCCATCTGTGTTGGATTCTGTTTTCTGCTGGAATCTGGACTTTAACACTGTATGAACTATTAGGACAGAGAAGCAAGGGTCTGGGGTTAGGCAATGTTTACTTGATGGTTCACAACCAGTTTGCAGTTTTAATTGTGTCCTGATTGACTGAAGTTCATTTTCTTCTTCAGGCTAAAGTAAGGGGAAGTGTTCTTTGCCTGCCACTCAGGCCAACATCAAATGGAATTAATTGAATTACCTTAACTTTCATGTCATAGAAGAAGCCCAGAATGTGTTTCATAAATCGTTTCATGTGCTGTGGCAGAAATAGTTAATATTGACCCAGTATCCATGTGTTGTAGCTAGGTAGGGGCCTGGGATTGGATTCTGGCCCATGAGAAGTAGGTGTCGTTGATGTGTACTAGTTTCAGGGAGGGCCTTTTAAGGACATCTCTCACTTCTTCTCACTTATTCTTTCTTAACTACAGTAAACTTGGGGGCTAATGGTTTAGCTACAAGATGGAGGAAGGCTGCTCAACGTGCTTCAGACTTTGCATGAGTATTGAGCATAACTTTATTGTGTTAGTCATTGAGATTTAGTCATTGAGATCTATTGCCTCAGCCCTGCCTAGCCTATTTTGACTAATACATGTACCAAGTAGATTTATTCATCCCTAATATTTTAAGCTTTTTTTTTTTTGCTTTAATCAACAATAGAAAATATCCAACTTATTAATACCTCTCCCTAACACCAGGGTCACAGTAGACATTGTTATCTAACTAGGGTACTCTTTCAAGGTGATTCCAAGAGTCTTCTGAATCATTCTTTACAAAGGGTTCCCAGCAGACACTGCCAACCAAGAACCAAAATCTAGTTCTAGTTCCTGTTCTGCATGGTGAGCTTTACCTTGTGCTCTATCCAACCACTTACTGAATTATAATTTTCCCAATCTCTTGTTATTTATTTTAATGATGAAAAATAAGTAACATTTTCACAGCCTGTTTCCAATTTGAATTGTTAGTAAAATTTTGTGTGCTACCTTTTAAATAGTCACAGATAGTTGTTTCACCTTAAAATCAAATAGCAAACCATAAAAAATGCCCTTTAGAAAAGTTGATAATATTTCACTTAAAATATATATTTTAGCAAATACTTTTGTGTTTTACATCAGATTCCAGTGTCCCTGATATAAATCTAGATATGGAACCAGTTTGGTGTCATCATTTATAGACTTCCATGGTCCCAATATAAAAACAATGAAACTTTAGAAGTACTGACTTGTGTTTCTATGCTAAGCAAAATAAGCCAGGGAAAAACAAAAACCATATGATTTTATTCAAGAAACAAAACAAATGAACAAAGGAAAAGGAGAGAGAGAGAGAATGAGAAACCGAGAAACAGTCACCTAACTATACAGAACAAACTGATGGTACCAGAGGGGAGGCGGGTGGGGGGATGGGTGAAATAGGCGATGTCGATTAAAGAGTACACTTATCATGATGAGCACTGGGTAATGTATAGAATTGTTGAATCGCTATATTGTATGCCTGGACTAATATAACACTGTATGTTAACTATTGTGGAATTAAAATAAAAAATTTAATAAAAATGTGATATAAATATGCACACAGAAATAATCATTATATATTATATCATTTTGAATCTGATTCTGTTGTGTTCTGTTCAGTTGATATGTGTATTAAATATTGAGTCATCACCACACTTAATAAGTAAAAGCACTGACTTTTGGTTCACAAAATCTCTTGACATCATCTGGAGTTACTGAACTCAAATGAGAAGGAGCTGAATAAAAACTCAGAAAGGATCTCAGAATACCAATATTCTTTAAGTCCAATGTTGCCCTTGTTTTTGATATAGGTGTAGAAGGGGATTTTAGTTATGTAGTTTTTTTTCTAGAGCTATTTTGTACCAACTTATCTCTAGAACTCATTTTCAGAAAATGGATCCAATTTCCATCATAACAGGAATGAATATCAAAGGATTCTCCTATTCTTGGTATCTTTGAGTTTCTTTTTTAGTACTTTCTAACATCTTTTAAAGCATCTTATTTATTTATCTGCTTCCCTTTTTAGTATTATAACAAAGGAGATGTTGGCTGACATTAGGGTGGTCATGATCAATAGAATCTTCAGAACAGAGCCGATCACAATTTTGAGTGCCTGTAGGGACAGAGACAGGATGTGGCTCTGGGTGGTTGTCACCAACCAGTTTGTTTGTTTCACTTATTTGAAGTTCACAAATGAAGAAACATTTGAACTGCTAAAAACAAATTTGAATTTACTGTCCTGATTGATTATGTGACTTACTTGTATTATAGACAGAAGCCAAAATTATGTTAGAGAGATAAGGTTTCCCTAGAGTTCCAGAATCTATCTATCCAATTCCCACAAAAATGACAGCACATCCTGGTCATGAAAAGCTCCAGCCTTTGAAGGAATTTTTTATAAACATGGAATCTATCTTTTTTTTTTACTTTTTTTAAATGTTTATTTATTTTTGAGAGAGAGACAGAACGTGAGTGGGTTAGAGGCAGAGATAGAGGGAGACACAGAATCCGAAGCAGGCTCCAGGCTCTGAGCTGTCAGCACAGAGCCTGACGCAGGGCTTGAACTCACAGACTATGAGATCATGACCTGAGCTGAAGTCAGACGCTCAACCGACTGAGCCACCCAGGTTCCCCTCTCTGTCTTTTTTTTTTTTTAACGAAACCTATTTTGAAGTATCCCTTCAACCACACTGAGCATTTATTCAAGAATGAAGACTAAGCTATCATGGGTAATCTTCAGACATCAAAAAACAAAATCAGAGACTACACTTGATTGTCTTGTCACTTAAGAATTCCTGTTCAAGTATTCCCTTTGCACCACTTTCTCCTGATCTCCAAACCTGATTTGGAATCCTGCCCATCTATAGATTCGGATCACCCTTGTCATCTGATATCACTGATTAGTCACTTTGCTTTCTGCAGTAATTTTCTCCCAGATTTCTTCCCCTTTGGTATCTACACACACACACACACACACACACACGCACACACACACACACACACACTCACACACACACACACACACACACACACTCTCTCTCCTCAGTTACAGTCAGGTCTGTGCTTCTGGTTGCCTTCTTATTGACCTTTTCCAATCCCCAAGTAGAATGAACTTGGAAAACCATACATTCTGTTTGAAGAAAATGCTTCACAGTGCCTGATCAGATCCAGAAAGTTAGTAAGAGTTTAAGTATAGAATCACATAATTCACATATCCCTAGTAGCAAAAATGTAGGCTTCATTGACACTGTGGATGAGGTCTCATTTCACAGTAACTAATCATTCCATCCTGGAATGAGTCAGGATGAGCCATTAAAAGTAAAGATCTGATGGTTTAACCCTCCTGACTTTTCCATTCTTGATCTATGATGGGCATGGCTATTAAAAGTGATTTCCCCATGTTAAGGGATTATCATTCTTTACTTAGGAATCCTACAGTTATTGCATGTAGGGAAGACTGGCCCTACAGCAACGATTTCAATAAACGTTTGACATGGATTCAACTATCATGCCCAGAAAATAATAACATCTTGGCATCACCATTTTTGTTCCTAATTCTGCGAATTTTTGATAAATTTCTGAATATCTCTGTGCCTTAATTTCCTCATTTACACCATGAGGTATAAGAATAGCTCTAATCTTTAAGATTTCCACAAGAATTAAATGAGACAGCCTGTGTAATACACTTAGCATAGTGCTAGTACACAGTGGACATCATTAAAATTAGCTATTATTAGTAATAGAAATTAGTAGAGTTGAAGAACTTTCTTTAAATAGACCAATGGATGCCAGATCTTCAGCAGAGTATCCAGATTACCCTGTAGGCCACAGGCATTTGATTTAACTCAAAAGTGAAACAGCTGGCCAACAGCTCTCTGAGACGGTGGATGAGTGGGGGTAGTTATTACTAGCCAGATATTACCTCTGATTTAAGGAAAGAGTCAGAAAAACTAGAACCAGTGATTCAAAACCATTAACAATGTAGCACAATGAGTTAGTATTTGGGAAATGAGTTTGTTACCGAAGGAAACCATTCTGCATCTTCTTCTGGTGTTGTTACAGAGGAAGGGAATGTCCACTTGACTATATACACTGCTTCTTGTTCCCACCCTCTATGCGTGTTTTGTCAAACTCCCCAGATCCTTTCCCGTTATATAGTTGAGGAGGGAATTGTTTCTTCATGATGAATAAAATAGAAAAAATAGCTTGATGACTATCATATGTGAGGATCTTTTTTTCAGCTTTCCAGTGCTCTGCTTATTTTTAGTTATAATATTACAAATGGTGCTTCATGTTTAGCTTCTGTTCTCTGTGACACTTGTTTTCATTTCTCCTCTACTGGATAGTTGTTTACTTCCCATATCCTGTTTAGCGGGTTGGCTTGTCTTTTCTCATCTGCTGTCCTGGGGTGGGGTGGGGTAATGGAAAGAGCACAGGCGTGGAAGACTGGCAAACCTGACCCACCATCTGGTTCCAACTAGGGATTGTGACTGTGGGACTTTGAGTAACTAGCATCATTTCTTGAATCAGCAATTTCCTCATATGTGAAGTGGAGTCCTACACTTCATAAAATTGTTTTGGGAAATTAGTTGTCATGTGTGTGATGTATACTATAAATAATTGTTGCTCAATAAGTGTTAATTTCCTCCTCTCCTTCCTTCATTTGAGCAGCGTTCTCCTGGTCTCTAACCCTTCTAGAGCCTAGGTAGTCCAGGAGAATCCTTCTCATGTCCTCCTTGCCATCCCCGATAGATGAGTTAGAAGATAATAAAAGAATGAAATAAAGAGCAACCACTGGTGAACCCCATTCACTCCTTTGCCCTTGTCATTCTGGTTGCTTGTGACATCATATGGGATACGACCAGTTCCTAGAATCCCACTCTGGCTACCATTCAAACATGTACAATTCCACAGTGTATATAGCATGTGCAGCTATCCAGCTATGTTATGTGTGGAGGCTTAATTCAGAAGAAAAGGAGTTACAACCCTGCTGTCTGGTCACAAAATAGCTGAGAACCAAGGCACACATGGCAGAAGATGATAGAAGAACTTCTACAAAGTATCAGGCAAATAAGGATAAATTACTTAATACAAATCAAACTGTACATTAGTGCTTTAAAGGTATTTAGAATAGGAGAGATTAGCATCGATTCAATGACATTTATTGAGCAGTTTTTATGGAGCTGGCACTGTGCTTGGAGCAGGAGATTAAAATAAAAATGAATAAGACACGGTCCATGCTCTCATGAAACTCTCTGTCTGATGAGAGAGGCAGACATATAACTGAATAAACACAGGGCACATTCAGGAGCACTTATGCAATGCACAGAAGATGGTTTTTGACTTCTTGTTAAAAGGGCAGTAGGATTTGGTTAAGCCATGGGTTGGAAACTCAAACTCCTAGAGCAGTCAGGAACATGTCAATGAAAAAAACCCTTTTAAAACAAAACAAAACAGCAATTCAATACATTTATTGCTTTTGGCACTTCACTTGTGTTAACTCATTTAAATCTCACCATTCTTCTTCTTACTATTATTGTCTCCATTTTACTTTTTAGGAGACTGAGGCCCAAAAAGATTGAGCAACTAGTCTAAGGTTGTGTCACCCAGCAGTGGCACTGTTAGGTCTTGAACCTAGGCAGTCTTGGTCTGGTGCCCATGGCATTCACCACACTTCATGCTTTTCTATAAAAAAAGATAGTCACCCAAGTAATATTGGCGCTAACTTCTATTCAGCCTTGATGTTCAAGAGACAATAGGGAGTGATGGAGATCTAACCAGTTGTTGTTTTCAGAAAATATAATTAGGTAATCTTTTTTTTTTTTCTGAGAGGAGCCAGAAATCAAGCTCCTCCCTTTCACCATTAACCACCCAAAATGTTAAATGTTGGCAACTAATTTAAAAATTAAGCCCTGTATGACCAAACAAAACATGATCATAAGCTGCAAACAGCTCAGGTGCCACCATGTTGAGACCTAATCACCACCTTGTATTATTAGGCAGACACAGAAGATAAGGAGGATAATTAGATGCAAAGGGAACAGGTTGCACAAAGGCATGGTAAAGATCATGAATAATATGAGTGCCTAGAATAGAACGCCATGAGTGGGTGAGGCTGGCAAGGCCTTTTCACACACAGCAAGGGAGTTTACATTTAACTCAGTTTACAAAAGGAAGCCAGTGAAGAATTTTGTCCCTGTGACATTGTTCAAGGTGGATTAATCAGGAAGAGGTGACTGCACACCTAATTTTGTATCTCCTTCAGCTTCACCTGGCACCAAATGTCCCAGTCACCCAAACTGTTTGTAGCTCCCTGAGCACTCAAGTAAGATCCATACTTCCATGACTTTGTTCCTTTCCGCTGCCTGGAATGTTCTCTATCAAACTGAAGAACAAATACTCATCTAAAAGGTTTCAGTAAAAGAGGCTAACTCTTTCTAAACTTTTCCTGATTCTCCCAACTTCTAATCCTTCTTGCCTCTCAGCCCAAATGTGCAGAATCAACCACTCCCTCCTTGGACCTCCACTGTGTGTTTATCATTGCACCTGTAACACTTTATTGCACTTTTTTCTTAATAAGTCTCTGCCCTTTACTAGTGTAAGGCACTAGTGTAAAAATGCTTTGAGGCCAAGGAATATCTTATTATTGTCTGTATTTTTAGAGTATACGATAGTGTTGCATATTTTAGAGATACAAACATGTTTGATGCATGCATGCATGAATGAATGAATGAATATATGGATAAGTGCTTTCTGAAATTATGAGGTTCTGAGCTAGCTTTGGAACACGGCAAAGATTCTGAATGTATCTCTCAGATATTTAGTCTGTTGATCTGATGGGATGTTTTGGTTATTTTATAGTATCTTTTGGGTTCAGACAGTTCATTTCTGTTTCTCTTCCAGTATATGAACAAATCTAACAAAACAATCTTTTCAAAGTTGACTGTTTGAGATATCTACTGCTGTATGTGAAAGCACCCCAACATTCAATGCTTGAAACAACAACCATTTATCATTACTCCTGTGTCAGCTTTGTGGTTCCATTGATTTGGGCTGGACTCAACTAGTCTCAGCAAGACTCATTCTTGTACCTGTGGGCACCTGGAATCCATCTAGCTCAGTGCCAGATCTCCTGACCTAATTAGCTTTGTGTTCTCACTATGTTCATATTTCTATTGCTAAACATATGAATGATAGATTAGGATCACCTATGTCAATGACTATTATTTCCTTAGAAAGTGGATCATTCATTCATTCATTCATTCATTAAACAAATAGCAGTTAAAGGCTAACTCTGTGCCAGAAATTGTGCTTGATACTACGAATAAAGAATCAAATAAGTTTCTGACTTAGAGAAGCCAGAAACTAGTGGGGGAGACAAATGTATGATAGAAAATTTATAGTTTCAGAGTATAACAGTGGAAGTGTAACAATAGAAGACTTATGAAGTGCAGAGGAAGGAATGATTACCTGTGTGAAGTAGAGGGTCAGTGACCAAGCCAGATAAGAAAAGGCTTCTTGGAGGAATGGATGACTGAACTCTTATTCAGATATGCAATTATTTAGAACTTGTGCCGTCATGTAATATACCCTTAAGGTACTGATCTTTCGTAACTATAATATTGTTATTTGAATTATAGCAATGACAACCCAGCATAATTTCCTCTGCTAGCCATTGGTCAGGACCTACCAATTGGCAGTACAGAGCATTGCTTAAGAGTGCAGACCCTGGACCTACATTGCCTGGGTTTGGATTACAGCTCCACTGCTTATTAGCTGTGCTTCAGTTTTCTCTTCTGTAAAATGGGGACGGCAATGTGAAGACTGAATGCACTAACACCTCTGAGGGTAGGGCCTAGCATATAGTGAGTGCTCACCAATTGTTATTTTTAAGGCTTTAGGCTTTTTTTTTTCCAGGCTGTTTTTCTTTCTTCTCTTACGAAGTGGAGATGAGGCAACAGATACATGCAAAGATGCTCAGCATCATTAGCCATCAGGGAGATGTAAATCCAAACCACCATGAGATAGCACCTTACATCAGCCAGAATCGCTAGTATCAAATAGAAAACGAAATAATGACAGATGTTGGCAAGGATGTGGAAAGAAGGGAACCTTCGTGCACTGTTGGTAGGAATGCAAAATGGTGTAGCCATTGTGGAAGATAGTATGGAGTTTCCTCAAAAAACTAACAATAGAAATACCATATGATCCAATAATTCCACTTCTGGGTATTTACCGGAAGAAAATGAAGCCACTAATTCAAAAAGGTGTGTGTACTCTTATGTTTATTGCAACATTATTTATGATAGCCAGGATGTGGAAGCAACCTAAGTGTATATTAATAGATGGTAGATAAAGAAGAGGTGGTATATATACACAATGTATTAGCCATAAAAACTAATGAAATCTTGCCATTCATGACAACATGGACCTAGAGGGCATTATGCTGAGTGAAATAAGTCAGACAGAAAAACAAATACCACATGATCTCACCTATATGCAGAATCTAAAAAACAAAACAAACAATGACAAAATTTGAAATAGGCTCATAAATATAAAGAACAAACTGGTGGTAGCCAGGGAGTATGGGGGGTAGGTGAAGGAAGTGAAGGGGATTAAGAAGTACAGATTTCCACTTATAAAACAAAAAAGTCACAGGGGTAAAAAGTACAGCATAAGGAATATAATCAATGATTTTGTGACAACTTTGGTGATAGATGGTAACCACACTTATTGTGGTGAGCATTTTATAATGTCTACAATTTTCAAATCACTATGTTGTACACCAGAAACCAGTATATATAAGTATATATCAACCATAATTTTAAAAGGTAGAGATAAAAATTAATCACCTTGATAGGTGAAGTTGTGAATTTTAATGAAATCAAATACATGGAAGTCACTTTGAATAGTGCTTAGCACATCATAAATACATTGCACGCATACATAATTATGTTTTTATGTTTATATCATGTTTACTCAAAGGATTGAGGCATCTATTCTTAGTTTCTAGGTGTTCAAAACGTTTTACTTCTTTTTTAAAAATTTTTTTAAAATGTTTATTTATTTTTGTGTGAGAGAGAGAGAGAGAGAGAGAGAGAGAGAGAGAATCTGAAGCAGGCTTCAGGCTCTGAGCTATCAGCACAGAACCCAACATGGGGCTTGAATCCACGAACCATGAGATCACAACCTGAGCTGAAGTCGGATGCTTAATTGACTGAGCCACCCAGGCGCCCACAAAACATTTTACTTCTTATTATACAGTCTTCTCTTTTGCTAGTCAGGGGCCATAATTGACTCATGTATTTCCATTTGGAAGCCTGGTGGGACAGTGGGAGGGTCAAGATTTCCTAAAAAATCTGCAAGGCACTGAGTGGTGGGGCTTTGCATGATCCTGATGTTGCATTGTGCTAAGAAAATGGGTCCTCAGGGTAGACCTCTTCTGACAGGCCTGCACACACATCTTCTTCCTTAGAGATGGGCATATCACGTGACAGCCTCCACTATATTTTCTTCTACCACTTACTTTTTGATTATGCAAGGAAGTAGCTGATTCCCAGATTGTTGTGTTTACTGTCTCCAACAGGGATTAGCAATCACTTAGAAGGATGCTAATGAGAGTAATCAATAGTACAAAGAAAGATGAACCACTGAAAAGAATATAATGAGATGGTAGGAGTCACCTCAAATATATTGTAGTTGCATAATTATAGAACTTTCTGGCTAAATTTGAAGTTAGTTAAGGAATAGGTAGAATATTTTCAAAGAATATCTGGCACATACTGAAAACTGAATAACTCATAAGTGAATGGATGAATGAATGACAAGGTTATGAAAATGTCTATAACACTGATTACATGGCTATCAGAGAAAACCATTTAAAGGTACACTTTGATTATTCTACTATGAATGAAGAGATTTTTTCAGCACTGTGGAATATCTATCAGAGTTGTTTCCCTAAATACTTAATGAATTTTATAATGCTGTGATGGCCTGATGGAATTTGTAATTTGAAGACCGTAGATATGGAACAAAAGGGAGCAGGCTGAAATTCTATTCCTGAATTAAGAGAGCAATTTGATTATTAAGTATTCAAGATTTAATAGAATTGAAATGCCAATGTATGGCAAAGACTTGCAGAGTCATTTGTCACTGTGTTGATTATGCTATAAGGCCTTATTTGATTCTAAAGCCTTGCGGTAGAAAAGTACTGGATTTGAAGTGAAATAGACTCTTAACTATAGAAAACAAACTGATGGTTAGCAGAGGGGAGGTGGGTGGCGGGATGGGCTAAATAAGTGATGCTCATTAAAGAGTGCACTTGTCGAGATGAGCACTGAGTGTTGCATGGACATGTTGAATCACTATTGTACGCTTGAAACTAATATTACACTGTATGTTAACTAACTGGAATTTAAATAAAAACTTAAAAAAAAGAAATTGACCTAGATTCATAGCCAGCACATATCAGGGATGCCATTCACATAGACTACACTATGTGGTACCTCACAGTCATGCAAAATTGTGATCCTGCTTGGATTTAAATCCTTGTTCTGCTACCTACTAGCTTGTGTGATGTGAAGCAAGTTAGTTAGCCTTTCTGAGTTTAGTTTCCTCTGCTACTAGTATGAGCACTGAATCAGATAACACAGTACTAGGTACAATATTTAGCTTATGTCTTGCTCATATTTGATGATTTTTCTATATTGCCACCTGTTAATTATAGGAAGACATTGACTCTGGATCTGTATTAGAATAGGGATTTTTCCATCGGGATATTTTGCCTCATTAAGAGGCAGCTTTACATATTGTTATGGTTAACACACAGACTTGCACACCAGCTATGCAACTTTGAGTGAGTTAAAGAGTCACTTCTTACTTCAGTTTCCTCTTTTGTAAAATGTGGGTAATAGTAGTACCTCCCTCGCAAGGGTGTGTTGAGGATTAAACGAGTTAACATTTGTAAAGTATTTGGACCAGTTCCTTCTTTCCTTCCTCCCTTCCTTCCTTCCTCTCCATTTTCTAGTTGCCATTTATTCATCCCTTACAGTGTGCAAACCAGGAGAGTGTTTTATATGCATCATCTTATGTAATGTTCCCAATAACCTATTAGGTAGGTTCCATTACTATTCCCATTTTATAGATAAGGAAACTGTAGTTCAGGAAATTGAAATAACTTGTCTAAGGGCCTACGGCAAAGCTATAATTCAACAGCAGCAAGAATGTCATTCTCTCATGTGCCTTCTCGTTCATCTCCATTTTCAGAGCAGTCTAGTAGTGAGACCCTCATCATCGGAGGTGCTCAAGAAGGAACCTTCCCTACGTCTTTGCTCCATGATGGCTGTTGCAACCAGAGCTGGGACAGTCTATGATATACATTTAGCACCATATAGATATGTGTTAAAGTCTTATGGAAACCCAGAGAGCTGAAGACTGCTAAAAGAAATTGGTGAATTATTGTGTAGGGACTGAAAAAGGTGGGCAGAATTATGGTTTTGATTTGTGAACATAAGATAAAAATAAAAAATTATCAAGAGCATCAATATATCTTTTAATTGATATTTGGAAAATTGAGTTAATCATACTTTTCATTGTCATCATTGATCCTTGCAAGGGTCCTTTCTTGAATGTGTGTATGTACATAAGAGTGTATGTTTATATATTTAAATGTATATGTATATGCCTGAATCTATGCATGCTTGTATTTATTACCTTTCACTTCCTAACTCTCTCCCTTTTCTGTTGGGCAGCCATTCTAATGTATTTAATGTGTATGTTTTCATTTGAAAGTGTATTATTGTTCTCTGGGTATATATTTTTAATTCACGGAAAGGACATTGTAAAATATATATTTCATTTTCTTCCTTAATTTTCTTCACTCATCACTTGTCTTTGAAGTATGATCTGGGGGCGCCTGGCTGGCTCAGTCAGTGGAGCATGTGCCTCTTGATCTTGGGGTCATGAGTTCGAGCCCCACATTGGGTGTAGAGCTCAACAATAGTAGCAACAAAAGAATGATCCATATTCTTTTATGTATACCTTGCTTCTAATTACTCCAAGTACTCCATGGGGTACCTCTATCACATTTGACTTGTCTACACATGGACACCTTGTTTTCAACTTCTGTCACCACAATGAGGTTATTATTCTATTATTCTTAGTATGCATTGTAGTTAGTGAGAGTTCTCATGATAATCTGATTATATCTTTATAGATACAATAGAAGCCCTCTTTTTTTTTTAAAGTGTTCAGGGATAGTACTTGGCAACTTAGAAAAATTATTGAAACTGGGAGTTGTAAAAGTCATATATAATTTAAAGGTTTTATTTTAACTTCAAATGTTTAAGTGTACTTTTATTAGCCTTAAAAAAAAACTGAGGTAAAAGCTTTTGTTGAACATATGTGTTACTTTTTAAAAAAATTGTTTTTCTTTATTTTTTTATCTTTTTAAAGAAATTATTTACTTTTTCCCAGATTTTGAGATATAATTGACATATATAATATTATGTAAGATTACAGTATACAATATGTTGATCTGATACACTTATATATATATATATATTGGGAATTGATATATAAGCTAATATAGATAGCTAAACCATAGCATTAGCTAACATCACCATCACCTCACACAATGCCCATTTCTTTTTTGTGGTGAGAACATTTAAGATCTACTCTCTTGGCAACCTTCAAGCGTGTAATACAGTATTGTTACTATAGTCCCCATGCTGTATATTCGATCCCCAGGAGTTACTCATTGTATAGTTGGAAGTTTGTACCCTCTGGCCAATGGCTCCTCAGTTGCCAGTTCTACTCTGTTTCTATTCTACCCTGTTTCTATGAGTTCAGCTTTTTTAGATTCTAAATATCTCTGTGTGTCTTATTTCACTACTTTTGGTTTTATATAGTATGGGCCTGCTTTTGGAATTTATTTTCACATTTCTTATATAAATGACATGCCAAGTGCCTTATGAGCTTTTCCTATTTTACTTTCTTTAAACAGAAGTAAGAACTTAAATATATTGTGGAGAATTCTAAGTGCAGAATTTTTTTGGATTGTTAAATTTTCTCTTTCTTACAGTTGTCCCACCAACATTACTTGCTTTTATCAAGTATTTCCAAAACATTTGACTTTGTTTTCAGAATAATGATTGCTGCCTTTTCACTCTTATATTTTATTAGTTTATGTATGTAGCATATAGCCACATAGAATGAAGCAAATGGGATTCTACAAATGTGATTTTGTTTTAATTTAAAGGGCCCCAGTTATTATCCTAGATTTTGGGCCTCAGGCTTTCTTTACTTAACTGGGGGCTTAGGCCTAGAATCCATGCTCTGATATTTTCAATAAGCATGAAGCCATGCTTGGAATTTTAAAGAGACAGTAGCTTGGAAAGTATATCCCCTATGGCAAAGAGTCATACGTGTATAAGGTAGTTTTAAGCTCTGTGTCTATATTGCCCTCACTATAACCACAGTGTTCAGCCTAGTCTCTGGCACATAAATGAAGCCTAAAATAACTATTTCTTCAATAAATGAATGATTACATTAAAACTTGGAGATAGTTTAAAAATGATTTCTTATTTTTAAAATATTTTAATTGAGATATAATTAGATATAATATTGTATAAATATAAGGTGTATAATGTGTTGACTTGATGCACTTACATATTGTGAAATGATAAGCACCATAGGGTTAGTATGCTTTCTGATCCTACCTTGTGCCATCTGGAACACTTTGGTATTGACTGAACGAAAAGGATTTCTCTGGGCTATTGCATTTTAAGAAAAACCTGATTTTTTCTAACTTCACTCTTAGTAGAAACTTAAGGGGTATTTTTGTTTCACTTTCCCTAACCAAAGAGAGTACTACTGATTATTGCTGTAATAATAATGTTTATTCTTAAAACAGTGGCTGCTAAATAAATATATATATTTATTATATATAATATAATACAATATAATACATATTATATAATAATATAATTATATTAAATTGAATTAAATATAAATATAATTAATATATTATTATATATCATATATTATATTAACAAATAATATTAAATATAAATATAATTAATATTAAATTAAATTAAATATGTATTGTATAATATATATAATATAATATTACATATATAGGTACATATATACGTATATATATAATTTTTTTCCCCACAGAATCCTTTTATACAGAATTTAAAGCTGATTGGACTACTTTAGTTTTGGAAAATGTACTGGAAAAGTGGATTTAGAATGCATTTTCATACCAAATTCTAAGAAACAGAACATTGATAGATGGATAGCTGGATATATGTAAAGTCCTCACATTTTTATTTATTTATTCATTAAACAAATATTTATTACCATTCTACTATGTGCCAGTCACTATGATGAAAAATATTGACTATATTACTGCTTTCATGGAGCTTGCATTTTAATCACTCAGAGCTAAAAAAATTTTCAAAGGAGCTAAAAACGTATCAAATCTAATGGAATAAGGTCTAGAAAGGAAATGAAAAAGGATGAAAATGAGGAATGATAGAGAAGACTGGTCTGGGATGGTTCTTCCCAGGAGGTAATGTTTATGTTGAGATCTGGAGAAGGAGCAGCCAGGGACCAGGGAAGGCCACACTCACAGAGGAAGCCTCCAATTTTATGTGCTTTGGGACTTCTGTTAATCATTTCAAAGAAGTTCTAGAGGCATATAAAATCTCTTTTTTTTTAAATTAAAAAAAATGAAGTCAGTAGAGAGATCTACTAAATACCAAGGCAATTTAGGTTTTATATAAACACTATCCACCCTCTCCACTCTAAAACAACCGGAAACAGTTTAATGGACACATTTTCATGCTGATTTTTGTCTCAAGGATTCTTGTCTGTAATTCTTGTTGCGCTGTCTGTAGTGTTGGAACACACTTTCTGTTTTAAATATGTAGCCTGATAAAGAAGGGAAAAAAGGAAACATATAGAAGAACATGTGTGACTTGCCAGTTTAAGGATCTGGATAATTCATTCTCAGCAGATTATGACCAGTTTCCTATTTTGTAGATTTTTCTCTTCTGTTGATTATTCTCTTCTTAGTTTTTCTCTTTCCACCCTCCTTGTTATTACACTGCTCATTAGCATTTCTATTAAGCCATTCTGAAGAGGGGAAAAATCAATCAAGGAAAGGAGCTTCAATTTAAGGCTTGGTGGGTGAGAAGTTGAATCTATTGGCTAAAATCAGATTATTTTTGGATTCTCTGTGGATTTTCTTTATCCATGTTATTTCTTTCCCCGCTGGCATAGACCAACACAAGCTGATTATATTGTATAACATAGAAACACAGCTAAAGATTTTTGGAGTACAGACATATTTAAACTAAAACTTCTAGGTGACAGTAATTTCAGTGATTACAATTTGAAGAGTGTTGAGGTGATGTTAGTAATAAGAACAGAGTTTCCACTTAAAAGACATGACATGTTGGTGCCTGTAGCCACAGGGTCTAACACCTATAGTAAGGGATTCTTTATTTAATTTAATTTATTTGTTTTTAAGTTTATTTTTGAGAAAGAGAGAGAGGAGATAATCCAAAGCAGCTCTGAGCTGTCAGCACAGAGCCCGACATGGGGTTTGAACCCATGAACCATGAGATCTTGACCTGAGCTGAAGTCAGACGTTTAACCAACTGAGCCACCCACGCACCCCTAGTAAGGGATTCTTTACATGCTAGAAGTAGCCGACCCTGCATCACGAAAAATATACCAAGTTATGTTCCTGGCCCTTCCCTATTTATGACAATACCCTTTAACCCACAGGAGCTCAGTTCTTATTAGTTAGGGTCTAGGGCAACAGAAACAGTTCATTTGAAATATTAACCATAAATGTGAATAAAGCCCAGGCACACAACCTTAAATCATGGCCATCACTTACTTCATGTTTGTAAATCTTGGAAAAGCCTCCATGTTCTTTATATAGCCTGGAGCTATTTCTTTTTGAGTGACCAGAGGGGTGAGCAGTTGTACAGCCACGGAATGCTTGAGGAAAGGGGGATTGAAGACCAGGTTCCATGGGTAGGTCAGAAAAGGACATGGGGAGAGTCTGTGTCCTTGGTGGAGATGGATTTGTGCTGAACTTGCAAAATGTACGAGTTCAGTGTCATCTGTTTTCAGTATTTCCTGAACAATTGATTTATTCCACATTATTAATGAACTTTGCAGCAGTTCCACTTGTCAGAGCCTACTCTGTAGGGGTCAATAATGAGAGGAAACCTGATGTTAGTGAATCCAGCTTAAGTGATTCTGTCATGCTAACGATTCAATATATCAGGACAAATGTCAGCTCCTTCCAATATGTTAATTCCTCTGATCCTATTTGCATAAACTACAGTCAATGAAATACAAGCTCCCCCTCTAAGATAGTTAATGGAGATTTCTAAAGGATTTTTAATTTCCTTTTTTTTTTTATTGTCTCCTTCAACATAAATTCTGAAGTTAAAAAAGGGACACAGAAAGCAAGAATCACAGATTGGGAAAAGGATGTAAAATATAACAAAAGTGAAAATATAAAGGCATATACTAAGATCCACAGGTATAAATATAGTAGTTTGTTAAGAATTTGTGCTTTTGTATTTACTGATTTCAAGAGGAACAATTATATTTTAAAGAAACTTGGGAGCAAAACACTGGTGTATTCTTCTTATATTTTGAGTTCAGTTTTCACTGTCTCTAGTCTCCTGAAGTCAATCACCAGTTCATGAGTTTTCCCAAAGGACATTATATCTGGGTTTCCTATCTCTCCTCCTAACCCACATTATTTCTCTGGGGCCACTGCCATGTGACAACAATGTTTATCTTAGAATCGCCATTTCTTTTGCTCTCAAGTTCAAGGTGAATATCTATCACAATTTGAAATTAAGATTAAGAAATCAGAATTTCTTTTTCTCAGATGAAATACATAGTTATCTGATTTACCCACTGAAGTCATTTCCCTTCTCTTTTTTTAATTTTTTTTTACAACCTTTAAGATTTCTATTCTTTTGGAGTTCTACAAGTTTTTGTCAGTTGGCTGGCACCTGGGACTTATTAGCTTTCTGTATCTATCTGCACTGCTGGCAAAACATTTCTCTTGTCCACTAATTTCCTTGGCTTTTGTTTTGCAGTGTGGCTCAAAATTTTACTTCCTCATCCATGACCGTTAGTATAGAATACTTTATTCATGTAACTTTGGCAGAAATAAAATAAAACCACGGTAGACCTAGAATTTTATTGTTGACATTTGCTTAGTAGTTTCATGCCTCCCAGCAGTGAAAACCAGAGGTGGTTTTCAGGCTCACTTACAGGAGAGAGAACAATGATGAAGCTAATGGCAGAGAGCACCATCAATCAACAAAGAGCAGTATCAGCAATACGGACTGGATTTTCCATTTTTGCTGAAGTGCTTACCTGCCATTGGCCTGGTGACCTGTCTGTATGTCTGTTTTTTTCAGGGTGCAAGATGAGTTTGTTTATTAGTTATCCAAACCATTCCTCTTGCTTAAGTTGTTATGTTTCATCTTCTTTTAGCCTCATTTAATTTTAAATATGCAGACCTTAGTACTTTGGAAATCACTACAATGAATTGTTCAGAACACATTTTGCTCATCATTTGCCCTAATACATACCATTGGGATTAATATTTTCATGTGTTCACCAGCTACAGCGAGTAAGTAAGAGTGTTTTATTAAGACATCTGTGGTACTTAAGGCACAGGATGGTGGTCCAGAATTACAAGTCCAATTAATAAGTGAGCCATTACCACACCTGAGTTTCTAAAGATAGCCTCTGATGTGTGAATAACTTGAGAGAGTTCATTTATCCTCTGTTTTTACCTTTAGGAGTCAGCTAGATTTTAAACTCTGAGAGAACAAAGACTGACTTTCCTTTGTTTTGCCATGATAACGAACACAATGCTATGCAATATAATAATGTCTATATATCTTGTGGAGTTTTCTAAAGGAAAAAGGGTCTCCTTTTCTGTATCTATGTTGTTTTGTATAATAAATTCCTAAAAGGTTTAAAAAGAATCATCAAATTGGGATTGGCATTTTTCAGGTTGGCCAAGAAACATGGCTGATTTGGAAGTTAAATCTTCCTCATCTCTGCTACTAAAAAGCTTTCTAACTTCAGCTGGGCCAGGTCACAAATGTGTTGTAAAAAATTAATCTGGGTGCTCCCTTTGGCCTGCCATCCCATGTCAGGTGCTCAGGGTTCTCCCTCTAATGTTTTTTAGATCTAGTGGCTTATCCCCTGTCCCTGGTTGTGTCCTGACAGTGCCTCATTCTCTGAGCACTGAGTCACCAGTTTTTTCCTCTGATACCCAGATTTAGGCTAATATTCTACCATCCTAATTGGAAAGGATATAGGACTTCCTCTGTTCCCTTGATACCAATTATCATGTATGAAGGGTCTTGTGGAGAGAACGTCCTTGTGTGTGTTTGCTTATCACCTGATATGTACAAGTAGAAAGACAATTGGATTAGAAGTCAGAAGGTGGGAGGTTTTGTGTCTTCTAACAGTTATTACTAGTGCTCGATTTTGGAAAATTTCTTGATCTGATCTCCCTGATGATTGCATTTCATCATCTTCTAAATGGGCAGGGTCAAGAGAGGAGGCATCTGTGTAGATGGTAGGCCAGCTGCAACATGCTTTCCTAAAGTAAGGCTCTCTCTCGCTTCATCCTTTTGCTTCTCTCCTGTCCTTTTCTTCCTCTTTGACTTAACTTGGTCTTTCCTTCTCTTCATTCCATCTCTTCTTTCCTCCTTCTTTCTCTTCCTTTCTTTTCAACTACTGCCTTCCTTTTTCCCTCCCCTTACTTTGTCTCAGCCAAACTTCCTCCCTTCTTCTAGCCCTTTGATCTTTCTTCTCCTTCACTCTCACCCCCACACTGTAGTCCTTAAAGGGCATGCAGTTGTTCACTATATGACAACATTGTAGGGAGGAAGCAGAATAATGGAGACTATAGAGACAAAAATAAGGGAGAAGTTAGTATGAGGCTGGGCAAAAGGAAGGAGAGAAACATGATTAGATAAAATGTCCTCATTATCTTTGAGGAAGAAAACGCATTCTTCAGGAAAGATAAAGCTTTTCCTGATAATTAGGTCTGAAGCAAACTTCTTATATGAATCTTCTTATGGGAGACACACAAATTTTTTTCTCAAAAGATCCATACAACTAAGCAATGGTGGGTTTCCAGATGTTTATCATATGACTTCACATAAGCTGAGGGTGTCAGGCAAGAATCTCAGTTCTGTTCGGGGTCAGCACATGTTCTAGTGTTCTGGTGGCTTACCCTTTTGATGAAAAGATTTTATTTAAAGACAAAACCTAGAATACAAAATGCGAACTGAGTTTCCCCCAATGATATCGCATTAAAGTAATCACCTCTAGTGACTTGTTCTTGGATCCTCCTGATCACACTGGAGCCAGTCTCTTGCAAAGTCTCCTCACTTATTTCTTGAAGCACAGGTCAATCTCACATGTATTCACATGCAAGCTGGTGAGCTAGAATATCCACGCAGCATCTGCTGAATTTTTCCTTCTTGCTCTGGCCTGTTTTCGTAAGACTTTGAGCTCAAAACTACTTGAGACTTTGTACTCTAGCCATTACAGCCAGTGCCTCGCAGGAGCTTCATTAATTGTGTTGTGGCTGAGTGCTCCCCAAAATGCTGTGATTATTCAGTATTCCTTAAGAGGCCAAGCACCAAGAGATTTTAGGTGACTCTAGTTCCCTAAGTCCTCAATGTGCCAAAGCTCTGAGTTTAACGCTGGTGAAGTAGGGAGACGAACATCTACTGTTAATCACACTCTCTCACAGGGCTGCTGGTGGCCTATCTCAAAGAGTCTGTAGCAGAAACAGCTCCTTTACTTTCTTCCTTCACACTCTTCCCCAGAGGGCATTAGTGATTCATGGCACCAGGTCAGGAGACACACATGCCCTTCCCCCTCCTCAGAAACAAACTCCTTCCTCAACTTCTGCTTAAAAATAAGCTCATTCATATGAAGGCCTGAGGACACCCACACCAGTAATTCACCACATAGTCCCACACATGTCATAGCTCCCACAATGTGAATCGAGTAACAGAAGCGAATAAAATAATGTTGAAGAATAAATACAGTCTTCAAATGTTGTTTCATATATACAATTTATTTCTACCATTAAAATATGCTGATTATTATTTGTAGAAAAATTTTTAGGACAGAAAAGAATAAAGGTTGTTCTTCCTTGAAAATCAAATGGACAGTGTCATGGGAAACATGGCTCTGGAATCAGTGATGATGTCTTTGACTGCAAGTAACAGAAAACTAACTCAAATTGCCCAATTTAACAAGGAATCTAAGGAGAACAGAGTTGCAGTTCTAGTAGTTCTTTAGCATGCTAGATTGTCTTCTATGTGATTCTCTTGGCTCTTCCCTCTCCATTTGTTGTTTTTATTTTTAGGCAAACTCACAGCATCTGTTTCAGGGGCATATCCAAAGAAGACAATGTCCAGAAGCAGAAGACTGTCTTTCTGTCTTTATTTATTAGTGACAGAACTTTTCCCTGTCACTGCCAAGCAAATAGCTTGTTCATGTCTCACTGGCCAGAATTAGCTCACAGCTCACACGTCCATTCTGAAACCAATAGTTGCAAGGGGAACAATACTAATTTAATTGGCTTAGATTAATCACATGGGGGTGGGAGGGAAGTCAGGGAGTTAACCATCAGGACCACTCCAGCGCTTATGAAATCATGCAGTATGTCAGTTGTCTGTGGACAATAGTTAGGTGCCCCTAGCCTTTGACCTCTTAGTTCTGCCCTGATGGACCCTAGAGGCACTCGTTGTGTCACAAGCCCAGTAATTGTGCAGGTAGCCAGAAACTTCATTTAAAGTCTTTTCAGCTTTGAAACTCCTTTGAAAAGATAGTCAAACAGAAAATAAATGAAGTCAAATATAATCTCTCTCCTAGTTACTCTAAAACCTTTATCTTTAGCTCTAACCTCTTTTGTGAGCTTTGGCCATGCTTATCTAATTACCTAATGGATATTCATGCAGTGGATGTGGTAGTGTGGCATCGTCTCCATTTCAACTGCCTTCTATTGGGCCTTCTTAAAGTGCAGGGTCTGGAAAGCAAACAAACAAAATAAACGAACACAACACTACATTGCCCAGACTCCCTTGTAACTAGGCTTCTGGATTCAAGATAGGTTCTGCCTACTAGATGTGTTCTTGTAAGATTGGGAAGGCAGAAATGAAACAAGGCCATGGTCTGGCTGCTTTGGCTTGTGTTACTATCAAGGAAGGCCAGGGACGTGGTGGACTTTTCCACAGCACTGGATCAGGGTCCAGTCACTGGCTTTGTGGCTATGGAGAGCAGTTGTAGTGACAGCAACAGCTTCATGATTCCAGATCACAGTTATGGCAGTGGGTTCTTGACATCAAGAATTACTGTGGTGGCCTCTTGAACCTTCTTCATCTTGATGCTGGCAAAGGCAACAATTCCCCTGGCAGACCAGTTCAGCAGTATTTCTCTGGCAGTTATTTCTGGAGGATCATCCAGGAAACCTCTTCTCTAGTGCTTCCGGTTACTTTTAAGCATTTAATTCCCTGTTTAAATTTTTTCCTGCTTAAATTAACTCAAGTGTTTTTTGGCTGAAACATGATTGGTACAATATTCATTGTCACTTCAAATTCAAATTGTTTCAAATGACGTAGTAGTCACCTCTCCTAACTAGCTCTTACTTCTGACGTCCTTAAGTATTGTCCTCGTAGTTATTTTCTTTCTCCCGCTTCCCTTTCTTTCATAGCCAATCATATCCTTCAAAATGCCTCTCTTGATGTGTACCTTTCTTTCTAGTCCTTATGCTGGCAACAAGACTAGACATTACCAGCTCTCAGGCCTGGAATATTAACAATTTTTTTTTTCAACGTTTATTTATTTTTGGGACAGAGAGAGACAGAGCATGAACGGGCGAGGGGCAGAGAGAGAGGGAGACACAGAATCAGAAACAGGCTCCAGGCCCCGAGCCATCAGCCCAGAGCCCGACGCGGGGCTCGAACTCCCAGACCGCGAGATCGTGACCTGGCTGAAGTCGGACGCTTAACCGACTGCGCCACCCAGGCGCCCCAGGCCTGGAATATTTAAATACAGGCATACCTCAGAGATAATGCAGGCTCAGTTCCAGACTACCACAATAAAGCAAGTGTCACAGTTAAGCAAGTCAAATGAATGTTTTGTTTCCCAGTGAACATGAAAGTTATGTTTACACTATACTTTTTTAGCCTATTGTGTGCTAGCATTATGTATTAAAAACCAATGTACATGCCTTAATTAAAAAATACCTTGGTAACCGTCACCTGAGCTTACAGCAAATCATAATCACTGATCACAGATCACCAGAGCAAATATAAGAATAAAGTTTGAAATACTGTGAGAATTACCAAAATGTGACACAGTGACACCAAGTGAGCAAATGCTGTTGAAAGAATTTCATAGACTTGCTTAACACAGAGTTGCCAGAAATCTTGAATTTGTAAAAAAAAAAAGGCAAAAAATCCAGTATCTGTGAAGTGCAGTAAAGTGAAGCACAATAAAACAAGGTATGCCTGTAGTATCTTGGCCATTCTCTCTTTTTTTATATAATATGAAATTTATTGTCAAATTGGTTTCCATACCACACCCAGTGCTCATCCCAACAGGTGCCCGCCCTCCTCAATGCCCATCACCCACTTTCCCCTCTCCCCCACCCCCCATCAACCCTCAGTTTATTCTCAGTTTTTAAGAGTCTCTCATGGTTTGCCTCCTTCCCTCTCTGTAACTTTTTTTTCCCCTTCCCCTTCCCCATGGTCTTCTGTTAAGTTTCTCAGGATCCACATAAGAGTGAAAACATATGGTACCTGTTTTCTCTGTATGATTTATTTCACTTAGCATCACACTCTCCAGTTCCATCCGCATTGCTACAAAAGGCCATATTTCATTCTTTCTCATTGCCAAGTAGTATTCCATTGTGTATATAAACCACAACTTCTTTATCCATTCATCAGATGATGCACATTTAAGCTCTTTCCATAATTTGGCTATTGTTGAAAGTGCTACTATAAACATTGGGGTACAAGTGCCCTTATGCATCAGCACTCCTGTATCCCTTGGGTAAATTCCTAGCAGTGCTATTGCTAGGGTAGGTCATAGGGTAGACCTATTTTTAAATTTTTGAGGAACCTCCACACTGTTTTACAGAGTGGCTGCAATCTTGGCCATTCTCAACTCCATTTCTCTCTATTCTTTAATTTATCATGCCCCAAGTGCCAATTTATCCTCATAAATTATTATTTTTATTGTATTACTGCAATTAAGTGCAACGTATCTTAAACGATTTTTCTAAACTCTTAGCCTTGCATTCAGTGTTCTCTAAAATATTGTCTCAGTCTATCTTCTCAAGTTTATATCCTTTGGGGGGGGTGGGTAATTTGTTGAGAATTTACCATATGAGAGGTGCAGTCTTATGTGCTTGACTGGGAATTTCATTAAATCTTAGCAGCCCTTCAAGCTAAGTACTATAACACCTATTTCCACATGAGCAAATGGCAACTTAGGTACGTTAAATATCTTTTCCAATGTAAAAGAGCAAACCAATGGTAAACCCAAGATCCAAACCTATACTGAGTGGTTTTAATGCTCAGTATCATGTGTATATGTGCAAATTCTCTCCCATAGTTACAGTGTCTATCGAGTGTCTCTGGAACATGCACATGCCCACTCTTAGACCTATACTTTTGTATTTTTCTCTCTCCTCTTCATGAATCCCCTGTCCCTCTATTCATCTAAGTTTCAAATCTCAGTCCAGATGTCTTCTCTTCTATGAAATCTAGTTTAAACTTTCTGGAAAAATTTTGACATTTGTTTATTAACTGGCAATTGGTATTATGAAAACTCATATTGGAATGTGGTATTTTTTTCTTTACTTGCTTACCTATTCATGCAGAAGACTTCCTCCAATAGCCAATAGACTCATTGGAACAAAGATGACATTCTGTTTTTCTATGACTCCTGTATCCACTTCAGGTCTGGTAGAAAACACACTGAACTTGGAACTAGCAAAGTCCATCTTTATCCCACCACTTATTAGCCTTGAGACTTTAGATGAGGAAATAACTTTGGGGGAAATCTTTTTCCTTATTTGTAAAAGAGAGCTAAAAAATACCTTCTTTCTCTTTCTTGCCAGGCATTGGTTCTTAGCCCTTATGATTACGATGAAAACTATAGGACTTTGGTGACAAAATGTGCTTGTACACAAATACACAAATTATTTACACAGTTGAAGGGATTCCTATGCTTCTTTTTTTTTTTAATGTTTATTTTTGAGAGAGAGAGAGACAGACAGAGTGCAAGTAGGGGAGGGGCAGAGAGAGAGGGAAACACACAATGTGAAGCGGGCTCCAGGCTCCTAGCTGTCAGCACAGAGCCCAACGCCAGCTCGAACCCACGAACTGTGAGATCATGACCTGAGCTGAAGTTGGACGCCTAACTGACTGAGCCACCCAGGTGCCCCTGGATTCCTATATATCTTGAAGTCATTCATGGACTTTGGCTAATAATCTCTTTCTTTTTTTTTTTTTTTTTTTTAATGTTTATTTACTTTTGAGACAGAGAAAGAGAGAGAGACAGAGAGAGAGAGAGAATGAGCAGGGGAGGGGCAGAGAGAGGGGGAGAAAGAGAGGGAGAGACAGAATCCCAGACGTGGGGCTCCATCTTATGAACCGTGAGATCATGACATGAACTGAAATCGAGAGTGGGATGCGTAAGCAAATGAGCCACCCAGGTGTCCCGAATTCCTTTCTTAAGAGTTGCTATGAGATAAAAAATATATATTCATAAATATGTACCTGATAAAATATTGAATGGGAAAGCTCTACATAAGCTTATAAAATATTATATGAAGCCAGATGGCACTGAGCAAAGAATTAAGTAAGTAAATAAATGAACCTTAGGATTTGTAGGGATCTTAAGAATTCATTTAATTCATCCTTCCTGTTTTCAAGAAGGGTTCTCTTAGAACTAGTTTAGATGAGCGGCGCCTGGGTGGTGCAGTCGGTTAAGCGTCCGACGTCACGATCTCGCGGTCCGTGAGTTCGAGCCCCGCATCAGGCTCTGGGCTGATGGCTCAGAGCCTGGAGCCTGTTTCCGATTCTGTGCCTCCCTCTCTCTCTGCCCCTCCCCCGTTCATGCTCTGCCTCTCTCTGTCCCAAAAATAAATAAACGTTGAAAAAAAAATTAAAAAAAAAAAAACTAGTTTAGATGATTATAGTAAAGAACTCCAGAGAAAAGAATTCCTACAACTCAGACTTACTGCAATAAGTCATTGTCAAAAATTGTTTTCTTGGATGTAAAGAAGCAATTCATAAAAGAAGGCATACACATTTCCAACGAATGTGTGGAAAAAACATCATGCTAACTGATAGTTAAAGAAATGCAAATTAAAACCACAGTGGAATATCATTCTTCATGTATCACATTGTGGTTAGTAAATACAATAATTAGCCAGTGCTGGTAAGCTAGTGGTATCCTCATGTGTTGCTAGTGGGGAAAGCTTGGTTTAAGCTTTCTGGAGAGCAACTGGCAATAGGTAGAAAAAATCTTACAATTGCATACTTCTACTAATTGGTTCTGGTTTTAGAACTTCCCTCTATGGTGCACTGCCACCCTCTAGTTATCAAAAAGTGTAAAAATGTATTTACAAGGGTGTTATTGAAGTATTATTTATAAATACCAAAAATTGAAGACAATGTAATTAATTATAGGATTTGCTAACTAAATTTTAGCATATTCATGTAAGGGATACTATGATTCTCTTACATATTGTAGAATACTCAAAAATATAATTTAAAAATGTTCACATGAGATTGCTATTAAAAAAAGAAACCTTGTAAAATTATATGTAGGGAACAAAAAAAATGTATGCATAGAAAGCAAAGCCAGAGAGAACATTTACCAACATGACAATACTGGTTATCTTTGGGTGAGAGAAAATAAAGGTTGTAATTTTATTTTTTTGTTTATTTAAGTTTTTTTTAAGGTTATTTAAGGTTTTAAGGGCTTTTTTAAGGTTTTAAAGAGTAAACATGCATTAATTTTAATTTTTAAAAATGTTTTATTTATTTTTGAGAGAGAGAGAGACAGAGTGCGAGCAGGGGAAGGGCAGAGAGAGACAGAGACACAGAATCTGAAGCAGGCTCGAGGCTCTGAGCTGACAGCACAGAGCCTGACGCAGGGCTCGAACTCATGAACGGTGATATCATGACCTGAGCCAAAGTCGATGCTTCACTGACTGAGCCACCCAGGCGCCCCTGTATTAATTTTAAGAGAAGAAACAAACTCTCAAAATTATGTTTACATCTGATGTCAGTTCCTCTTGCTTTTCTAAGTTTATTTATTTATGTATCTTTATTTTTATTTTAGAAGAGAGAGAGAGCATGATCAGGAGAGAGGTGTAGAGGGAGAGAGAGAGAAAGAGAGAGAGAGGGAGAGAAAGAGAGAGAATCTTAAGGAGACTCCACACCTATGCTGAGCCTGATGCAGGGCTCAACCCCATAACCCCAGGACTATGACTGAACTGAAATCAAGAGTTGGACACTCAACTAACTAAGCCACCCAAGGCATCCCTTGCTTTTCCAAGTTTTAATGAAATGGAGTATAGTTGATCATCTTCCTTACAGAACATTGACATAATCTGTGATCTTTTTAAAGTTCCTCTTACATGTGGCCAATGCAAGTTTCTTTCTTTTTTTCTCCTAATTTGCATCTTATTTGGCTTCATTGATTCTCTTTTGGTATTGTATTATGTACCCAAAACTTACTTCTGAAGACATTAACCTCTCTCTCTCTCTCTCTCTCTCTCTCTCTCTCTCTCATGTTTTGGTTTTCTTTGACATGAATTTAGGAAGGAGATTTCTTTTTCCAAACTACAGTTTGTATGTGCACTGTGGTTGGGGTAATCAGTGGCATAAAAAGACATTAGGAACTTAGATTCTGAATACCTAGTTTGAGAACCAGTCTTTTCTTAGCTATATAAATTTTTAATCTTTAATCTCTCACAAACTGAGTGTTCTTATCTGTAAATGGTAACAGAGGTAGTAGTCATAATAGTAATCATAATCATAATCATAATCATACATACCCAATTGATGTCAAAGGGCTATATTAATGGCTAAATGAGGTAATGTATTTGAGAAAGCTTTGCAAACCCCAAAGTACTCTTAACACCACAAATCTAAGTTGTGTTTGTTCTCTTGTCAAGTAGATTGGCAAAGACATGGGGGAGAAGGAGGTGCTTCAGAGAAGCTGAGAACCCTTAGTTTTCCTAACGACTCAGAATTATGGATGCATGATGTTAGTATACAGTCATCCCTCTTTGCAGTTTTGCTTTATTCAGGTTTAGTTATCCACAGTGAACCGAGGTCTGGAGGCAGATGATCCTTCTTCCAAGGAATTGCCGGAAGGTTGAAGTAGCCCAATGCCATGTCACAATGCCTATGTCCTCACTTCATTCCATCTCACCATGTAGGCATTTTATCATCTCACATCATCACAAGAAGGTTAAGTACGGTAAAATAAGATATTCTGAGAAAGATACCACATTTATATAACTTTTACTACAGTCTATGGTCATAATTGATCTATTGCATTATGGTTATTGTTGTTAATCTCTCACCGTGCCTAATATATCAATTAAACATTATCATAGGTATGTATAGGAAAAACCATAGTATATGTCACGTTTGGTACTATCTGTGGTTTCAGGTATCCACTGGGGGTCTTGGAATGTATTCCCTGTAGATAAAGGGGGACTACTGTACACCAATTTGCTCATATCCTGGCTTCCTATTCACTCCTTCTGCCTTTGTCCTTCCTTCTGTCTTCCTCTGCATTAAAAACTCAAATATGCTAAGAGAAAGCTTTCACTTTTTAAATAGCCTAAATTGGCACAGTTTTCTTTTTCACCATCTCTGAAAATTAACATGTGACCAAATCATTTCACCTCTGGTAGCAGAAATGTATGAGACTATACTCTTCTGTAATGCCAGAAAAGCATAATCCAATTTAGTAGAGGCAAAGAAAGAAAAGGATGGTGATAAATTTCTATATAAATGCCTCATGTTGGCATGAAATCATCTACAGTCCTCTTATTTGTCAAATAAAGAGATGGAGATTCAGGGAGTTAGAGTCACTTTCTATCACAAAGTCTGTAGCAGAATCAAGACTCAAGCGCAGGTCTTCAGAACAAAGCTTAGTACGTTATATATCACACTTTTCTCCTGGCTTCCATTTCTGAGACTCACCAAAAGCTTCAAGACCAGAGAACATAATTTGCCATCTTATACTTAGAAAATGCCATCAGTTTTTCTGTGAGTATGATTGTATATGGGAATAAAGTGGAATGTGGAAGCAATTGGCAGATTTTCCAATATTCAAATGTGATAAAGTCATCATTAACCAATCAAAGCATTCTTTGGATCCTGTCAGTCGATGTTAAGTCTCAGTAATAAATTATATATGCTGGTCGTTTTGCTTTGTAGTGGGTGAATATATCTGATTCTGTTTATTCAGTGGTGTTGTCTTAGTTTTAAAAGATAAATCTGGGATTGCCATCGTGACTTTTTCTTCTTGGTTATGTTCCATCCTCACTCCAGATTTTACAGTAATTAATGCAAAGGAGGCTTTCTTTTCTTTTTTTGGATTGCAAATGTGAGTGTGTTAAAGTTTCTAGGGACAGAAAAGATAAGTGGCTGCTGCTTTGTTTTCTCTTGCTTCCTCCGTATATGAAACCATTCTGATAGATCTGCAGGAAGAGATTTAGTCACAGATGGCAGAGGTCAGTGTCTTGTGTATTCAATGTAGTCAATAATAAAGTCAGGACTTATGCTAACTGAATGTTAATAAGGAAGCACAAGGACCTTGGAAAGTCATTATGTCTGGTCATTTGTTTCATAATATTACTCCAACAGGCTCAGGAGGCCAAGGCAGAGAGATTTTTAAACAAGTATTAAGAAAAGGCCAGAAAAATAAGGAAACAATTGGAATGCTACATAAATTATAAGGTTCCTGTGATATACTATACCTCAGCAGAAGAAGAATTTTAAATGTAGTTTCTATGTAGCAGAGGGAATAGTATTACTTCTTATTGAAGGAAATTTGGTCTTTATCCAAATCAAAATGTTGTGTCTTTCTTGTCTAAATAGTATGATTCTTTTTACGTATAATGGTCTCTGACAGGCACTAATTACGGGTCCTTTGGATGAAGATAGTAACATAAAACTGGCAGTATTTTTCATGGAAGAAGATTTATGCATCTCTGCATTTGGGTAAGTAGGTGGGGAGAAGCAAAGACCGGGTGACTAGTACAGACAATGCATGTAAATGTAAACCAGCTTCCGTCTCCCATTCTTTGCATGCTCCTCCTAAACTCATTTCTTCTAGGTATGAAGATTAACACTGTATCTATGTATTCAACCTAGTCTTGGGTTTCATCCCAGCTTCTTTTCTGATCTTTCATTCTTTATCCTCTGTTGGTCACTATGCCCATGAAGCAGAAAAGGAAGCCACGGTGGCCCAAGTTAGACACACACATATAAAAGGAATAAACTTGTCATTGTGTTATGATAAGGCCTCAAAGGGATGCACTATCAGTTTGCACTGGCCCTAAGAAGGATGCATCCTGGTTCCTCAGGGAAGGCAGGAGCACTAAGAGATCTTTTCTCCATACTGATTTATAAGTACCAGGAGATACACACTTCACCAAAGGCCCAGCTAATTAACTAATGTTGAAACAGAATTGCACTGTTTTAAAGCTTAAAGTCCTTCAGACTTTAAGAGTTCCTTTGTGAATCTTAGAACTCCTATTATGTGGTCTTGTTGGTTTATATATCCATCCATTCATTTGACATTTATAGAACTCAGATTCCACTCAGAGCCTAGAGCCTGCTTTGGATTCTGTGTCTCCCTCTCTCTCTGTCCCTACCCCACTCGTGCTCTGTCTCTCTCTCAAAAATAAATAAACATTAAAAAATATTAAAAAAATAATTCCCCTTACATATATCATTTGGTTACCTGATGATAATGTTGTCTTTTTATTTACTAAATCTTCAAAATAAATTGGTTTTATGAATTCATGGGTTTCAAACATAATTTAAATATATTTGATGGTTTTCAGTCCATTGCAATGCTTATACTTATTGGAGTTTCATCTTTGGCCAATGGGGTCCTCATAAATCTGTTTCTTTTTTTGACATGATCCGGGTAGTCTTAGATTCCTTGCTATCCATTTGATATGTCAAGATGTTTTAAGGTCATCTTGTACATTTCCTAGTACTGACTTGAATCAGCCATATCTTTAAAAGCTCTGGTTTATTTTAGTGGAGATGATTTTTCAAGACCACAGCCTTCTGCTATATTTATTTTTGTAGACTTTTTATTAGAAATATATAGGATATACACCACATGTATGTATGATATATATTATGTATGCATATGTGTATATATTGCACTATATAAATGATTTATAGTATGAATAATATATGATATGAATTGTATATCTTATTATATAAATATAAAGATATAAAATGAAACTGAAATAACTTTTCTAGTATATAACCATAAAATGCTTATAAATTTATACCAATATTTCCGATTTATATTCAGGATTATAGTGGCTTTACTTAACTGGAGCTTTTTTATATCTTTATATTCTTAATTCCATATGAAGAATCTTAGTTCTCAAGGACATTAGGGTTAATTGAATTAGAAAATTTCCATAATTATTTGTTATCCCTCTTTATACATACATAATAACAATGTACTTCCAGTTCCAAAAAACTAAAAGTAATTAATTATTTTTTGGTTAATAATTAAATATAATAATTATTATTATTTCAATGTGCTTAGTTTTATACTCCCTACATTTTTTAAAAATTGGGTTTTTTTATGTTTATTTATTTTTGAAAGAGAGAAAGACAGAGCATGCGTGGGGGAGGGGCAGAGAGAGAGGGAGACACAGAATCTGAAGTAGGCTCCTAGCTCTAAGCTGTCAGCACAGAGCCCAGCATGGGGCTCGAACTCATGAACTGCGAGATCATGACCTGCGCTTAACCAACTGAGCCACCCAGGCACCTCCTTCCAACATTTTTTAATGGTGTACTGAATGTACATTATTAGAGCACATAGCCATTACATGTTATAATTTTTTTCCTTTTAATCTTCACTAAATCTTAATTTCATAAGTAACTATATATTTAATACTTGCCATCAGTCTTTAGTCATCTGGCTTGTTTGTAAGCTTGGCCTCTGGTAGATTCTTCAAGAAGCACTCATGAGGCAGCAGGAACTAAATTATGCTTACTGTCTATCCTTTTCTTTTTGAAGCTCTGTTTTCCTGAACATAGAATCTTTGCTTCCTATTTTATTTTCCTTAAGTATTTTAAATTAGTTACATTGACTTTTGGCATACAGTGTTTTTGAAAAATTTGATGATATCTAATAGTGCTATTACTAAGTCCTTGTGTGTGTGTGTGTGTGTGTGTGTGTGTGTGTGTTTTAATTAGAATATGCATCTCTTGTTTTTGGTCATTCTGGGTTTGTATTTTCAGGTATATGGTATGAATTTTCAATATGTAATTTCAAGTCTCTTTTATTTCAATAATTTGTCCTTGAATTATAGTCTCTAGAATTTGTTTTAGTACTTATTAACATTGGTTTTCTTCTTTAACTATTCTTATTATCTATATATGGGGTCCTTTTAGTCTTTAATATGTTTTCTTTCCCAAATCATTTTCATCTGTTTTTGATTTTTAAATTTTTTTTTTCAACGTTTATTTATTTTTGGGACAGAGAGAGACAGAGCATGAACGGGGGAGGGGCAGAAAGAGAGGGAGACACAGAATCGGAAACAGGCTCCAGGCTCTGAGCCATCAGCCCAGAGCCTGACGCGGGGCTCGAACTCCCGGACCGCGAGATGGTGACCTGGCTGAAGTCGGATGCTTAACCGACTGCGCCACCCAGGCGCCCCAAATTTTTTCTTTTTTTATCTTCCAGTTTCTCATAATGTATCATTTGTGGTGTTTGTTTATTTTTGTTTTCTTTTAATTTAGTCTTACTCCCTAAAATCATTTTTCTTCATTTTTAATTATTTCTTGAGTGTTATGATCTCAATTCTAAGTCATTATACATTTGACTCCTGTTGCTCTTTCAAATTGCATGATTTTCTTAGTGCCTTTAGCTTATTTTGAAATGTTTTGTTTCAGTTTTGATCTGTTTTTGAGTGAGTCTTTTGGCATGCTTTTGTTGTCTGTAGCTGTGCTCCCCAACATAGTACCTACTAGCCTCATGTGGCTATTTCAAGTTGAGTTAATTAAAATGTAATAAAATTAAACATTTGTTTCCTGGAGCTCACTAGTCAAGAGCCACATGTGTTTAATAGTTACTGTATTGGAAGCACAAATATGGAGCAATTTTATCATGGGAGAAAGTTTTATTGGACAGCCCTGGACTACAGAGATGTTATTCTGCTCCTCATTATTTTTTCTGTTATAGTCACTATCTAAGATGTAGACTTTCAAACCTTTTTGCTACTCAGTTTTAAATGCATTTGACTTTTCAGAAATATTAGAAAGATGGATGGACCCTTTATGCTATAATGCCCTTCTTCATCTCTTGTTACAGTCTTTGTTTTAAAATCTAGTTTGTCTGATATAAGTATGGCTACTCCAACTTTCTTTTTCCATCCATTAGCGTGATAGATGGAGATTTGGTTTAGACAGCTTTCCTAAGTTCACAGAAGTCCCTCTTCTCTTTTTTACTGTTTGCTTATTTTCATGTAGTGCTAAAAACGCATGATTTTAAAAGCAATCCTAGCTTGATCTCTGAGATTTCTTGACAATTTTCCTGGGATCCATTTTTATCTGGACCATTTCCTTTCTTTGTGTCTATTGTCCTCATCCTTCTTTATTTTGATTCCACTCTCAGCAATTTCTCCTCATTAGGAGACCCTGTCCTGGAAGGGATCCCTGGCTGGCCAGTTTCATGTGTGCACAGCGGCTGAACTGCTCCAGCCCTTTTCGGTTGTTCCTTAAGGTACTTTTACAGATGTGCTATTAGGTTGAGCAAAACCATGTTGGTATCAGTCATGACTCCCAAGTTGGCCTTCCATGATTTTCAGTAATACCACTTGACTCTTTTGAGGTTCTCCTGTTCTCAAGACCACAGACCTCTTTTTTTTTCCTACTTCTTGCAGGAATGGCAGTGGGCAGAATTTGTGGCTGTTGGTTGTTTGTCCCCACTTACATTTTGGATTCATATCACCTCGTTTTGTTGTAAATGTAGTCCTAAGTTTAAAAATTTTTTTTAAATGTTTGGTTTTTTTTGAGAGACAGAGAGAGACAAAGCGTGAGCAGGGGAGGGGCAGAGAGAGAGGGAGACACAGAATCTGAAGCAGGCTCCAGGCTTTGAGCCGTCAGCACAGAGCCCAATGCTGGCTCCAACTCACTGACTAGGAGATCATGACCTGAGCCGAAGTCGGAGGCTTAACCAACTGAGCCACCCCCGTGCCCCCCCCCCCCCCCCCCCCGCCGCTAAGTTTTTAATTTGGCTCTCTTGTTGCTCTATTTTAATGGGTGAATTGAGCATATTCTAAGTCTTGGCTACTGCTGCCATTACCACCTCTGCCCACCCACTCGCCATCAATTCCTTTGAAGAATAAATTATTTGAAAATCATTGTAAACTTCTCTGCTAAAAAAAACTAGCTCTTCACGACTGTCTTGCTTTAGTTTGAGCCAAGTATATGGGCTTCAATCAGGTTTTGGCTTGAAGTAAAAAGTTGTTAATAGACCATGCAGGTCATCCAGCAGGTCTCCGGCCAGTTTCTTCTGGGTGTGACCCACAATGGTTGGCTTTTTATTTCATTTGGAAATACATCTTAAAATGTTCTCCAGACTACATGCTATATGTCTACTGTAGACAGGTAACACGTATTGCTTAACTAGTTGGCTTCTGAGTTCTTTCATTTCTTTCTTATTGTTCAGAACTTTAAGACAAACTTGAGATTTATTTAAGCTGGAAGTTTGGCTTTAATGCAAATTCAAGATTATATATATAATATATAATGTATATCCCACCTCATATAACATAGCTATTAACTTTGTAAAATTCAAAGTTGAAAGCATCTTCATGGATCCTCTAATGTAGAGTTTCTCACTAGGCAAGATTAACATTTTGTGCTGGATAATTCATTGTTGTGGGGGCTATTCTGCACACTGTAGGATGTCTAGGAGCATCCCTGGCCTCTACCCACTAGATGTCAGTAGCACCCCCCAGTTGTTAAACCAAAAATACCTCAGAGAGAGGGAGGATTGGGATTGGGGTGGAGATCACCTCCTTTGAGAATGACTGGTGTCATAATTCTCTCATTCTACGGTTGAAGAGCAGGCAGAGAAAGGAGCAGTCATTTATATAAGGTCACATGACTATGTCAAAACTGTTTTCTAGACTCTCCCAGAGGACATCATCACAAAACATAATTATGCCTAATTATGGTCAATCTCTGAAATGGAATATTTAAAAGATTTTGAAAAAAAAAAACAAATAAAAGATTTTGGAAATCATGATAAAAACTTTTTTGGACCCAAATATTATTTTGATCACCTCTATTGCAAATATTTATTGTAAGAAGAAAAAGCGTTCAATGTTGGCTCTTGAGATGAAAACTAAAACTTTCCAGGCATGTCTTTGGACTTTGGAGAAATTTGGAAAATAGTTTGGATCATCGGATCCTTTGGATTGTTGACTTTTAGTAAAAGGATTATTTTGGGATTGCTTCTGTTTTGGAATTTTCCTTAACAGAGTTTTTCAGGAAGAAGAAAAAAAAATCGTGTCACCAACATCTTTTTAACTGGTGGAAAGAAAGCCTAAATCCAATCTGGTAATGCCTTTATCACCATCTTCTGGAGACTTTTGAGAATATATTGTTCCAAATTTTGTACTGTCTTTGAGAAATTTGAGACAAATGAGAAAGAGAGAGAATGAGAGAAATGAAATCATCATGAATGTTAGGATGTTCATCATAGGTTTATTATTAAACATTTCTCCATGGTAGCATCGATGACTCCTTTCTGGTGTTTTATCAAGTATTGTTTTCCTTCTCATATATTTCTCAAAACTGCAAGGTTTAGATATACTAGAAGAAGAATGTAGAGAAGAGTATCATAAAAATTTGCTGCAGTTAAGCTGGACTGTAATTTTACATATATTTGTTACAGGTTATAGAATGGTATAGATGCAGAAAAATATGGGTTTGGTTTTGTTTTGTTCGGATTCAACAAAATTTCTCTGTAATGCTTACACAGATGTCGGTCAATGGGATTTTCTCATAGGTAAGTTCCATTGAAGAAACCTTTTCATTACTTCTCCCCTCATGGAAATCCAGTATAAATGTTCCTCATTTTGCATTTCAGTTAGTGGTAAATTATGTTTGAATAATTAGGAGGGAAAGGAAGTGAAATAGAGAAGCAAATAACATGTTTTCAGCCTATAAATGTATATATACCATTTCCTATAGCCCTTAAAGCAACTCTGGGAGTAGGTATTTTTGTCACCATTTCCAGACCAGAAATATTCAGTCGTATAAATGAAATATATAAAATATCCTATAAGTGAAGCTGTTATGTTTGCTTTACAGTTGACAAAGCACTTCAAAGATATTGAATGTGTATCTGAAAGGTCTAGTAACTGATTTGGTAGCCTTTTATTAATATTTATGAATAAATTATCTGCAGGTTTAAAGCTTTTCAAATTTATATCATCCAATGAAGTTCCATAAGAGAGAGGACCTTATAGTCTAGCTTACTTGTAAACAATGCATGGTATGTAATAGATGCTTGCAAAATATTTGTTGAATGAATGAATGAATTTGTAAAGAGAGTATAATAACGTTCACCTCAAAGAATTATAAAAACTGAATGAGACAATGCAGCAAATGACCAGACCCCGTGTAGAAACCCCATGAGGGCTCATTCCTTCTTTTCATTGTGACGTCTTCCCTGATACATGTTGCTCCCGTATCCATCCTTGACACTCACTGGTCACTGGCATTTACTTTGAGGTGAAATCTTCACCAGCTATTCTTGCTAGGCCTGGATCAGGTCACTCCAGCCTGGGTATGGAAGTATCCATTGAAAAATGAGTGGCTTCTGAGCCAACTCCAGTTCTAAAGCCTTCTATATGAAATTAAGCTTGCAAGTATGATTCTAAGTGTAGGGCACAAAGCACGAGACATTTGCTTGAGATGTTCAAGAGGCATTGAAAGGAACATTTTGGAGGAGAAAAAAAGGAGGATGTGAACATTAGAGAACTATTTGCCTGTTGGTGTGGTTATTCTTCATTAATATTCATAGAACCTGCATCACTGCTTTGGGGCTGAGAGACTAGGTCTTTCCAAATGTTCATTGCAAATACTGTGTTCAGGTGCTCTCCTAGAACTCCCATTGAGTTATAAAAACTAATTTTATTTCATTGAATGTGTCGTGCAGCTCTATGCTGATGAATATATGACAGAGAGAGAAACAGAACAATTTTCTGCACTTTCCTTTTTTATCTTTAATTTCAAACCTAGTTCCCCTATGCATCTAGGAGACAGAAGAAGCTATGATTTTTAATATGTACAGTTATGTGCATTTTAACAAACTTTAAACTTCAGAGATTCACTGTGCCTCCCTGCTCTGCAGAGCACTCGCGGCTGCATGCATATTAATGAAGATGGAGAACAGGGAGAGAGAACGCTCCCGTATGGCAATTATGTCCGGGAAAGAGAACTTCGATTTCATCAAGTTTACTGATAATCCTGTATCTTCAGATGGAAATGTGACTCATTTTTCTGAGATGCTTGCCTGCCATATATGTTTCAGAATATGTTTCAGAGTATTAAAAAAAAAGAGGGTATATATTCTTCCCTGACACCCCCGCTCGCAATGGAAACTAATTTAACATAAAACTCTTAATACCGATGAGCCCGAGGGGATGGATTAATGAGGGTTAATTTTGTATGGCAAAGAAAAGTAGAAAGAGCAGAATTTCTGCATCTTCATTTCCTGAAAGAAAAGTTATCAGGGCTTTTTGGCAAATCATAATGTTTTCGCTTGGAAGGGATAATTTTTTGAAGAAATGTTTTGGGAATCGGGAAGTACTAATCACACGTTACTACATTTAGTTAGTACAGCCAAAGATTGATTATTTTTTTTTAAAAATTTTTTTTCAACGTTTATTTATTTTTGGGACAGAGAGAGACAGAGCATGAACGGGGGAGGGGCAGAGAGAGAGGGAGACACAGAATCGGAAACAGGCTCCAGGCTCTGAGCCATCAGCCCAGAGCCTGACGCGGGGCTCGAACTCACGGACCGCGAGATGGTGACCTGGCTGAAGTCGGACGCTTAACCGACTGCGCCACCCAGGCGCCCCAAGATTGATTATTTTTAATGAAACTTGAATTTCGCCCATACTTCACATAACCTACCTGCAGGGTGCCCAGCATTTACCTGCTTCACCTCTGTAAAACCTCAGTGTCCTCCCAGCCTCCACACTCACATGAAAAGCAACAATGAAACACACAGAGTTAAACCCAGGGGCTGTTTGTCTCTCATACTCTGAAACAAGTTTGTCAAGAGGGATCTCCAGCTGTCCTTCAATGCCTTTGTCCTTCCCCACGTCTGTTTTCTCTATTAGCTTTTGAGCTTCTCCAGGGAAGGAACATACTTATTCATGTTTGTGTCTCCACAAACACCTGGCATGTTACATGGCTCATCCTTGGTGACCAGTAAATAATTGTTAAACTGAATTACTGGATTCTGCTTTGTCGTCCAATATGCTGGTGATGTCATCTGGGAATACTGGTAAGCAGCCTGTTGATGCTCTTATCTTAGTTTTTAATGATGCAAAGACCCTTCCATGGAATTTAATCTTTCATGGAGTAGAAGGTTGGGAATGAATGAGCTCTAGGGTTCCTTACAGCTTCCAGAGACTTTGTATCACTTTTATTAAAGTGGGTTTTAGACTCAGACAGACCTAGGTATGAATCCTGATTTTGTTGCCTGGCTGTAGTGTTGCCTTGGGAAAGTAACTTAACTTTCAGCGCCTAAATTGGCGGTGCTCCATAAATGTATGTTGAATGAATCGATGGTTTCTAAACCTCACTTTATCATCTTTAAAATGGGAAAATAATATATATCTAGCAGTGTTGTTAAATACCCTACTTGGCAAACTCAGAAAGTAGAAAATTAATTTGCTGTCTACGGACATACCCTTGGATATTCACCTATCATTTTTTACTGCCCTGTCTACATACTTGTAACCTTTTGAATCATATATATATATATATATATATATATATATATATATAATTTCAGGGGAGGGTAGCATTTGATATTATTTTATATTAATATGATTCCCTGTTTCTACAAAACATTGTTTGCTTTTACCTTCATAGCCACCACCTGAGATTATGAAGGCTATCATCCACATTTCGCAGACCAGAAACCTGAGTCCCAGATAGAATTTGATTGACCAAGAGTTACAGCAGTAACCAAAGTATGACTAGAATCTAGATCTCCTGACTTAGAATCTGGTAGACTTTAAACTCTGTCCTGTTGCCTTCTCAGTGATCAGGATTTCTAAAATGAACCAAAACATTTATTTATCTCTGTGTCCTGTTCTTTTCAATGAAACACAAAGGAAAGGAGACTGGAAGCTTAGCTTAATGAGTGGCTTTTATGCTGGTACACTTAAGTTATTTTTTTGATCTCTCCAGTTTGTTTGTGGGTGAAATGGAGAAAGAGCCCATTAAGCCTGACAGCTGTGTTTGTGTTGGTAGCTGTTGATATGCAGACAGGGCTGCAGGGAGACCCTGAGCTGGTCTCCTGGTCACTAAGTACATTAGGTCCTAAGAACACCACACCTTCCCTTGCGAGCGTTTGAGGATTTGTTGGAGTTTAGAAGACACACAGAAGTCGTACTCAATTTAGGATTCTTAAACCTTAAAACTTACCCCGCCCTTCCCTATATTAGATAGAAGTTCATGCCTGATAGACTCAAGTAAGCTGATTAGCTATGGTGGGGCTGGGGAAGATAGAGTGGCAGAAACTAATGATTGTTTCAAGAAGTAGAATAGAATATTGGCTAAGTGTGGTTTCTGGAGATAACTGAGAGCTACTATGTGCAGTGTACTGAGGATATAGCAGTGGGAAAAAAATCCCTAGTCTCATGGAGCTTACATTTTAGGGGGAAGGGGAAAATAAAATAAATAAGTAAATGATATAGTATATTAGAAGGTTATTTGTGCTGTGGACAAAAACCAGTCAGGGAAAGGGACAAGGATATTATTAATCCCTCTTTGGCCCACGGTCGGTGTTCATGATTCAACTTCCCAATGTGTCAACTTCTAATTCTTAGACTGTCCTGGTTCTCCTTTTCCAATGTTTTCTTCCTTTTTTTTCCAGGCAAGAACAGTTCTTGAAGTTTGCATCGGTGTGGACAGAGTATGTAGCCATCAACATGGCATGGATTTGAGAGTGAATTAAAAAAAGAAACGAAAAGAGAAGATAATCATTTAGCGGTAAGTAGGCATTTAAAGCCTACATTAAAATTAAGCTTTCTTTCTTTTTTGGCTCACTTTTTCCTGCATTTTGTATGTCTTTAATATTGAATTAAGTTATGCCTTACTCACCAAACTTGGTGAGAAAGGCATTAAGGAGTATATGGAGAAAAGACTCAGTCCTAACCATAGAAACCCTCACTGCCCAGTGGAGTGACATTTATATTTTCCACATACATTCTTTCTGTTTTCAGAAGGGATTTGGGCATCTGTCATTAAAATGGAGTAAACACAATGCAAACACTTGAAAGAAAGCCAGGACTAAGGAATGGAGGAGGCTGAACCACATTACAGTGACAAGGGTCAAACACACCAGAAGCTTTGGAGCTTTCCAGCACTCAGGGTCAAAGGGAGGACACCTACCAACTTACAGAGAAGAGGGTTTTCCTTCATCTAATTTCTTTAAAAAAATTTTTTTTTGGGGCGCCTGGGTGGCGCAGTCGGTTAAGCGTCCGACTTCAGCCAGGTCACGATCTCGCGGTCCGTGAGTTTGAGCCCCGCGTCAGGCTCTGGGCTGATGGCTCGGAGCCTGGAGCCTGTTTCCGATTCTGTGTCTCCCTCTCTCTCTGCCCCTCCCCCGTTCATGCTCTGTCTCTCTCTGTCCCAAAAATAAATAAACGTTGGAAAAAAAATTTTTTTTAATAAAAAAAAAATTTTTTTTTAATAAAAAAAAATTTTTTTTTAATGTTTATTTTTGAGAGAGAGAGAGAGAGAGAGAACAAGTGCAGTTAAGTGGGGGAGGGACAAAGAGACAGAATCTGAAGCAGGCTCCACACTGTCAGCAAAAAGCCTGATGTGGGGTTTGAACTCACACTCAATCGACTAAGCCACTCAGGCGCTCCCCCCCCCCCCCAACTTTTTTCTAATTTCATAAAGAAATTCTTCATGTTGGACAGTTAATAAGGAACAGGAAATAGTATAACGGACAAATCCTCATCAATGGTTTTAAAACAAGTGCAGAATTTTGTCAGTGTTGGGTGTGACCAAGAATGTTCCTCCACCTCCTTTGATCCTCTTAGGTTTCTGAAGGAGAGGTCAGGATAGGGCTTTGGAAACCTGGTTGGAACCCTGAGGAACTACAAGGTGTCCTTTGAGAAGGCAGGTAAAAGCTTGGGGCCTTCAAAGAGCAGGAGAGAGATTTTCTCAGACATTCCCTGAGCTTACCATCTAGTGTTGGCCTTCCATGTCAATGACTTGCAGACATTTTTGACCATGTTCCCAAGTTAGAAATATATTTTACATCGCTGCCCAACAGAGACACATATACACAACCCCCTGAAGGAGAAGTCTCCCCAAATTTCAAAAATAATATTTCTAGGGATGCCTGCGTGGCCTAGTTGTTTAAGTGCCCAGCTCTGGTTTTGGTTCAGGTTATGATCTCATAGCTGTGAAATCCCCACATTGGATTCTGGGCTGAGCACGGAGCCTGCTTAAGATTCTCTCTCTCACTCTCCCTTTGTCTCTCCCTTCCTGGTTTTGTGGTCGCACACTCTCTCTCTCTTTCTCTAAAAAAACAAAACAAACAAAAAACATTTTTCATATGATGAGTAAGGCCCTCTGAGTTTTTAAAAATTCTATCCAAAGACACCTGGGTGGCTCAGTCGGTTAAGTGTTCGACTTCAGCTCAGGTCATGATCTCATGTGAGTGTGTGCCCCACATTGGGCTCTGTGCTGACAGCTGTGATCCTGGAGCCTGCTTTGGATTCTGTGTCTCTGGCTCTCTCTTCCCCTCCCCCACTTGCACTCTGTCTCTCTCTCAAAAATAAATAAACATTAAAAAATTTTTAATAAAAAATAAAAAATAATTCTATCTAATTCTTAAAAAATTATAAAAATTCCATCCAGTTCTATTTTTTGATTGCTACTTATACCAAAAAGAAAATTTAATTTCATGTTCCACTAATGGAACCAATAGTGTAGTTTAAAAACCAATGCTTTATTTTTTTTAAGTTTATTTATTTTGAGAGAGAGAGTGCACATGCATGCAAGTGGCGTAGGGGCAGAGAGAGAGGGAGAGAGAGAGAGAGAGAGAGAGAGAGAGAGAATCCCAAGCAGGCTCTGCACTGTCAGAGTGAAGCCTGACTTGGGGCTCGAATCCACAAACTGTGAGATCATGATCTGAGCCGAAATCAAGAGTTGGACCCTTAACTGCCTGAGCCACCCAGGTGCCCCTAAAAACCTATACTTTAAATAAATTGTTCTCAAGCAGGGAAACTTGTCAAACTTCACATGCATGTCTATCTCTAGATGATCTGATGTGTGTCAGGGGCATAATCTCCCTAAATTATGAGGGGGCTAAAGTGCCCCCTCACCATCCTCTAGCTAATCCAAAATGACAGATGTGAGGAAAAGGAAACAAAAGGTAGAGAAAGGGAAGGATTTTTTTCTTAAGGCTTAAAGCAGAGCTGCTGTCCTCTGTCCCAAGGTGGGGGGGGGGTTCCACCTAACCAAAGGAAGTTTTGGGTTCCAATTAAGACATAAGCTATTGGACTACTACAACTTCCAGGAGACCAGCCAAATACATTTGTGCACTGAATAGAGTGAATCCAAGGAGATCCCACCTTCACCAAAGCCAAGGCTTTTAATCCTTACATATGTATAAAGGAAGGGCTTCTGTGGTCCCAGTGCCAAAGATCCCGATGCAATAACATACATGTGTCCTTCAGGTAATAGGCTCAATCAAAACTGGACCCTGACCCCCATCTGCATTGGATGTATGGTGACCCTCTAGGCTCCAAATTTTCTTGGGTGTTCACATCCCAGGGTGCTTGTATCAGCATGACCAGGAATTTTGCAGCAGAATCTTGGAAGCATAGAAATACACAGGATCCAACTACAGAGTGGCAGTCTCTCTGGGTGTGAGCCTTCACTCCCACATTCAGAGCTCAAATAGGTGGGGTAGTACCTATCATACTTGACACTCAGAGAGAATCATTGTTTAATAATCTTCCTCTATGACAGAAGTATTTTCAGCAATTATGAAATGAAACAAAAAATAATAAGAGCCAGAAAAGAAATATGTATGTTGACATTTTCAAAATTGAAGTTGGTATATATAGTCCTGACAATAAAAAAACATTAAAAACTTAAAGAATGAAGTGAATATTATAGTCGAAAAGGAAAAAAACCTGTAGATTATTGTGTTAACATGTTTTTTTGAAAAAAGAAAAACTTATTTGTTATAGCGGTAAGCAATAGTATTACAGTTTCTGCATGTTTTCAAGCCACCTTCTGCAAATTTGCCAGTGACCTTGTTAAAATAGATCTTTGCAGATGCAAAGATGCATCATATATATAATGGAATATTACTCAGCAGTCAAAAAGAATGAAATCTTGCCATTTGCGACAACGTGGATGGAACAAGAATGTATTATGATAAGCAAAATAAGTCAGTCAGAAAAAGATAAATATGATTTCACTCATATGTGGAATTTAAGAAACAAAATGGATGAACATAGGGGAAGGGAAGGAAAAATAAGATAAAAACAGAGAGGGGGGCACACCATAAGAGACTCTAAAATACAGGGAACAAACTGAGGATTGCTTGAGGGGTATTGGATGGAAGGGGATGGGATAAATGGGTGGTGGGCATTAAGGAGGGCACTTGTTGGGATGAGCACTGGGTGTTATATGTAAGTGACGAATCACTAAATTCTACTCCTGAAACCATTATTACACTACATGTTAACTAACTTGGATTTAAATAAAATAAAAAAAATAGATCTTTACATATTCGTGTTCAGTATAGTCAGATATATTAAATCATCTTTAATCACAGTTTAATGAACATATTTATTCATTTGAAATTTGAAGTATTTTTTCCTATGAAGTAATGAATATTTAAAATAGTTAGGAAACGGTTTTAAAATGAGAATATATTTATCAGAAATTCCTCAATAATCTGATTTTATAAAAAGTTTCAGGAATTTCAGTACTGTCCATTTTTTGTTCCTTCAGGATCAATTTTAGAAGAGTAAAAAAATTCTCACTAAAATATTTTCAGGAAACAATTTATCATAAATTTCTGTTATATATACTGTAAAAACTTCTGAGGTTTTTTTCATCTTCTGCAAAAATCAGAACTTGGCTGAATGATAGAGAACATTGACATGATGTAATCCATTGCTTTAGAATGAACTACGTAATTGAACTATCTCCAGTTCTATTTCCTCGGTTTACAAACACGGTGCTATTATTATTTAGAATCTACTGGGTTTTTTTAAAAAAATATTTATTTTTGGGAAAGTGCAAGCAGTGGAGGGACAGAGAGAGGGGGACAGAGCAGGCTCAAGCAGGCTGACAGCAGCAAGCCTGACAAGGGACTTGAACTCACGAACCAGGAGATCATGACCTGAGCTGAAGTCGGACGCTCAACTGACTGAGCCACTCAGGGGCTCCTAGAATCTACCATTTAAGGACAGCCATATGTAATACCACAGGAATAGAGACATAAATTATAGCCAAAACAAGCAAGCCTGAATGGACCGTATCATTGGAGTTCTCTGAATTAACTTCCGGGTAGAATATAAACTATCAAAGGATAAGAAATACAAATGTAATGATTTGAAATTTATACGTATTATTAAAACTCAACCCTCTCCATAGCAATTGTTTTAAGCTCAGAGCAACAGAACAGTTTTCCAAGAAGAGCATTTATTGTTGACTAGGGTGGACCACTGGCACCTCCCACCCCTGATACACCACTGGGAGCATGTCGATAGTTGAAGCACTGACTGATCTGAGCTGTGCTATGATAAATTTCATCTCCGAAGGGCATTCTGCTACAAGGGTAACAAAAATCTGAACACTCTGTCCTCGATAACATTCTTGGTCCTAAAGTAAAGTGACCCATCATTAACACTTGTTTTCTTTGAGGTGGGATGGGTGTGGAGGGCAAACTTGTGCTGCCCCTACAGACCAATCCTTTTGGATCAGAGGCAGTGTGTTTAGAAGCAAAAAGAAAGGACTGCATCCCAGCCTCAGATTCCCAGGTCTGTCTCTGGTTTGTGCTACAAATGTGGGCAAGTTACTGAGTCTCTCTCTGCAGTGTATTCTCATCTGTAAAGTAGGAGTAATAACAGTACCTGCCAGAGATTTTGTGATGATTAAATGAGATGGTGCATGCAAAGTGCCTTAAACAGTACATGGTGCATGGAACACACTCTTTTGTATAATGGTCATTAAGGGCATGATAGAAATGTGCAAATCAATAAAGGCAATTCTTTCATGGGTTTCAGCAAATGCCATAAAAAACTTATTTCTTAGACCGATCTAAATCTAGTTTAAGTAAAAGCTGGATTTATCCCATTTGTGGTCTTTTTAAAAAGTGCTATGCCATCTATACATCATTCTAAATTTACACACACAGGAGACTGGATTAGGTCTGAATTCATATGACAGGTACCTTCAATCGCATAGTAGCTCAAATTCCCAAGAAGATCCATGGGAGCAACTCAATTATAAGGAATGACTTGAGTCTGAGGGAAGCCGGACCTCTGTAAGGGCTTGAATTACCCTTTGCCACCACCCAAGTGGAGGCCCTTATCAGATTTGCACGATGAAAACTATTTGATTTCCCTGAACTTACTGCCTCGCAATTCATCCTGATGACTAGTATTCCAATTATTTTCATCCTCTCATACTTCTGTTCAAGAATCTCTCACAATGAAGTTAACCAGTAGGGTCAACAGATTGAAACTTTGTTTCAAAGGGGTTTCCTGGGCTTTAGCATCTTAATTCTAGCTCAGCTTTTAACAGCTTCCAGAATCTAGCTTCACTACAACTGTACCGTACTTCTCTTTACTTATCCATTAAGACAGTACCCTTACTGTACCTGCTCATTCTTTCTCCAAAGCCTTTCCTTTTCTTTACCTCTAGTACCTTTTCTCCTTAGTACAGGGAACTATTTCTCTAAGTCTCTCAGCATAAGATGAAGAAAACTGAGACTCAGAAAGTGGAATCGCTTGCTTAGGTTGTCATGTTTAGCTTGCTCCATGGCAGAGCTGATCACAGAATTCTGATTTCTAATCTAGGGCTTTTATTCTGAGGAACTGTTGCAATTAAGTTTCAGAATGCAGATGTAGCTAATTTTCCTTCCTTCACAGGTTTTTCTATACCTGGGACCTGCTTTGTACTTACCTCCCAATAGACAAGAGCCTTAAAAACTCTTGGAAGTAAGTTTCAATGAGAGTCAAGTGTGTGTGTGTGTGTGTGTGTGTGTGTGTGTGTGTCTGTGCGCATGTATGCGCGAACGTGTCCTCTTGGGAAGTCAGGGTGGAGAATAAAGCCAAGAGCAATATTTAATTGACAGAGGTAATTTTGTTTTGAATGAGTATTTGAGAATATAGCATTTCAGTAAGTCGTTCCCTAAGTCGTTCCCTTTTTTCAAGGTTTATTTATTTTGGGGACAGAGAGAGACAGAGCATGAACGGGGGAGGAGCAGAGAGAGAGGGAGACACAGAATCGGAAACAGGCTCCAGGCTCTGAGCCATCAGCCCAGAGCCCGATGCGGGGCTCGAACTCACGGACCGCGAGATCGTGACCTGGCTGAAGTCGGACGCTCAACCGACTGCGCCACCCAGGCGCCCTAAGTCGTTCCCTTTTAACCTGGGTTCTTCAGTCCGCAGACTTGCATACCACATCAATATCCCTTTTGTCATTTTTGGCCAGTGGCCCCATGGTTTGGAATGGTGATTTTATCACAGCTGACTGCCATTTTGAAGGGACAGGGCTTTGTCGTCTCTCTTACCTGTTTTCACTGAATAGAGGCAAGGATTGGAAGCTGATGTGTTCTCACTTCTATTAAAAGTTATGCTTCCCTCGTTTCACAGTAATAGGCAATAAAATGTAAATAAACATACTTCAGTGGAATTTTGCCAGGCATAGTATTTAGGTATAGTGTATATAAGGATGTAGTTATTTTTAACTAACTCCTATCAACTGACATAATTGAGTCTAACGGACTTATTTGAATACTTAATATTGTTTAATTTTGTAATACAATATCACCTAATTTCATAATTTAATTTTTAATATTAAAAATGAATATTAGTGTTTATGACTATTTAGACAATGAGAATATTTTAAGAGGCATACATATAAGGAGAGATTCTTCAGGAAACTTGCATAAAATAAATCCTATTTTTATGAAAACTGTGAAGAAACTGGGGAATTAAAATATGCTTAAGACTTTGTGCATCTATATTTACTTCATAGATTAGACAAATGCATAAATAATAATTGAAGAAAAAGTTCAAAGTATAGCTGGTTTATGTCACTGCTGGGCTCCAAGCCCAGAATTTTTAAAGATAAAAGTTTGGTCAATGATTTGACTTGTATTAGTTTGGCAAAATGTAGAAAAAATTGAGATGATATGGATATATATTGTCTTTGCCTCACACACATTTATTTTCCTCCAGCCATCATAGTGATCACTGGATTCAGTTTAATTCTAGACACATTTAGAGTAACTACTAGGTACCATATTCTCTGCCATGTGCTCTGGATGATTCAAAATCAAATAGGATGCATTTAAAATTGGTAGCAAGATAGGCCCAATACAACTGAACCTGAGTGTAGTACAATTAAATGTAGTGCTATGAATGGAGTAAGAAAGTCTCTCTTGACGGAGAAAAGCTTCACAGAGAAGTGGATTTTGCTGGTGGTAAAACAGGGGAAGGTCATTCTAGGCAGAGGGAGCAGAGGGAGCCAAAGTACACCTTGGGCAGCTTAGAGTGTGTGGATGGGAAAGAGAAGAAGATGGAAGGCAAGGGCAGGGCAGGTTACTAAAGGCCTTATCTGCATGTCAGAGGGTGTAGACTCTTCTCCATGAGCAATGGAGGAGCCACAATGATGGTGATAATAACAGAAGAGTGTTGAGTACAGAGAAGGTGTGGATGCCTGACAGCCCTGAGTCTCCTGAGGAAGCAAATGGCAGGATTTCTGCTGAGCCTGAGCACTTGGCATTGAGGCTGGGATACTGCGGACAGTGTAGTTAAATGTTGAATATTTGCTGTAGGGGATGGGAAAGGAAGCCAACCAGTCATGAGCAAGAGGACTGGCAAGTAACATTCAGCTGAAGACAAAAAATCACAAAGTTGTCATATAGCTAATTAACACGGTTGTACAAACAGCGGCAACATTCTACAGTCAAGGTGAAGTCAGTTGGGTTGATATTATTGATAACTGATCATTTCACAGACACATGTTGTTTGATGTCTCCACAGTCCCTCAAATGCCGTAGTCACTCATCGTTCATCAAGATCTATGATGAAGGCCAAAAATGTGCTGGTGTGTCCTGAGGGGTGGGGGTGGAAATATTTTACCAAGAAGAGACATTACGCCTTTTTGACAAGAGACAAATGTTTCATTCAAATGCTGCATTTCGCATATTGGAAACCATAATGAATTCTTGTGCACCTCTCTGCCTAGTTCACAATGTCAAGCCCAGGCATTGAAACACCTCAGGCTTTCCTCACAAAATTAAATTTAATGTTACACCCTCCAGTAGAATGGTGCATAAATCAAGCATTTGATTTGCATGGACTATAGCAAGCAGCTCTCTTCTGGATAAATATAAACCCAACTCTGAATATTATGTCAGGGACAGGAACAAAGCAATCTAGGACTTCCAATAAAAGTCTGGTACCAAGTGTAATTCATGCTGGTATTACACTGCTCTGTGTCAAGCCTGTTATTAAAACTCTTGTTTTAACCTCCTTTTTTCATTTCAAAGGAAAATGTTTTTCTTGACCTTCCTGTATTCAGAAAACCAGTGCACAGTCAAACCAGTACTATTTATAAACTGGTGTCTACTCCTGACAATCATGGGCATGTTTCTTTTTTTTTTCTTCCTCCATCTACACCGACCCAGCATAGAGTACAGCAAGGGTTACATGTGAGTAATCAGGTGGAAAGAAACAAAACAAAGGGCATGGAATAAAATACACCATGGGAGATTAGGTTACATGGATATTCACTAATGTTCTACCTCTGGCCATAGTCCCAAAAGGATGCTAAGAACAGTTTCAGAGCAGATAAGTCTTAAAAGTGATGGAATAGCCAAAGTTAATACACATTCAGAAGCAGAACATGCATCCAATTCAGGAAGAGTGAGCCTAAATATGCATCATTTGGTCTCGTTTCTGGCCTCCAGCATATGCTGAGTTGTACATTTTCCTGACTTGTATTTTCCTCATCACAGGGTACTGAACTATCTTTACTAAAAGTAAAATTACCGTGATCTGAAATTGAGGGAGGCCCTAAGATTAGAGGCATTTTTACAAATGCAAAATGAGTCCACTGTAAGTCCCCAAAGAACATAAATAGATCACAGACTCACACTTATTCTACTCTACATCAAGGCCTGTCATGTTTATTCTGGAATGCTATAGAGGTATTACAAACAGAGCTTGCTCCTAAAGCCAAGTGCATTTCCAAGAAGGCACAGCTGTCTGGAACACATAACCAGGTGAAGATGTGAGCCTGAGGGCTAAACTGATGATTTGGTGTCTGCAGTGTAATTTCTCCCAGCTGTCCACAAACATCTGTTAGAATTTGGAATGCTTCAAGATCTGAATAGGTGAAAGCAGGTGTCTGAAAAAATAAATTTATGATTGTTTAAGGATAGTAAATTAGGATTCATCCACTTATTTGTGAATAGAATACATCAATAAATATTTATTAAATGGATACAATATGCCAGTCTCTGTGATAGGTACTATGAGGGGATGTAAACATGAATTAGATTCTACTTTCAAGGAATTTATGTAAATGTTAAAAAAGGCATATGAGATATGCAGAACTATTGTATAAGGTAAAAGTGTCATAAGATATATAGATACAGTTCTACGTGGCATGAGAAGGATACATTATTTTTAACTGGAGGAAATTAGGGAAAGCTGAGCAGTAGAACTTGGCCATGCAAAATAAATAGGGGCAGGAAAGGGAAATCCCATGTGGGGGGTGGTGGGGTGGGCACGGTCAAACACTTGGAAAGGGGAAATTCCACCAAGAGACCATGAGTAATGAATAGTGACTGATTCCATGTTACTGAACAAGTGAATGAATGAAGACAAGTAGAGGCATATAAGATTGGAAAGGTAGATGGGCTGGGGGATGGTCACTGAACCCTGGACTAAGCAGTTTAGACTTTTAAAATTAAGCAGTATGGAGCCATTAAAGATTTTTGAGCAAGGAAATGACATGATCTAATCTATGCTTTAGGAAGATTAATGTGATCATAGCATGTAAAGTCGATTAAAGAGCAGAAAGACTGGTATTAAGGAAACCAGTTGGCCCTGGAGAGAAGTAATGAAGACCTAAACCAGGACAGTAGCAGTGGGAATAGACTAGAAAGGACAGGGTATTATACAAGTAGAATCCACAAGACTTGGCAGATTGGTGAGCAAGAAGCCAAGGTTGATAGCGTTCAGTACAGGGTACCCCAGAACATGACACTTTACCATACTGAGTATTTAAGCTGAGAGAGTTTGACAAAATGCAGAAGCAGGAAGGTAACTGTGACCTCTCCCTTCTTCACCTTTCCAATGAAACAGACCAATGTGAGAGGTGCCCTTCCTATACCGGAACCCTTATTTCTGAAGACATAGGACCACCAAGAAGAACAAACAGGCCTTGCTAAATTTCTTCTATTACTACCATTACCTCGTACTTCTTAACGTATCATATTTATTCTTCCACTTTTCATCAAACTCAGCATAGAATACTCAGGTTTGTCTTTTGGGGTTATTATTATTATTATTATTTTGTGAAGGCTCCCATGCCATATAAAATTTATGTTAAATTCATTTATATGCTTTTCTCCTGTTAATCTGTCTTCATCAAGTGCACTGTTTACACCCATCCAGGGACCCAACAAGGGTCAAGGGAAACTTGCTGAGGTTTTGAACAGAAAAATCATAGGTATTCACAATAAAAACTCAAAAACTTGACATTATTTTTATCTTAAAAAGATCAATGCTTTTGTAAAACACAATGTAATATAGTTGCTTCATATCTTTTACCTGAGCTCAGAATGTAATTTGAAATCACCTGCTATTGTAGGCTACCCATTCCACAGAGTAATTTGGGTAAAGCTGAGTGGCTTCTTCTGAATTGAGGGAAAGAAGAGAAATAAAATGTTTCTAAATGGTTGCTGTGGTTATAAAATCAGCATAAAAGTTTTTGGCATTTCTCATTCTGATTATTCCACTAATATTTTTAGAAATCATCACAGAGAGTCAGAGTTTAGCATGTCCCAAATAGAGAAAATGGATAATTTCAGGTACATTGACCTCGTTGATCATGATTTAAGGATTATTGGAAAAGAGCAGCATCTAGTCCAATCCAAGTTTATTTTGAAAGTACAGTCAGTCCACTTCATGGATAAGGTGTTTTCTAATTGACTGAAACACCAAGCAGGCTGATCTCTAAGCCAGCCTGTCAATACTCATACAGAGAAAACCTGTGCTTCTCCCCCACCCCCCACACCAACTCTCAGGCCAAGTGATTAACTGTGCATCGGTCATTTAGCGTAATAAATGTGAAGTCAGAGAGATTGAGTGTTGCCACAGGACTCCTGCTGCGGAAATAAATGCCCTCCCACCTTGGCGTGCTTAGAGCACACACAAAGAATTTGCTTTGAAAGTGTTAAGGAGCAACAAGCTCCCTTTCAGTTTAGAAAGTCTTATGTAGTTAATCCTACCTGTCAGCCAACGTGGAATGTGCTGCTTATGATCACTGCCTTCTGAATTTGAAATAAGTCTGTTTTAATGGGAAACACAAAGTGAAACTTTAGTGTCATTAGGATGTCGTTTTCTGACATTTGACTCAGACCAGCTTTAAAGAGTGTTACTTCTCGTCTGGGAGAAGCATGGGAACTGGAAACAGTGGCTGTGGAAGGAAAGAGGACTCCATTTTGAACATTTCTTCTCTGCTCTTAGAAGTCTGGTGCAGTTGGTAGTCTGCTCATCGCTAAACAGGTGCAACAGAGGCCCTTGTTCTCTCTTAAGGTTCCTCAACCTATTAAGGAACTGGCCTATTTTAATTTGTCTGCCAAGTTTCTGATTTGGTAAATTTATGAAACCAATAAAATAGCTAGTATAATCTGGTTGTTAATTCTAGTTAATGCCTCTGCCTAGAGTATTTGATCCAGGTTATTGCTACTGTAAAAGAGACACGGTTTCATATAAAAGGAAGCAGCAACTGTTTGATCAAATTGGGTGATATCATTTGGGGCAGGGCATTTTCAAATCAGTGTCCTCACATCTTCACTTGCCAGCTCCAGAAATTTGCCTCTGACCTGCAATAAATAGTTGTGGTTCTCAAGCTATTTAAGCCTGATTAAGGTATTTGTTATGCATTTGACAGTACACAATAGTGCACGATGTCAATTCTCAGTTGTCATCATCATGATTAGAAAGGGTAGAAGAGAGTGACCTCTATGTGAGATGAGTTGTATTAAATAATAAGGATGCCATGAACCTCTAATCCAATCAGAGTTTAGCCAAAGTGAATAAAAGCCCTAGCAAGATCTCCAAACAAAAAAGTTGCTAAGCAAATGATGCTAGATTTTCTTGTTGACAAAAAGTACTTTCTGTGGTTCAGCCACACCATATTTTCAGTTGTTAGGGGATGTTGTTATGAATACAAATGACAAGAATGCAATTTACTTCAGAGAAGCACCCCACATGACCTCCTTGTTCAAGGTTGGCTTATTGGAAGTTTTTTAATTTGAAAAATAATTTAAGTTGAGGGAGGCAGTGCAGTCAAAATCCCAGCAAAGAGAAGATTTTAGCATGAGACGAAATGCCTAAACTGTAGTGCCAGTGGGTTAAAGGATCTCTCTCTCTCTCTTTTTTTTTTTTTGAACAGGCCTGACAAGTGTTCATTGGGTCAGTCCTAAGAAGGAGCCAAAAGATAGCAATTAAAGCCACTCTTATGTGGATCCTGAGAAACTTAACAGAAGACTATGGGGGAGGGGAAGGGGAAAAAAAAAGAGAGGGAGGGAGGCAAACCATAAGAGACTCTTAAAAACTGAGAATAAACTGAGGGTTGATGGGGGGTGGGAGGGAGAGAAGGGTGGGTGATGGGCACTGAGGAGGGCACCTGTTGGGATCAGTAGTGGGTGTTGTATGGAAACCAATTTGACAATAAATTTCATATTTTATTTTTTATTAAAAATTTTTTTTTATCATTTATTTATTTTTCAGACAGAGAGAGAGAGACAGAGCATGAACGGGGGAGGGTTAGAGAAGGGAGACACAGAATCTGAAACAGGCCCCAGGCTCTGAGCTGTCAGCACAGAGCCCGACGCGGGGCTCGAACTCACGGACCGCGAGATCATGACCTGAGGTGAAGTCGGCCGCTTAACCGACTGAGCCACCCAGGCGCCCCAATAAATTTCATATTTTAAAAAAAAAGCCTAAAAAAATAATAAAGCCGGGTTCTCAGGAGAGAGTGTCACTGTGATGTCAGACATCCCATCTAGCCCACTTATTCACAGAATTGTCTGAGAAACTCCCTTTGCTGAAGCCCATGTTTTAACAGTGATGAGTCGAATGAGCAACAAGGACAACTGAAGTTAAAAGATCAATTGCAGCTTTTATTAAGAATCTACCATGTGCCAGGCTCTATGTTAGACCCTTTGCATGAATGATCTCTTTTACTGCTGATGTCAACAACTGAGGTCGATGTTATTACTACCTCTGCATTACGAAAGAGGAAAAGGGTTGAGTAATATGCATTGGCTGATATGTGGTGGATTTGGCCACCAAACACCAGCAGTCTTTCATTCTTGTTTTCTCAACTGTTAATGCTTTAACCCCTCCTTAAATACAAATCATGTAGACAGATTTAAAAAAATTGAAGCTTGTCTTTTAATCACGGGAGATACTGGTTTTTGTTTGCTTTACTAAGGAGATTCCTAAATCTAATCTGTTTATAAAATGATTATTACCTATTCATTTAAAAAGTATTTATTAAGCATCTGCTGTGTGCCTGGCACGGTTGATGTTAAGCAGATAAAGGATAAGATATGGACACTGGCTTTAGAAAATCCTCCGTCTACTGGGTTAACTTGAACTAACATACAACTATATTCATATATCTATCTTTTGGGCATAATCATGGTCTTCACGGTCAACATAATGACAATGCCCAACGTTTTTATGGAGTTTGGTCATAATACAATGTCTTGAAAATGTTATTTCATCTGTGTTTTACAATCCCCTATGAGGTGGACAGGGTCAATTTTTCACCCCTCCGTTGTGGTTGAGGGAGCTGATATTCACAAGGTGGAATCCCCCTCGCTCAGGTATCCTGGATCCAGCTCTCCTTAATGAGCTCCACCCCGTGACAAGACATCTGCAGAGGCCTCTCCCGTTTTGTTTTTGATGCGGCATGTGAAGAGAGGTATGAATGTCACTTTACATAAGTAATAGTCTTTGCCTTAAAGACCTTTTATTATATTTATTTCTTCCAGACAGACCTGACAGAAGTCCGTCAGTCTGTCTCTGAACCGTGTTTAGCCCCACTAGCAGGCCCATTTCCACTCATGATTCTGGCTGCCTCCTGAACTGCTGTGTGAGCAAATGAGATAAGTACGAAATATTCCTACGCCACTGGCTCCATGCTCTCCTCATATTCAATCACGAAGACTAATGAATCAGAGATGATTGCGGTGGTAAAAATCCAAATGCAGATTTTTGCTGTCCTTACTAATGAGAGAAAAATATAGTAGACCATTGGCCTAAAGGCTCCAGATGCGATTCCTTTGTAACTTAGAGTGCATTAAAAAAGCTTCAGTCAGCAAGATAAGTTAATTTTTTTATGACCTTTATAAACTCTTTTAGCCTGTATCTCAGGAGCTTCTCTTAAAGATTAAATTTTTAAAAATCCTTTTAGCTCAGGCCGACACAGTCTTTTTTGTTTCAAAGGCTACATCCAAAATCTATAAAGAAACTCTGTTCGTGACAATTATTGTCAAAGTAATGATTAGGTAACATGTCATTTTTAGTTTTTACTGCTCTTGTCTCTATGATGGTAATCCAATAGAGCTCACTTCTTCTTAATGTAAAAGTTGCGTAAAGGATGCATCATTCCCAGTTGACTTTGCCTACATTTGCAAATTCTTGAAAAAGCAAATTGAATTGTCACTGGCAGCATCTCTTTCACACAATGACCATCGGGTTAAGTGGGAATGTGAGGCACTGATATCAAGATTTCATTAAAAGACAAAAAAACTCTTCAAACTGGTATTAATGTATCGTTGGGTCCACGGGCTTCAGTAGACTCTATGGCACAATTACCCAAAGGTGAGGGGTGTCATTTTACAGGGGAAGAAAGTTGGAGGAATGTGAGGGCTCTTCATTAATGACATCACAGATTTAATTGTTTGCATGAAATACATAGTTTCTTCTAAATTTTTTGGTTGTAGGGTATCAGCTTCTTTTAAACACTGTATTTGTAACTGGCTTGATTGGTGACTACAAGAGTCATCATCACAGGCATCTGTCACTACTTCTATTATATCCAACCTGCTGACCCAGAAAATCTGTGGTTGACACAATTGATTTCTCTATAAGATTCATTCAGCATTTATTTTATTTTTGACATCCACCTACAAGGTCCTGCAAAAACTCAGTTCCTGCAGCTCTGGGTCAGAGAAATATAGTCCTTTATAAAAGGTGTGTATCCTCAGCTGAGGGGCTGGAACAAAGCATGAGTGTGACTTAGAGTGATTCACTGAAATAATTGGATTTATTAAAATACGTATGAGTTTTGGAGACTGGGCCATTGAGGACATGGTGCCAACTTCGCGAGATTTTTGCCTTTGGAAATAACAGTGACAACAGCAGCAAATAAATGAGAATAATGATAATGATAATGATAATAATAGGAAAGGCTCAAGTTACAGGACTTCCTTTGCACTGTCAAACTCTTAACCTCTGGATCATGTTGCTTTCTCGCCTTCCCTCTTGGAATCTCTTCTGCTAGGTCCCAGAAAGTGTCTTGGTTGCAAACCAACATGTACAAAATGCATGTTTTAAATAGGTGCTTGACAGTTATCTATTACTTCTCATCTATTATCTTTGTGCTACCTAATTATATAGAAAGGTTACATGATTTTTTTTCAAAGCATATAGATAATTAAGTGTCAGACTCAGAATTCAACCTCAATTGTTTATCTTGTAAATAAATCGACATCTTCCTCTGTGCTCTAAAATCTAATGATCGGGCTTGATCATGCATCATCCTATGAATTTTACTGAGAAATGAGCAATGGGAAGGAACGTGGAGGTCTGTATAAGATTGCAGTAGTAGTCTTTGCTTAGTGAATTCACATATCTAAGCAGATTAAATTATTTCCCTTTTTATCTTGTTTGATGAGACTTTCAGCTTGCACCGAATTTCAGCTCTAGACAGGTCTACTTAATATTTAAGACTTTTTTTTGTGGTGATTTCAATGTTTTATTTTCATTTTAATAACTAAATGGTAATATGCAGGGACCACATTTTCTAGAGAAATCTTCTTTTTGGTTCACCATAGAAAGAACCACATAAAGTGTTCTATTAATCATATACATAACTGGGCAGAGATCTTTTAAAGTGAATATCCTTTGTCAATTTCTTCTGATTCTACTAAATATTGTTTCTACTCTACAACAAAAAATGAGTGAGTGTAATGATTTTGGAGAGGAAGCAGCATCATTGGCTCTATCAAAGATGAAACACTTCCAGAGATCTTGGGGCTGACTTTTACTATAGTGCCACCACGAAAGATCTGAAGATCATTATTTACTAGAAATAAAGGAACAAGGCAGAAATCGATTACTACGACACTAGATTTATGTTTCCATTGCTCTCTATATACATCTCTATTTGTCCTAACTTCACGGGGAAGATATTTAATACATAATGGAAGGAGGCTGTTGCTTTTGATTTATTTTTTGTTTATTATTTTTGGCATCCATGGAGAAATTCTGGAAATCAATACTGTGTGTGTGTGTGTGTGTGTGTATGAGTGTCTGGGTATTCTGGGCATAGTGTAGGTTTAAAGGTTCTGGAGGGATAAGAAAACTTCCTCCACTTGCTGAGTTCTCTTTTAATAAGCAAATTATATTATGAACTCACATAAAGGAGCTACTTTTATTTCTTTGTATGCTTTACATGACATTATGAGCACAGATACAAAGGCTAACTTAGCCATAATTGCAACAAGAAAATTTTTTGTTGTATTTACATTTATAGACTATCTCCTCCTTCTCTAGAGCCCAGGAAGTGACTCTCATTAATCCTAGCTAACTCTCTCTTAGCAATTTATTAGAGAATTAGAATACATATCTTAGGTCTATGAAGGGACAAATACAGAAATGTTAGGAAATTTTAAGTTTATTTTGAGTAAGAGTTGGCTGGTAATACAAATAAGGTAATATGGACCCTGTCTTTAAATACTTTAAAATTAAGCATTTGGACTTGAAAAAGGCATGTAGAGGGTCAATCAACACTAATTTATCAAGACCATGTAAACAAGAAACTATGTTTAAAGGAAGGCATATGTTTTATGCTCCATGAATTTATGACAGCTGACTAGAAATTTAGAAGGATGGAATACATGTAATGAGAATAAAAACAAGCTGTTCATTGTTATATAATGGTAAAAGAGAGTGGAGAGGTAGAGCTGGAATACTTTTAGAGACCCTTGAAGAACCCAATGAAAAAATATATTTGAACCGGATTGTTGCTTTTGAAAATACTGGAGTGACATGGTTGAAAGAGCACAGATTAAGTCCTGACCTACACAGGGTAAATCCTGAGAAGTAGTTAGGTCAAGTACTGACACTGAAATTTTACAAATGAGAAATCAAATTCACAGAAGCCATGTAACAGTATTAACAGAGACATGAAATACAGATTTGGGGGAACTGGTAACCAGCAGCAGCAAATAGGTTTTCTTTTGGATGTTTTGAATGTTCGATGTAAAAGAAAAAGCTCTTTAATGTAACTTTAATCCAGAACCTCCCAGGTCTTTAGCAGCTATGAGAACTGAAAGAAGAATTTGGGGCACAGACTTCACCTTGAGTTTTACCTTCTCATGGAGTTGACCTGACTCATAGAGTTGACTTGACCTTATCATGCTGAACTTTTCTGCCACTTTATAGGCCAAGAACGCCTGTAAAATCTGCCACCCAAGCATGAACAAACTCTTATTCTTGGTTACCTCTAATCAAGATGAGAAAGTCTTGGTTTTAAAATTCAGGGTTACTAAATACTAAAGACAAAAGGAAATAAAGAGAACTTAGAAAGTTGAGTTAAAAAGAAGGAGTTTTCATCCCATCATTGCTAACTTGTTCCCTAGTTGTAGATTTTGCTTCAATATATACTTTGTCTTCTAAGATACCTACCTCTAGTCATAGAGGGCAGGTGGACCTTCAGTTAAAAATTTTCTGACTCTTGTTTTTCTAGCTGCTAACTTATATTTACCTGGTGGGCGCCATTGTAATTTCCACCACCCAAGAACTGCTTCTTGGTAACACTTTTTTTTTTCCTGGTTCAAAGACCAGAAAAAAATTCTTCTCCCTGGAGTTCTGGTTTCCTGTCTGGGAGATTCTCCTCAGTCATGGCTGGTTGTTAGGACTATGGTTATTGACCATCTTTCTTCAAAGTATGATAATTCCATAACAATACACTAGACAATAAAGTTAACATCAACAATAACAAGAGACTATTTTTTTTTTCCACACAGTGCCAATATTCTAGATACAGAGGTCAAAAGAAAATTAAGAATATGTATTTGGAGTTGAGGAAAAGGAACTACATATTTGGGGCTTGTCAACATAGAGATATAAATTGAAGTGACTGGCATGGTTAAGATTTCCCTGGGAGGTTATTAGTAATACAGTTGAGACCAAGGACAAAATCTTGAGAAATAACACCCACAGTAAGGATAAGGGGATTTAAAGAAGATTGAGAAAGCAGTATTGGTGCAAGTGGCAGTGTTATGGAAATTGCATGCACTGAATGCCACATTGAGTCAGGCAGGGTTAGAATTAAAAAACTGGGTTGACATCAGGAGGTAATTTGTTATCCTTGTAGGAAACAGTTTCCAAGTCTAGGTCATTATAAGGTTGCTTGGGTATTCTTAAAAAAAAATGGCAGCTGTTTGCACTCATAACTTTCTTTACCAAAGTGACTCTTTTGAAAGTCAACCCACATTTTCAGCTAAGATATTTCTTATGCACCTTTTTCAACATTCCTCCAAAGTTAGTGCACTTTTGGGGAGGGATGGTGAAGTCATGTTCCCTATATTAAGAGTGAAGGAAAGAATTTGGTAAGAAAGATTGATACGCTTTATTTTGGCAATTGTAACAAAAACCTTTACTGAATTTTGAAAATCTTGCCTGCTAAAATCAAAGTGGTTTGAGGAGCAAAAGTTTGCAATATGTGTGTGGTATTCCATGGATGATTTGTCATTTTAGCCCCCACCGTCCAACTGGTCCTGTTGCTATGCACTCCTCTGTGGTTGGTCATTCCTCACTTCTGTAACTTCCACGGATTCTGGCTAAGCTGTTTGTTTCATCATCCATTAGTCCCTGAAGTTTAGTTTGTATACCTAGAGATACTCTTAAATGTTATATTTTTATCATGAATATTGGAAAAATGTGAGCTACAAAATACTAAGTATTTGCTATGTGTTATGCGCCATGATAAGTACATTACATAGCTTGTTTTATTTGACTCTCACACAAAAGCAACCACCTCTGGGAGGTGTTATTATCCCCATTTTACGCATTAGAAAACTGAGGCTCTACCTCACACAGCCACTAGGTGGCAGAACAAGGGTTCAAATCTGGATGTCTCTGGTGTCCTGATTCTTGCTCTTAACCACTGTTTATACTACTCCTTAGTTATTTGTAAGATCAGCTGTTAATAATATATTATTCCCTACACTTTTAAGTTGTGGTGCTTGACTCGTGATTATTCTGCCTTCAGAGCTGTGCAATCATAAATTCAAGTATAATAAGTAATTTCAATTTGTTCTTAAACTGTGCATACATCTCCATTAATCTTAATAAATAATTGAGATGCTTATTAAGCAATCTTAGATACCCTATTACTTTTTGAAATGCCAAGCTAAGAGTGGTAGAGCATTATATGATATATTAAAACATTCTGGAGGTCAAATTCCAAATCAAAACATTCACATATTTTAAGGAGCAAAATAATGATTACTAGTGTTTTCCAAGCAGGAAATTCTAAATTCCTTCTGTTGTTATTTATATTACCATGTGTATGATTCTCTCTGATAAAAAGATTTTAAAAAACGAAATACACTTTAATATACATTGTAATATCATGGTTGTGCGCCTTACCCCATTTTAAGTTCTAAAATAGCTCAGTTGTATCTACAACATGGTCCCAGTATTTTCAAATCTGTGATTTAGATTTTCGATGACAGAAGTTAAAAGGTTTTAGGGAAGAGTGATAAGTTAAATAAATCCAAGTAATGAAAATGGGGAATTTTTAAATTTACTGACTTAAAAATGTGCCCCCTCATGTGGATTGGAGAGAGAAAGGTGTATTTGTTGGAAAATAGGACTTCAGAGGCCAAATGCCTAATTCACAGCCAAAGCCTCAGTAAGTAAAGAAAAGCTATTAAAGCAGAATGTTGACCAGGGTCCTGCTAAATAAACACATCATCCCCGTGCACATCTTCACCATCGTCTGCACGGCACTGAGATCCATCTATTTGGAGTGCATTGGTTCTCCTTTGCAGTCGTAGTGTTGAAACATGCATGAAAAGAGCCTTATATATCTTAGTCACACACAATAAAGGAAAAGTTGCCTGTCTTTATACAGAATCGATAGACATTGCCTTCTGAATAAAAATCAGGGCCTTCTAGGAAATAAGATTGTCTACCCTGTATTCACTTTCTTCATATAATTCTTCATCACATCCCTGCACCTCCAACTAGAATTATAGGTATTTCTCAGTCTACAGTACAATTGTTCTCATGAAAATCTCTTTTCTGGTCAGTGGCAGATCCCCAGTAGGAGTCTGATAATAGCAGAACCACTGGGCACTGAACTCCCAAAGCTCGAAACTCACCAAAAACAGACAAGTAACAAAGCCCAAGCTCCCTTGTAGAGCATGCTGATGGTTATCAGAGGGTTGAAATAGAAGCACTGTGTGGGGCAAATGTGTATCAGCTATGTGGATAGATGATCTTTTATCCTGGGAGACTGAATACCCTGCTCCTTGTCAAGCTCCCAATAGATGTGGACAAACCTGTCAGATGATCTGTTCTTTTTCAGTCCTTAGCACAATGTGGGATGTTTTCAGGCTGTACAAGCTCTGAGAACACTAGAATTGGGCCCCAACATTTATCAATAACAATTTATAGCTGATATATAGCGTTCTGGAAAAGAGAAGGAATCCACTGAAGCCTAACAACGCAGCTCCCACAAAGGTTCACTCCAGGCCTGGGATCAATGTCATCAGTGAAATTTATGGGAACGCCATGAAACCCTCTGAGATGCAGTGGCATTCTCTGCAACCTTTCTTGGAGCCCATAAATTATGGTCTAATAAGGTCTTTCCTGCCTTAGGAAAAGGTTTTCATTCCTTCACTGCCTCTTCCAGGTGTACCTGTATAATAAAAGCAGCTGTTTCTTTAGTCTAAGTGTGGTCTCCTGAGAGAGAGGTTTCTAGTGGCTTCCTCAACTTACTTATGTGGGTTCTGGTAAATCTCTGGTTTCCCTCACCAGGTATGTTCACTCAAGTGAATCTAAAGAGCCGGTCACTAGTTTCTGAGATCTCCCGGAGGTAAAAACAAACAAACAAACAAACAAACAAACAACAAAAACCTTGTCTGTAAAATATTCTGTATTTCCTGAATGTTGAAAACCTATGAAATGGACATATCTGATTGAATATTACGGTCAAAACATGTTTATGGAAATAATCCAAGGCTCTGTAGGAGAGGAGCAGACTGTGGTATGCTGGATACGGGTTTTCTCTAAATTTTTGGCCTCCTCAACAGGGGTAGAGGTAGGGTGTAGAAATGTGGGTCTTCAGACCTTTGACTATCTGTTGGGTCATTTCTAGTTCATCTTGATTGTGTCCTCAAAGTTGACTTCAGTATATACTTAACTTATGAAAAGCTGTTTCTTTGAGAGGTAGGTCTGTTCACTCTCGAGGAGTCTTTATGGGATTCCAGCTTCCCTAAAGGAACACTCAGTCATTAAGGGAAAATAGATTTCACTTCCATGATGCACACATATAGTATATACTCATACATACCCACATTTATACACACATTTGTGCTTACAGATAATATCCATACACATATGTGTGTATGTATTTCCATGGATTTTAGGAAAGATGTTTCAGGAATGTTACATTTTAGGAATAATACATCATTGCTTGTCATGTTTTTTCTCTGGATGAATAATGCTTTATTTTCTTAATGTGATCATCACGGCCTAGCTCAGTAATGGGCTGCAGACAGAAGCCAGGCTTCCTTCTAAGACTTAAGTCACATGTTTTATTCAAAAAGAAGTCTTACACTATACAAAACAGACTTCTGAGGTAAAGTCTGGTTAGAAAGAAAACCTAGAAGGGAAGAAATGGGAAGCTCTCATTTTAACAAGGCACCATCTGGCTTTCAATTTTCTTAAGTATCCTGACTGCTGGTCACTCTACTATGAGTCTTACACTTTTGCCATTACACTTTGGTGTCAAATTTAAGGCCGTAAAGCCCTTATTAAATGATACAAGGTTGAAGGCAAGTGAGCCATCCTAAGTGATTAGTTTCCTGCGTGGCTGTGACAAATTACCATAAATTAGGGGTTCTAAAACAACAACAATTCATTGTCTCTAGAGAATAGAAGTCTGAAATCAAGTTGTGAGCATGGCCATACTCTTTCTGAAGACTCTAGGGGAGAATATGTTCCATGCTTTCTGTTAGCTTCTGGTGTTGCCCCACAATTCTTGGTGTTTCTTGCTTTGTAGACGCATCACTCCAGTCTTAGCCTCAGTCATCACATGGTGTTCTCTCTCTCTTTTGTTTCTTTGTTTGTTTATCTATTTTTATGTTTTCTCCTCTTCTTTTAAGGACACCAGTCATATTTGATTGAGGGCTCTCTCCACTCCAGTATAACTTCATCTTAATTAATTACATCTTCAATAAACTTATTTCCAAATAAGATCACAATCTGAGGTTCTAGGAAAGGCATGAATTTGGCGGGGGGAGGGGACGCCATCTAATCCCGTACCCGACAGTATTGTGTATTCCCTGAAATACTCCTTAATGCTTCAAGTTAACATATTAACTCATTGCTACTTAGAAGAAAGATAGACAAGGTGAGTGTTGGGGCACAGGCAAAGACAGGGAAATAGAAAATGTTCAGAAGAGTAATGTTCAGTGCAGCAGCCACTAGCCCCCTGTGGCTACTTAAATTTGAAGGAATTAAAATGAAATAAAATTAAAAATTCAGTGTTTCAGTATTACTCAGTAGTCAAATGTGGGTAATGACTAGTCTATTGGATAGCGCAGAAATAGAACATTTCCAGCCTTGCCCAATGTTCTTTTGGACAGTGCTGGTCTAGAACACATCATGAGTAGGAGCTATGGTAGAGGTTCTTAGGAAAGGTAAAGATGGGAGAAAGGGAAATGGAATAATGTTGCAGCAGGCAAGGGAAGGAAAAGGGAAAGGGAAGGTGAAAGCAAATGATATTACATATTATTATTTTATATTATTATAATATTATAGGTCTGCCTGGCAAAACACAACCATTGGATGTGGCGCTCATCTCTTGACCCCTATATTTTGCCTTGCAGAGAGCAGGTACTCACAAAATATTTGTTGAACCATTAAAGGAAAAGATGAATGCTTTAATCAGGATGGGATGTTGTTGACACTGGCAGTGCTGCTGACAGAAAGGTATGATTTCCATGAAGATTTCTGGGAGACAGTGCTTTGAGTATTAGCAAATCTCCACACAATGACCTTCACTTGAAGTCAGAAGACACTTGCTTCTCACGCCTTGCTCCTGTACTAGCACCATCTGCACTCTGCCCCTAGTTGGTTCTCCAGGAGCATAAACAGCTGCCTTCTCTCTCTTTCAAGGAAGCATACAGTAGCATTATATTACTTGTGCCCTTTGCACTTGTGCTGGTTCAGCAATTTCCCTGTCGACTGCCATTACGGTGCCCTAATACAAAGCCACCAACCACTACTGTGCATGCCCAAAGCCCTGTGGCAAATGCCTTCCTGACAACTTTTCCTCTCGCTGCAATATGGGAAGAACAAATTACAATTGGGTTTGAAAGGGATGGGTAACTTACCTGGTCTCGGGGGCTTTGACAGCCTCCTGTTGCAGTGCCCACTGACTGGAGGGCTGACACAGCTCATTTCCCAAGCTTGGATTTACTGTGATCCCTTGTCACAGCTCTGTGATGAGGGAGGAGGAAAGGGAATTTTTATCAGTGCAATGAATCCTTGTCGTAGCTCCCTGTAGTGACCCTCCCCCACATACACACAAGCACACATACAGACACACAGAGTCACATGTGTTGATCCATCCCTAACTATTGTCATCAATGAAGACAATAGTTTTTCTATACATCCCAGAGCAAATTTGGAGGATCTCCCCCTAAGCTCCCCCATTTATTTCTTTTAACTGAATTTTGATAGTATTTTAGACACAAAGAGGAAGGAGCTCTTCTATTCAACACCATGACAGAGCATGTGATAGGGGAAGCCAATGGGCATAATGTAAACAAATAAGTCCCAAGGATGTTGTCTTCTGAAAGTGTGTTGGGCTGTACATTTTTATTATTTGGCTGCAAGGGACTGCTATTGAATCATATGGTGGAAACACTGAATAATAAGTAGCATTGCATATTTATCAATCTACCTGTCCGAATTCCAAAAGGTAACAAAAGACTTCTCATTTTCACTTTTGGATAATAAAACAAATTCTACAAAATAAATTCAAAAAATTCCAAATTACATTGACTAACAAGAGATTAATGGTTACCTGGGGTTAGAGGTGAAGTTGGGGTTCGGACTGGCTGCAAAGGGGAAGCATGAAAGGTAAGGGAACTGTTCTGTGCCTTGATTATGGTGGTGGTATATGTAATTACCAAAAGTCATTAAACTATAGACTTAGTGTGAATGATTTCATTATATATGAATATCTCAATTAAAAGTTAATATAGGGGGCATCCAAATTGGCTGGGAGGAGGTAAAATTTTCACTCTCCGCAGATGACATGATACTCTATATGGAAAACCCAAAAGATTCCACCAAAAAGCTGCTGGAATTGACTCATGAATTCAGCAAAGTTGCAGCATATAAAATCAATGCACAGAAATCGGTTGCATTCCTATATACCAACAATGAAGCAACAGAAAGAGAAATCAAGGAATCGATCCCATTTACAGTTGCACCAAAAACCATAAAATACCCAGGAATAAATCTAACCAAAGAGGTGAAAAATCTATACACTGAAAACTATAGAAAGCTTATGAAAGAAATGGAAGAAGACAGCAAAAAATGGAAAAAGATTCCATGCTCCTGGATAGGAAAAACAAATATTGTTAAAATGTCAATACTATCCAAAGCAATCTACATATTCAATGCAATCCCTATCAAAATAACACCAGCATTCTTCACAGAGCTAGAAAAAACAATCCCAAACCTTGTATGGAACGAGAAAAGACCCCGAATAGCCAAAGCAATCTTGAAAAAGAAAACCAAAGCAGGAGGCATCACAATCCCGGACTTCAAGCTGTATTACAAAGCTGTAATCATCAAGACAGTATGGTACTGGCACAAGAACAGACACTCAAATCAATGGAACAGAATAGAGAACCCAGAAATGGACCCACAAACATATGGCCAACTAACCTTTGACAAGGCAGGAAAGAATATCCAATGGAATAAAGACAGTCTCTTCAGCAAGTGATTCTGGGAAAACTGGACAGCAACATGCAGAAGAATGAACCTGGACCACTTTCTTACACCATACACAAAAATAAACTCAAAATGGATGAAAGACTTAAATGTAAGACAGGAAGCCATCAAAATCCTCGAGGAGAAAGCAGGTAAAAACCTCTTTGATCTTGGCTGCAGAAACTTCTTACTCAACATGTCTCCAGAGGCAAGGGAAACAAAATCAAAAATGAACTACTGGGACCTCATCAAAATAAAAAGCTTCTGCACAGCGAAGGAAACAATCAGCAAAACTAAAAGGCAACTGACAGAATGGGAGAAGATATTTGCAAATGACATATCAGATAAAGGGTTAGTATCCAAAATCTATAAAGAACTTATCAAACTCAACACCCAAAAAACAAATAACCCAGTGAAGAAATAGGCCAAAGACATGAAAAGACACTTCTCCAAAGAAGACATCCAGATGGCCGACCAACACATGAAAACATGCTCAACATCACTCATCATCAGGGAAATACAAATCAAAACCATAATGAGATACCACTTTACACCTGTGAGAATGGCTAACATTAACAACTCAGGCAACAACAGATGTTGGTGAGGATGCTTTTTTGCACTGCTGGTGGGAATGCAAACTGGTGCAGCCGCTCTGGAAAACAGTATGGAGGTTCCTCACAAAACTAAAAATAGAACAACCCTACCACTCAGCAATTGCACTACTAGGCATTTATCCAAGGGATACAGGTATGCTGTTTCAAAGGGACACATGCACCTCCATGTTTATAGGAGCACTATCAACAATAGCCAAAGTCTGGAAAAGCCCAAATGTCCATTGATGGATGAATGGATAAAGAAGATGTGGTATGGTATATACAATGGAGTATTACTCAGCAATCAAAAAGAATGAAATCTTGCCATTTGCAACTACGTGGATGGAACTGGAGGGTATTATGCTAAGTGAAATTAGTCAGAGAAAGACAAAAATCATATGACTTCACTCATATGAGGACTTTAAGAGACAAAACAGATGAATATAAGGGAAGGGAAACCATATAAAAACAGGGAGGGGGACAAAACAGAAGAGACTCATAAATATGGAAAACAAACTGAGGGTTACAGGATGGGTTGTGGGATGGGGGATGGGCTAAATGGGTAAGGGGCCCTAAGGAATCTACTCCTGAAATCATTGTTGCACTATATGCTAACTAATTTGGATGTAAATTAAAAAAAATAAAAAATAAAACAAATTAATAAAAAAAAGTTAATATGGGGACACCTGGGTGGCTCAGTCAGTTGAGTGTCCGACTTTGGCTTAGGTCATGATCTCACAGTTCATGAGTTCAAGCCCTGCATTGGGCCCTCCACTCTCAGTGAGGAGCCCACTTTAAATCCTATATGTCCCTCTCTCTCTACCCCTTCCTGCTCACTCTCTCTCAAAAATAAACATTAAAATTGTTAAAAAGTTAATACAAAAATTCAAAAATTTTAACTGTAGTTAAGAATTTTCCATATATAGAATGAGTTAAAGAATGAAGATTTTGGAAAACTGATCACCATAGGGGACATTTTTTAAAAAGCTATAAGTACATGAGAGTTTTCCTTATGAAATATTGTTTAGTTGAAACACACCATACACAGATGGTAGAATGATTAGTCTTTTATGGGTACTCAGAAATCTACCCTCCTCAGGTCCTTTGCAGTTAGGTAGGGCCTTGTAGCTGGTTCACTTCAGTGAATTGGTGGTAGAATTGACATGTGCACAGGAAAAAGTTTTCTGCACCACTGTCTGGCTCTCTTGCTTTCTGCCTCAGAAATACAGGAAGCCACATGTTGAGATGGCAGTGTCACAAGAAGATGGAGCCACTCTCATCCAGGGACACTCTATGACTGCTTAGGATGTAGTTTACCAAACTGCCTTAGACATGTAGCTCAAGCAAAATAATGAACTTCTGTTGTGTTAATCTAATGAGATTGGGGGACTTACTTGTTACTATAGTATGACATAGCTTGTGCTGACTAATACAATATGTTGCCATGATTTCAAAATCTTCAGAGTTTAATGGCCATGGATCCATTAAAGTTTGCCTCCCTGGAGAGTATGGATTTTGATAAACACACTATTCTAGTAGGCATGGTTGATAAAAGAGGAATTCAGGTGATGAGTTTCTTCTTGGTAATTCATACTTTAGAAGAGAGAGACTGGGCAACAGTAACCTGAATAGTCATTCCTGCTATGTTCTTACTATCCGGGGGTTCTGGGATATTGTGAGATTACATATTGATACCTTCACCAGAGGCAGAATTCACTTGAAGATCTTTGAATTCTAGATTAAAATATAAAACTCTGAGTGCTCCCTTAATCACACAGAACATATAAGACAGAGGAGAGAATTTATCCACTGACTTGAATCCTAGGATTCAAGTTGAAGCCTGTTAGTTTGTCCCCTTCTTGCCATCTGTGTGTTCTATGAGTCTTACCTTTATCACTACTTTGTTGCCTTTTACCATTTTACATTATATCTTTAACAGACAGGGTCCAATTTCTTTAAAAAAAAAGAATTCTTGGCCCTATTGATATCATTTCCTTATAGTTTACTCTAGAATTTCTGTGTCAGCTGGTGAAATCTCTTTTGTACTGTTAAAATGCACATTACTATCAGCAAATATTCAGATGTTTTAAAAGAATTTATTTTGGAAGAGGCACTGGACATGTGGGAATGTAACTAAAGAACCAGTTTGGCAAATCACTAGGAGAAGTAACTCACAGTAGACCCAGTAAAAGAGTGTATTTACCAGGGGGACATTGAGAGTATATAGTGGATTCCCTTGCAATAGAAGAATGGGAAAGGATAAAAAGTCAGAGGCAATCAAGTGGAGAAAAATGCTTTTATAATAAGTGAAAAGACAGTTTTATAGGTTCATGCTCATAAAAAAACATACTATGTAGCAGTAATCGTTCTATTTTTGCCTCACAAAGAGAGGCAGGAAAAGAGATGGAGGAGAAATTGTTTTTCTTTTTCACAAAATCCCTTTCCATTATGGGTGAGACATGGAATATAGCATGATTAAGAAAGCCCATGGCAATTAAAACTTCATCCTGCTGAAAAGTTAAAGCCATTTTCTGGAACAGGAAAAAGACTTAGAAGACAGGAAGTGATGCAGTAATCTTTCCTTCCACCCCCTCCCCCATGAGAGAGACCCAGGGCGTTGCAGTATATGTGCATTTACTTCTATATTCTTTCTTCTCATGAAGGATCTTGAAATAAGGAATTGGAATGCATTAGAATTCATAGACCTCTGGGGCTCTTGCTTTAACTCGTTCTTCTGGTGTCACTCCCTATTCGAGTGGTCACATTATGCTAAGTCTCACTGAAACACATTTACAGCAATCATTGAGTTAGAATTTCTCTCTCCGTGCTTGAACATCATGTTACTAATATTGCATACCACCCAGGAAAAGCAAATTGTAAATACTTACAGATTAGTCTAAAGTTGTATGGATCTTAAGTACAATATACTCAAGGGTGAGTGAATCGAGCATTGGTTGGGAGAACAAGGAGGTGGTCACTGTAGGCTCTTCCTCAAAGTTGAGCCAGGAGTTTGTTTTTTGTTAAATCTATAATTTGTACAACAAAGAAAAAAATTAAGAAAATCATTCGGGCCTGTGTTGTGAAAAGTAGGTAAAGATCTACAGTGTTTAAGAGGCAGGGGGTGGGAGTGGAGGGGTGGGGAGGTGGAGGCAGAGGGTGCTGGGAGACCTCCCTCCGGCAGTATAAGAATATAGGCTACAGCAGACAAACAAACACCAAAAGCTAATTTTCAATATTTTATTGTAATTTGGGAGTGAGATCTTGGAGGGTTTCAAGGTAAGAAAAAAGGGATTTGGGATAAATACAAGTAATTAATAATCTAAGCTTAAAAAAATAATTGATGTATTTGAAACTATACTATCTTTACCATCTTAGTTGAGTACATTTAGCAAAAGTTATAAAGGGGTTTCTAGGTTTACATTGCTAAATTAATTAAACAAAGAGGCCATTAGACTGAGGTGGCTTTTTTTGTTTTTTGTTTTTAATTTTTTTTTTTAACATTTATTTATTTTGAGAGAGGGAGAGAGAGAGTACATGCAGGGAAGGAGCAGAGAGAGAGAGAGGGAGAATCTGAAGCAGGCTCCAGGCTCTGAGCTGTCAGCACAGAGCCCATCGTGGGGCTCGAACCCACAAACCGTAAGATCATGACCCGAGCTGAAGTCAGAGGCTTAACTGACTGAGCCACTCAGGCGCCCCTAGACTGAGGTGGCTTTAATGCCTTAACAGTCTACATAACCAAGCCAAAACCAAAGCCTCCAAATGCCTCAAAGTTAAGAAATTGAAACCTAAGTACAGCCAATCACAAATAGCCAACTCGGCTTTCCCAAATAATGCAACCACTTAGGCTATAGTCAATCAAATAATTTCCGTGCTTAACTCCCATCTCTTCTCTATAAAAGTCTTGCTCCCAGCTCCTGTTGGTGGAACACTGCCAACCAGTTCCCATTTGGTGCTGCCTGATTCAAATTGATTTTTGCTCAGATAAACTCTTACAATTTTTAATATGCCTCAGTTTATCTTTCAACAACTTATAGCCTCAGATCCTCAGTCTGATTTCTGTAAGCAAGTCTTTATTTGATCAATTGAATTATTCCAACAAGAGCTTCTTTTAACCTTTGTGTTGTGAGGGAAAAACACTCATTTTCCCTAAGGTTTCCCATAGAGTAAAGTACGTGTTTTTGTTTTTGTTTTATAAATACTTAGCTTTTTATTTTTGAGAGGGACAGAGTGTGAGCAGGGGAAGGGCAGAGAGAGAGGGAAACAGAGAATCTGAACCAGGCTCCGTGCTTCCAGTGCAGAGCCTGATGGGGGGCTGTACCTCACAAACCGTGAGATCACGGCCTGAGCCAAAGTTGGACGCTTAACCAACTGAGCCACCCAGGTGCCCCTTTTAGGGTTTTACTTTTAATCACTGTGAAGAAACAGAGGTACAAAAATAACAAACATGGACAAAACACGGCATCCTTAAATCTTTATGTCTTTATCTTTAAATCTTATAAAACCTTCCTAGCACTGGTTCCCAGTCTACAGTCCTACACTTGATTTCTTTGCTGTAATTGCAGAAGCATCTGGTGTTGGAAGCCTCTTGATGGTCTACAAAATCTGCCTATCTAGGTTGAATGTCAGTTGTAGCCCTAGTGAGGTGTGGGTTGGTACCACTCCAGAGCCATTTCGGTCCCTTTCAGCATCTGCATCCCAGTTTTCCTACCCACTCAGTTCATCTGCTCTGCTCTGTGATAAAGACCCTTGTGGGCTTGGCTTCTAATGTTCTCAGCCATTCTTGCAGCCCGTGTTAATGCCTCACTCCTCTGCGGGATTTCATTAGCTGAGAGCTGAGGAAAGCCCTTGTTCTTTTACATGTCTCTCTTTAGAAGTTCTTCTCCTATGTTTCAGACCATCCTACACTGATCCAGACTTTTTTTTTCTTTTTGTCTTTTTTGCTAAGCTTCCATAGCATCCTTTTCTTTGGCCTGACCAACTGGCCATCACCACAGCATAATGTATTGGCTAGGTAGTGTAAACCAAGCATAGGGCTAGGCATTTTACATCAGTTAAAATGTCCTTTTGATTTTGTTAGCTGTATATCCAGCAGCTTGTTGGTAACGCTAATGGTCCCCTTAATATAAGCAGACTTTCCCCATCTATTATTCCAGGCAAACATCTGAGCATCATCTTTGGTTGGCTGTATCATCCTAACGTCAGTTTTATAGGCTTTGTGCTTGCCTTCTATTTTCTCATTTTCATAATGCTTGCAGATTTGTCCCTTTCCTCGTTCAAAAAGCTCACACATTTTCTTAGACGTTTCAATGAGTTTTGGTTCTTAATTCAAGGGAAACCACCAGTTCATAGGTGCCTCAGAGAAGTGCCCTGAAGCCACTGAGTTGACTTAACTCAGTGGTTCTCAAATTTCAATGTGCATGGGAATCATTTGGAGAATTCTTATTACAAATGCTGATTCTTGGGTTCCACCCTGGTTAATTTTATAATTAAATACATGGGGGGTTAGGCCCAAGAATTTCTTTAATTATCATCCCAGTGATTTTCATGTAGGTGACATGTTCTTAGGAAACTGATTTGACCTTCTTGGTTCTGGCTCTCACTTCTGTCCACTACCTTGGGTTCTCTAGTGATCACTGCTTCTGGTGTCCTCATTCAGTCCTATTAGACATATTATATTTATACAAGCCAGTGCAAAAGCGTACGGACTACTCTAGGTATAATTTCTACCAAAGAATAGAAGACTTTCCCTTCTCCTCACAGATATTTTTAAATGCATACTCAAAAAAAGTGAGTAAAGTATCTGGAAAGACAATAAATTTTTTAAAAGATTTGCAAGGTAATATTCAAGTCAAAAATATTATTTTATTTATATTAAAATACTGAATGTGCACCCATTAAGATTATTCAACTATACACATTACGTAATTCACATACACAAAAAAGTATGGAGAACAATATAAAATAGACACATGGGAGCTCACACCTCTGTATTAACATTTTACCACATTAAAAAGACTTTAATGTCCATCTTTTATTTTTTATTTTTTATTTTTTTTCAACGTTTATTTATTTTTGGGACAGAGAGAGACAGAGCATGAACGGGGGAGGGGCAGAGAGAGAGGAAGACACAGAATCGGAAACAGGCTCCAGGCTCTGGGCCATCAGCCCAGAGCCTGACGCGGGGCTCGAACTCACGGACCGCGAGATCGTGACCTGGCTGAAGTCGGACGCTTAACCGACTGCGCCACCCAGGCGCCCCAAATGTCCATCTTTTAAAACATTTGCTACATATGTCTTATCTTTAAACAATAAATAGTATTGCTTTGAGCATTTTAAAATTTTACATAAATGTTATGTACTGTATGTATACCTTTGTAGATTTTTAAAAATCAACATTGGTTTTGATATTCATGTTGCTTCATGTAAACCTAATTAAGTTTTTTCAACTTCTTTTTTTTATTTAAAAAAATTTTTTATAATGTTTTTATTTATTATTGAGAGACAGAGCATGAGCATGGGAGGGGCAGAGAGAGGGGGAGACACAGAATCTGAAGCAGGACCCAGGCTCTGAGCTATCAGCACAGAGCCTGACGTGGGGCTTCAACTCACAAACTGTGAGATCGTGACCTGAGCCGAAGTTGGACGCTCAACTTATTGAGCCACCCACAGGCCCCAAGTTATTCCAACTTCTGAAGAGTATTCTCTTTTATACATCACTATTTATCATTCTCTTACTGATGATTATTAGGTACTGTTTTTGTTTTGTTTTGTTTTGTTTTGTTTTAGCTAAAATGTTGTTGAGTCACACAGGTGTGTTAGAGTTTCTTTAGGTCATAGCACCTAGATGTGACATTGCTATAATAGAAACTTGTGCATTTGTAATTTTAAAATTGTACATTTAAAATAAGAGCTGAGGGTCATAATCAATCTAAATTTTTTAATTATATTTTATTAAAATTTACTCTGAAACCACCAATGCTTTGATAATCTCTACTGCATCTACATTTCAGTCTGTGCAGAAAACTCAGAGTTATAATCAATGAATGCGTGCACGTATTATTTTATTTTATTTTTTTACTTAACATAATTGCATATAAATATCTCACCTATTTGACACAATAAATGCTTACTTAATGACTCCCATGAGCAAGTGTAACTCCAGAGAACAGAGACCAAAATCCTGGCCTTCTTGAATCTTTTATTACCGCCACATAATCGCATAGGCGATAATTTTATCATTTAAACAGCAATTAATATTACACAATGTCAACACGCTATGATTTACTTATCGAATCCCTCAGGAATTGTGTTTATTTCAGAAATGAGTACCTACATGACACCCATGTTAGAAATAAGGACTGAATTTGACCAAGGTGATATTATCATAGGGAGTGTATGTCTGTAACGTTCAGAGTGACTTAAAACAGGCCATATTTATTTACCCTATTATCATTAACAGCAGTCCATGCTCCCCCTTTTCTCCTCATTCACTTCCTGTAACTCAGCCTAGAGCCCAGGTTGTTAGAGTGGTAACAGATCTGGACTTTGGAATGGGTTTGTGTACAGGCTCCTTGGCTTGTGAGATACGTGAACTTGGAAAATTGGTGTCTCAGCTTTCTCTTCTGTAAAATGGGGGTAATAAGACACTCAGTCAATACTTGGAAAAATCCTTCAATAAGAAAGCAAGAGTTTGCTCTGGTTAAGCAGTAAAGCTCTGGTTGTCAAAAGTCCGGTTTCGCTTCCTAAAGCAAGTTACTTGAGGGATATGTTGGGAGACTGAAAAATAAGGCAAAACAAGATAACTTTGTTTTCTTTGCAAAGAGTCTGGGGTCCATCAGTCTGCATCTGGTTTAGAGTCTGTGGCTCACTGCATGGAAGCTGTTCACCAGAGGTTCCCTCTATCATATGTCTGCCTGGAGCTCTGATTTCTGCGACTTCAGGAAGAGAAAGAGCCTGGCAGGTACCTGCATGTGCGTGCACGCACACAAGCACACACACCACACACAGATGCACACAGGAGAGAGGCAAAGATGGTCAAAGAAGGAAACTAAGCCAAAAAGTTATTTTTAATGAGAACAAATTCATCCATTTGAGTATTTTACCGAACAGTATAGCAGTTTGTTTCTAAAATGTGAAAATTAATCAGTTAGGTCTTTAGGCTGTTCTCCCTACATATAAATACAACGGTCATACACCCAAGCCAAATAATCTGAAAGTGTAAGAAAGTATAAAGTAGGGGCACCTGGGTGGCTCAGTCAGTTGGACATCCGGCTTCGGCTCGGGTCATGATCTCACAGTCCGTGGGTTTGAGCCCCGCGTCAGGCTCTGTGCCGACAGCTCAGCGCCTGGAGCCTGCTTCAGATTCTGTGTCTCCCTCTCTCTCTGCCCCTTACCTGCTCACACTCTGTCTCTCTCTCAAAATAAAATAAAAACATAAATTTTTTTTAATTAAAAAAAAAAGAAAGTATAAGGTAACAACCAATCTTAATAGAACCAGTTTCCAGCTAACTTGTTTAGAAAATGTTCATTATTATCTATTGCCTCCTTTCCCCCTCTTCTTCCTTCCTCCCCTTTTCTCCTTTTTATTCTTCTCTACCAGAATAACTGCTAGCCACAGGGAAAATGCACTAATATAAAATATGCCTGCATCTATTTCTCCAAATTGCTGTTTAAGTTCAGTTCAGACATGAATCAAAAAGTGCTAGCAGTGAGTTAAGGAGTGCATTCTGTATGCAGTGGGCTCATATGAAGTCACTGACTAATATAATTAAAAGCCTGAGTTAATTGCATTACTTTCCATTAGCTTTCATTGTATACCTACCTTCCAAGGACCTGACTACCCATGCTCATGGGGCTCTGGTCCCACGTTTATCCAAGTGAGATGGCTGCTTTCAAAACGAAACCTTTCATCAATCCCCTATTAATTAGCTAAATGCCGCATCAGATTATGCATTCATGCCTGCAAGCCAGGCGGTAGCATCAGGAGAGCAGAGCTCGCGGTCCTCTTGGCTCATCCTCCAGCCTGGTCATTGGTATTCCAGGACAAGTCAGCTTACTGTAATTTGAAATTGGTCTGCCGTCCCATTAGGAATCTGCCCGATCAATACCAAGTGAATTAGAGTTTCAGTGATCTGATTAACTCCCCATTATTTTCTACCCTGGCTGATTTAGAATGCATGATGAGACAATATTCCAGTTTCTTTGCTTTATCCCAGTTTAAGTGAAATATAGACATCTAAGGAAGCAGTGCCTGTGCATTTGATTTGGCTCGGCTGTAATAAAGTCAAACACCATGAGTATCTCCCTCATCAAGACAGTCTTAAGTGACTGAGGGCTGCCTCTTGCACACCAAGGAGCCGTGAATGGCAAGGGGGGGAGAAGTAGGTGGGGAGCACTCGCTGCTCATCTCTCTTCGTTTTGGCTCTATCTTCTGAATGGGCACCTATAAGGCATTTAGCAGGGTGGTTTAGTTATTTGTCAGATGATCAACATTAGTAGCTTTGTGACTGAAGCTCTGGGTCATGTGGTTGGAAGGCAGACTATAATTCTCTCCCAAAGGCACAAGAGGTCCACGACAATAGAGTAACTAAATGTTGTATCTTGATGACTGAAAACAAGCATTGCAGCCAGTCAGTCGGGCTGGGGCTAAGTGCTGCCCTTGGCGAAAATTCTTGGTGTCCTTCGGGAGTGAATTGGACTTCCTGTGCAGGAAGACTGTTTTCATGCCCCAGCCTAGGGCTTCAGAGAAATCTGACTGCACCTCAGTGAGTCACTGTGTATCTTCAAGAGGCTCAAAATTCAAGCTAGTAGAAAACACAAGATCTGAAACAGTTCAAGCAATGGTACCACACCCTTTAAAAATGCAGTTGTATTATTTCCTCAAATGTTTGAATTGGGTTGGCCAAGCCTCGTCTGGTAGGAGTTCTTAAATTATTATTTTAAGTGTGAGATTCATAATGGGTTTATCAATTGCTTTCATGTTGCCCCAAAGCTTTAAAACATAAAAGCATTATATTTTTCAAATAGATCTGAGCTATTGTAATGTAGCACAATATTTTTTCATTGGTGATCCAAAAAAAGATTCAGCATAGCTTATATCTGATCATAAATAATAAGTCATTAAAATGGCTTACATTAAGTACCATCCCACTTTCCTCTTAGGAATTACTTAGCAATTTAGAACATTCTGTGTGGGGTGGGTGAACACATTTGACTAGAGATGATACAATATGATCTGTTAGCCAGTTTTGTAAACACCTGGATTGGAAATATATATACAGGAGTGGAATAACTTGGCATTGACAAATGCAAGCTTGACGAGAGGTCTGATCAGCTTAACGTCTTATGCACTTCATTGTTATTCTCCACTATTGACTATTACTCAACTGAACATTTCTGAATATCTTTTGTGTTTTGTCTCCCAGTTATGGTTCATGCAAGCTAATTAGAGCAAAATTATAATGGAGATTTGCAAAGAAAAATAAAATTTGAAACATCATAGATCAAAACAAAGTAATTATTCCTCCTGGGTTTGAATCCTGCCATTTACGGATAGGTTACTCAATTTGCCTCTGTAAGCCAAAGTTTTTTACATCTATAAAATGGAAATAAGTTTGTAAACATTATGGTATAGTTTTGTGGATTCAATTCGGTAATATATGTAAAGTATTCAGTGCATAACGAATGCCCAAAGTTGTTACCTTTCTTTTCTTTTCCCTCCCATGTTTAAAGAAACTGTGAGAACATTTTTCATGTCAATCTCTACTTTAGAATATTCCGTTTTAAAATCTTAAATTGAAAAGAAAAAAGAGTCTCAGGATAAATGAGTTGTGTCAGATATTTTTTATGCATATGATTTAAATGGGAAATTACTGGGATATTGCCAGTCCTCTGAAATATCTCAAATTTCTCACCTGGGAAAAATTGAAGTTACATAAAGAAATGATTCAAACTGTGTCTAAAAGTGGAATGGCCAAAAGCTCTAATTGATTCTTAACACAAAGCCAAATCAGCCTCTCTGGTAGAGGCAAATGCCTGAAGCAGGGCTCACAGGCTACAGCTGGGTTGTTTTTGGGTATTTCTGATCATCACCGTCTTTATCAGTCCCTATCCTCTGACTTTTTTTCTGACAATAGACCGGGTCTCCTCCATGGTTTTGATTCTGCATTTCTATTCACAGATTGAAGTCAAGATTTCCATTGTGTTTCTGGTCGGTTAAAAGTCTCAGGCTTTTATCACATCTACTTCTGTTCTTTTTTGGTGGTTGATTATTTCGTAGCATGTAAAATGTAACATTTATTTTCCCCAAATAGATGTTATTTTGTTGATTTCACCCTATCATTCCAATTTATTAGCATCGTTTCGGATATGTATTTCATTATGTGCATAATTAAGTATCTTCCTAGCTTAGTTTTCTTTAGTCACTATTATAACATGGTGCACAGTACCAGTAATACTCCTTCTGATTTCTGTCTCAAAATTCACACCCTTGGGCATGGGGTTGAATAGGCACTTACCTTGTGCTGCTAGCATACAGCCCACATTTCTCTCCACTACTGCTGTGTTGTCTATGTTTCCCTCCACACCTTATCCTTCTCCACCCTATTTTGCATCCCAGCAGGCTGGCTTTTATGGACCCCCTCAATGTCTACCTAGCTCTCTAGTTTCCTCTTGGATTCAGCCTATGGGGTGATGGCTGGAAATAGGAGAGAGGTAAAGGAGTGAAATCAGGGTATTTTTTTCCTCCTAGCTCCTTCCTTGCTGAATTCCCATGGGTCAGCTGCCTATTTGACCCAAGTTCCTGGCTCCCATAGGAGACTTTATCCATCTCATGATTATCATACATTTTGTGGACTGAGACAAAATGGACCGTTACCTTACATATACAGCTATTATATTAATATCAATTTATGTCTATTACAAATTACTGTTGGAGATTTGCTGACTTGTACATAGGCAATGCATAAAAACATACATAAAATTTTATCATCTTTGGATCGCTATATTTGATGACACCATGCTGTTGTATTTTAGTGATAGTTTGAATGTTGCCTAAAGCTTGACATATAACCCAAATGTCACAGTTGAGTTATTAACTCGATGGTAAAAATACTCATACATAGCACTTACATGTTGCTTTTCATCATTAATGTGTATGGCAAACAGGAGCTAATCAATAGCATAGCAGTGTATTCAGTAATGATCTTTTACTGTTGCTTGGTTCATTTCAGTTCAGAGGCCTTTTACTAGTAAGCCCATAAAACTGGTGACAAGTTTCAAGTTAATAGACAAGATTTATTTGAGTATATCTCTCTGCATCCTCTGTCTCTTTACCTGCTTGTCTTCCCACTGGATAGTGAACCCCTAAAGGCAGAGATTGTATCTCTGTATCCCCAGTGCCTACTATAAGACCTGACACCCAGTAGACATTCAGGAAAGTACTTGTAGAGTTGATAAATGAATAGAGGATATAGCAAAACTATTTAGGTGGTCATTAATATTATTTCCAAAGCCTACTGCCATAAGTGTCTATGAGGCTATAATGTGAGAATTTTTCATTCTCCCCTTCAATTGAAAAGAACCATAGTTTGAAAGTTTTTGAAATGTTTATTTATTTATTTATTTATTTATTTATTTAGAGAGGAGGAGGGTAGGGACAGAGAGAAGGGGAGAGAGAAAATCTCAAGCAGGCCCCACACTGTCAGTGCGGAATCTGATGCGGGGCTCCAACCCACAAACCATGAAATCATGACCCTCGCCCAAATCGAGAGTTGTACACTTAACTGAATGAACCACCCAGGCGCGCCTAAAACTTTTTGCAGGTCATACTAGTATTTATTCGAAGGCAGAAAACAGCATGTACTGAGAAAATGGACACAGCTCACCGTGTTGAGGGAGACTGAAACCTGTCCCTCTGTGGTCACCACTCACAGCAGTCTTTGCTCCATGCAGCTCTAATATATGCACAGGAACCAGGCTGCCAGAGCAGATCTTGGAGATATTCACCAGCTGCATGCAGAGCTCCCATCACCTTTTCCTTGGTGCCTTGGACATTGGGGAGACTGCTGGGTCTTTCCTGACTTTTGAAGAGAGATTCTGTAGCTTTCCAACGAGGCAACCAGTTCCTGGCAGTGGTAGTCAGTGACCTTGACAGGGGAGGTCTGACATGCTGGGCATCTGCAACATTACATGTCAACACCCACATTAGAGAATAAGGGAAATGTTTTGGAATGAACAGAAAAAAGACTGTGGCAGAAGCTAAAACCTGACGTGGAGAATAAGGAACTGCACTGCTCTGTGTATAATCTTATCGTCATGTGTCAATAAGCATGAAGAGGAGGACTGAAGACAAGGGTCCAAATAAGTGTTGAAGAAGAAGAAGGTTTAAAAAACGGTCTTTGAGATAATCCAGTCTGACCCTTTCATTTTACAGATGAGGATATTCTGACCCCAAATAGATAAATGACTCACTCAAGATCATACAGCCAAAGCTTTTTCTACAATTTTCTTCAATACCATCTTCATTTGCACAGTGTTCAATACTCAAGGTTCTATTTAAAATGTGTCAGTAATTTTAGGGGCACCTGAGTGGCTCGGTTGGTTAAGCGTCCAACTTTGGCTCAGGTCATGATCTCTCAGTTCGTGGGTTCAAGCTCCACATTGGGCTCTGTGCTGACAGCTTGGAGCCTGGACCTTGCTTCGGATTCTGTGTCTCCCTCTCTCTCTGCCCCTCACCCACTCATGCTCTGTCTTTCTCTGAATCTCAAAAATGAATAAATGTTAAAAAAATTAAAATTTGTCAGTGATTTTAGGATATAAAGTTGAATTATGGACATTATTCCCCCAAATATTTCATGAGAGTTGATTTTGTATTAACTACATGTAATATGCAGATAAAACATTCCTACACTTGATTTGCTCTGGTGATTGATCCAGTCCTATGGACAGGGGTGAGAATATTCTTGTGATAAATGGCAAAAATGAAGTTTCTTTAGCTCAGATTCTTCTAATTTAGAGTTCACTCCACTAATTTACAAGTAACTCAGATTCTGTGATGGAACAAAATAACTTCTTCCCTCACATTATAAATAATGTCAATTTGGTTGAAAAATTTTAAAAATCTAGTATTAACAATTCTGTCAACTTGTCTCCAACTACTAGTAATTTATCTCCTCATACTATGCTTTCATTTAAAAAAAATTTTTTTTAATGTTTATTTATTTTAGAGAGAGGGAGAGAGATGGAGCGTGAGTGGGGGAGGGACAGAGAGAGAGAGAGACACAGAATCTGAAGCAGGCTCCAGGCTCCGAGCTGTCAGCGCAGAGCCCGATGCGGGGCTCGAACTCACAGACTGTGAGATCGTGACCTGAGCCGAAGTCGGACGCTTAACCAACGGAGACACCCAGGTGCCCCACTATGCTTTCATTTTTATGATACAATGTAATAGAGACCTATTTTAATTTTTGTTCCCTAATGAATGTGACAAGAAGGTAAAACTGCTACACAGGCAGAGGTGGGACCGGAAGACTAGGAGACAGAGCAGTCCTTGCCAACAACCAGTAAGAGCAGCAGGTGATGCTCCTGTCTAAACTAAAACCACTATGTGAAGGAGAGAAACACTACAGTTGGGGTGCTGACTGCTTTCTTTCTACAGGTGCTGGAGAGGGTTTCAGAGGATATTTTTCTGGAGTGGAAAGGTAAATGGACCAGAGACAGGATAGCTTAAATGTAGCATGCAGCCTTCTGGAAGGTTGGAAGGAAACTTTTCCACAAAGCTGGAGTTAGAACCAGTGGCCATTTGATTGGCATTACTTGGGAGGAATGCCTGGCTGCTTCCAAGGGGTACCTTGGAACCTTGGGGGTTCAATTTGTTCTCTGAGCAGACTCCTCTCTAGGGAGGAACAGGACTCAAGGCAGCCCACTTGAATACTTCCGTAACTACCCTCCAAATGGAAGCACAAAACCTCCAAGGTGCAGCCCCTCCATCAGCCTAGAAAAGGGTCTGGAGCAACCCCCTAAGAATGACTGTGCTCAGAGAACATGTTCTCAGTAAAGCCAGTTCCGTGAGCTTCTGATAGAAATATGCTGATTTGTAGTTTTCCAATGCCACCCCTAGGTGCCAGACATAATTTTCCTTCTGTAGTCTTATTCACGCAATCGGTGGAGCTCACGTTTTACAGATTATAGCAACTCCAAGCCATAGAACTCTGTGATCTTTTCTCTAATTCTGGCTTTTACTTTACAGTGATGCTCTCTTCCTCTCCATCCTTGTCAACAGTGCTCAGCTTTATTTGTTTTGATGTTTTCTGGTAAACACTCTATGTAGTAAAAATGTATGCCTATTTTTTTTTCTCTTAGGAGGACTTTTAGAATCTTAGAAATTCTGTTTGACAAGGTTTGACATTGATTTTTACCATGGTATTTTCTCTGAGGATTATAAAAGATTCATCTTATAGGAGGATTAACAAACGCTGCATTCACAATGGTATTGTAGGTTGATTTCTCTTTGCTTCATTTAATTCCCCGTTTTGTTTTTAAAGTTAGTGTAAAAATGTTTAAGGCTTGACCTATTTATGACAACATCTTTGCAATAGAGTGTTCCTAGAGCTTTTATTCCATTTCTTGCTAAATCAGACAGAGCAGATATAATTGCCATAAATACTATAAATATTGAGCTAGATTTTCAACTGCGTGGGCAAAAAAATTATCTTCACAAGTTTTACACAAACTACAATTTATATTTTATAGTTGTTTCTGAGAAAGCTTTATAGTGTTCTGTTAATTAAAACTCACTCTGACATGTGGGTTCTTTTTTTTTAAGTTTATTTATTTTGAAACAGAAAAAGAGAACAAGTGTTCACGTGCAATCAAGCACAGGAGGAGCAGAAAGAGAGGGAGAGAGAATCCCAAGCAGACTTTGTGCTCTCAGCACAGAGCCAGACTGGGATCTCCATCTCATGAATCTGTGAGATCATGACCTGAGCTGAAATCAAGAGTCCGATGCTTAACCGACTAAGCCACCCAGGTGCCTCATGTGGGTCCTAATAGTTAGAAAATACTGAGATTATATCTCATTTATGCATTTACAGCTCTGTTTGTGCTTCCAGTTAACCATTATGCTTCTCCAAGTTAAGTTTTGCCATCCCACAATGCATCTGGGCTGTCCTCTACTTGGCTGAAATATACATGGGGTTGTGGGTGCCTTAAAGGAGCCTTCAGTAAAGTATGCTCTCCTGTCAGTGCCCTGTCTTTAGGAGTTTGATTTTCTGGTTGTTGGACACTGTATCATTTCCAGCTAAAAATAAATAATACTTTCAACTCACTTTCTAATTTTACAAATAGACATTGTCCTTGTAAACTTGTTTAGAAACTAAATGTTGGAAAGTGTTGCTTACACTCCCGAAAGCATCAGCAGTGTGTAACTACCCTAAGTCTATATAATGACGTTAAATTGATAAGAAGTGACACCACATCCTGTTGTCTTTTATATGTCTTATATGCTTTTCTCTAAGTGTGACAGAGGTTATAAAAAAATTAAAATATGAATGAAGCAAGATCAACTGAGCAGCATTTTGTTAATTTATTGACTGCATAATGCTCATAAAATATGTTTCATTCTTCTGATCAGTAAATATTTTTTGGAACTTCTGTGCCCCAGCGACTGGGGCTTTAAAGATCAAAGAAGCAGGGACCCTTCCATCAAAGAATTCTCAGTCTATTCATGCTTTAGGACTGCTTCTCATCTCCAGACACTAAGGTTATCTTGTCTCCAGATCATCTTATTTGAAGATGACACTAGTAAATTTGAGCTAAATTGTTTATTGGCTGCTTGCTGATTAGTGTGACAGGATTGGTATTTAGCTATTTTGAGAATTATAGACACTATTTGGTTTAGAGGAAGTTTCTGAAAACTGGTAGTCATTACCGGCCCTGTAGGTATTTTATTTGACATTCACAGTAGGTGTTTTTGGTTTGTCTATTTTTTTTGTCTAAAAATGTCTTTATTTGCTTTCATCTTTCTCATCAAATTTGGGAAGTTCGAGGACATTTTTTCTCACTCCCTTCTTTTGGGACCCCAACCCATACATATGTGTGCTAAGCCATATGCCATTTTCCACGGGGCCCAGGCTCAGCTTTTGCCTCTCTGGGAAGTCTCTCAACCCATTGCTGATCTGACCCCATCTTTGGAGATCTGCTTCTAAGAGCCAGTGAAGGATGAAGACCTCAAAGGTACTTTTTTTGGCATTCCTCTCCCGGCCCCAGTCTCAGTGATTTGCCCCTTGGTGCTTGGGAAAGTTCCGCATGTTTCCGGCAACCTGTCTTCTCTCAGTCCACCACAGTATTCATTGTAATACTTGCATGCCCTTGCTGAAGACACAGAGTGGGGTGGGGGGATGGGGGAGTGCAGACTTGTTCTGTGACTGGAACTCCTTGGAAATCTAATCCGTAATCCTAACCCATATACAACTATTAAGAGTTTGTGAAAATTTTGACTTGTTTCTCCTTACTGCTGTCTATGGCAGATAGCTCCTTTTCCTGCTACCTTATCAGGGATGAAAGTAGCTGTGCTTGTCTTTTGTTCTAGGAAGAACACATCCTATTTAGGTTTCTTAGTGTTCTCCACTCCCCAGTGAGTTAAAGAAAAAAACAAAAAACGTGATTTTATCACTTAGCCATCTTGTTCTAGTTATTAGGGTAGGAACAAGGGTGTCTTGTGAATTTCTAATGTCCTAACCAGAAGTAGAAGTCGTCTCCAGTGTTCAAAAAACAGGTTTCTTACTTACCAACACTAAAATATTAAGAGATTTCCATAACAGTCTTATTTCTGGTTCTCTTGGTAAGAGATGCTCTAGCAAGCAAAAGGATGCCTAAATTTTGTGGCAACCATAGCTGGAGATGAGCGATAGCTGCTCCATCCATATGAAGGAGATACAGTATTCACCTATTCCTTTATAGGAGGATGCTTTATCATGTTACCTGATATCAAGGCAGGTCAAGAAGCAGAAAGATAAACAGTACTACAAATGCTCCTTTGCTTGGGTTCATGTAGCATTTTAGGTCAGGCTATTTAACAAACTTTTAGTGTGGTTTCTCAATGTGACCATATTGCTCTTGATCTTTTTCAAGTACAATGAATTCCTCGTTCCTTCTTATGGGTTCATTAGTGTTAAGATCTATTTATGAAGGCAGACGCCCCTTTCAAAGTAATTATCCTTAATTGAGTGAAAAGATTTGTTGAAATGTGTTATTCCCCCAGAGCGTATGAGATTTTCTGACAGACTTTTCTTTTTTGAAGACTTAAAATGTGTGTGTGTGTGTGTGTGTGTGTGTGTAAGTGTATGAGTTTCTTATCAATAAAAGGGATTGTGATTGAGACTTTGTTTTCATTTTTTGTAAAAGATGGAATAAGAGTAAGCAAAAAAAATCAGTGAAATATATATTTAATAAATTAGCAAAATACTTAAAACAATATAGTCAGTGATAAAGTGATAGAGAAATTGTATTGTTTAAAGACATTCACTTGCACTATGTGTCGAGGTTTACTCTACAAAGAAACCAAATCACTGACTCCTTGCACTCTTTCCTTCATTTCTTTGTTCCTTCTGATAGTCATTTGCCATTCACCAGGGACCTTGCTAGGCACTGGGGATATAATGGAAAGCCAGACAGAACTGGTTTTTGCACTCATGGAAGTTGGGGGTGTTAAATAAGTAATTACCTAAAGTGTGTGAGGTCCTATGATGTATAGTGCACAATGCAAGCATATTACATGGGGCTCACCATTACTGTCCTAGAAAATAGTATAGTAAAGTGTAAAACTGGGAACTATGTGCAGAGGATTAGGTGATCATGAGGGTCAAAGCTGCAAATCATGAATAAGCATGGGGGTTTAGACTTCCTTGGCATTTAGATTTATCAAAGCCATATGCTGAGGGTCAATGAAACTCATTAGAGTAGGACAAGCTAGAGGTCAAGGTTGTATTCTCAACCTCAGGTAACTCTTGTCTTATCCACAATTTCTAATCATGGGCTGCTGTTTTCCAGGCACGTTATCTGTTATTAGGTCACCCCTCCTCCAACCAGGTCTAGGGTTCATAAAGTCTATACACATTTGATTTTTGTTTATTAAAGCTGTAAGTATAATGGCAGAACATCTAGAAATTAATGATAGTTTATTTCATATCTAATTTGAAAGTGGCTTTGAGATGATATTTTTTTCTCGCTGTTTCCAATGAATATAGCCTTGGATTTCCTTTTCCAAACCTATCACACATTCTTTTGAATATTCTGAGTGGTAGAACATTTTCACTTGTGCAGGAAAGATTCACTTCTTGAAATCAGCCAAACATATTTAAATTCAGGGCCTATTGAATAAGACAGGATACTACTGTTTGGGAGGATGAGTTTGTTGCTGTCCCAGAGCAGTTACAATTATAGTCAGGAGGGTGGGTCTGTAGTTAACCAGCTCTGGAGATCATTGTTAAAGAGTAGCCCAAGAGATCATTTGGTATGCAAGAATATTCATGAATGGTCCTCTAAGATGGTTGAAGAACAACAATCACTTGAATATAAGTGTGTATATGTTTACTAAAAATCTGCCTAGTAGAGAGAATTATAATAAGGCAACAAAACTAAAGTTCCAAAAATATGCATTGTCTGATAGTTTACTTGGTAGCATGATGTGTATTATGCACATTGCAGCAGCTTATAAAATAAGTGAACTATGTTTCTTTGTAAATTTTTGTCTTTACAGTGTAAAAATAGCTTATCTACATATGTTGCTTTTAGGTTGAGAATGTGCTAGGATTCAATTCTAAAATATATAGCATTTTCTTGTGGCACTTATAGCTAGCAGTTTTGAAATTTTATATATAAAATAACTTATTAAAAACACCTTATTAAATTGAGTATCAGGGTTATATATAAAATGTTGGAAGTAAGTCGGGGCATTGGTGAATTATACATAATGAGCTGTTCAACTAACCTTAAACAGCTATCTCAGGCTGAATTAATATTGGATTCACTAGAAGGAAATGATAAAAAAGAATGGCATTGGCCCTGGAGGTAGAGAAGCCTAAGTTTGAATACTATTTTAACATAACCTAACTTTCTGTGGCTTCAGACAATTTTTTTCTTGTTTAAATTATATATATATATATATATATATATATATATATATATATATAGTAATGCCCACCGGTGTGTATAATGTGCTTGACATCTAATGGGCTCAATGAATGGTGGTTATTATTAAGGGATGATAGGGAAATATAGCAATTACATTTTACTACTCATAATTTCCTTATAATTAAGAAAAAATTGTTAATACTTACTAAATGGAATTTTAAAGACAACCATAAGTTGCTTTCTTCTCACCAATGCCTGCAACGGTGCTGGTGGGTACACAAATGATATTCCCAGTAGTTTTGGAATCCGTGGGTTGCCAAATCATAACATATGAGGGTACCCGATCTCCAAAGTGGCAGTTGCTCGTCATTTTAGGGAAAAAATATTTTTTCTTGGAGAGGGTACATCTAGCACTCTTCTTTAAGATCTAAAATGGGCTAAAATGAAAGCTTGTTAAGAAGAGCTCTAATTTCTGTTAGGTGTCTGTGTATACATGGGCACTCTAGGACTTTCCTAATTGACTTTTGAATCAGCAGTAGTACTGTTGTGCTCCAGGAACATCGTGTGATTATTTTGCTTTTGTAATATATCCGAGTGTGAAAGCCAGATGTTTAAATTCACCTTTTTTGCTATTGGTGTTAAAGAGATTATCATCCCTGAATATAATCTCAAGGAAAGTTCTGGGGTCCTGCTTCAGTGAGAAAAAGTCTTGTTTCTCTTTACCAAATCAAAAGAAAGGGCTTTTTATTATATGAGAAGAATAACGTTGCATTCTAGTAGAGGAAACGGGCAATCACCTTTTGATCCCTAATGTGGGTGCCCAAGTTTGTAAATTTAATAAAAAGATAAAAAATGTGGCGGTGTTTTTATCTGAAGCAATAAAGTGTGATTAAATCTGGCCAGTTTGATGCTAGCGGTCTTTCTGGGTAGCGTGAAGGTGAGTGAGAGCTTTGGACAAGATAATAGCGACAGACAAATGTGAAAGAATATGAAGTTTTAAAGAGCCTTTCAGAACACTAAAGAGTTTAGGAAATTAAAATAATCAGTATGGCTTTTCATGCTCCTGAGTAGTCTTAACTGCCAGGTCCATTCACTTCTCTATCATTGAGTAAATCTATCTCCTCCATTGTAATGACTGTTTCTTAGTCTGTTATGATTATCTTTCATGTTACTTTTTATTAATATTTTAAAATAAAGATAGGCCAGAAAGTAATATGTGTATAATCTGTTGGGTCTAACAGGGTGCCAATCAGCTAAGCCCTATGGCTCTTACAAGTAATGAGATAACTTTGGAAAAGGTAGGATGTAGACACAAATTTATAACATATAAAAGGTCATTTTTGTCATTATGTTGAGCAGAGGATCTAGCATATAGGGAAAACCAATTATTACTATAACGTGTTATAAATGCTTGGCTATTCAGACACATTTTTGAAATATTAATGCCTAACAGTGACCTTAAAAATCAGAAACATTAGATGGAATGCCTAATATAGTAGTACAATTCAGCTTAGTTATGCATGCTTATACATATGTACAGAGTATGGTAGGGGCTTCGGTTAAAATAAATTGCAACTAAGTTTGTTTGATGTCATCCCTGTTTGTTAGTTTATATCTGTCACATATGCATGAAGATAACATTTTGATAAGGGAAGTGAGGGTTATCATTATAAATAGGAGGCAGTGTTTGCCATATTGGCCTTTGCCTTAATCATTTGTTCTGGTAATGGTAATAGTAATCAGGAAATTCCAATATTGACTTATATATGATTTTAGCCATGGCTTATATTTTTATTTAGATACTAAACTGAGCTGGCTTCTTTTAAGGTTTCATAGTTGTAGTTATACTAAAACATATTAGTTTGGCACAGCTTTCAAAAGTGCACCCTCTGTTAGATAAAGGGTGCCATAATGGCTTCTGGAATGATCTATTATTTTTGGCATATAAAAAGAAGTTATAATGCTGTTCTTTAAAATTTATGTTTCATAATAAAATGAATAATTCATTCACTCATCCACTGACAAGCAGAATACTTAAATTAATGTCTCAAAGTAAAAAATCAGCACCAAACCAAAAAGCTAGGGTTGGAGGTAGGGAAAGAGGCTTGGCTATTAGGATATAATACATTTTCAAAAGATAACCATAATATAAAATGAGTCTGAAAGTCATTTATAAAGAACAGGATATTAAAAGCTATAAGAAAAAAAAAAGACCATTTATCTATTTGTGTACTATTTTGAAGACTTGAGCCAAATGTTTCATCAGTGATTTGGGTGCCTTCCAATAAATTGGGTAGGGTTGATGTGTGTTGGGGGAAGGGGCTGGGCAGCAATCTCTTTTTCCTTTGAGCTTGGTTTATTTAAACCTTAATTCATTAATTCAACAAATGTCTATTGAGCAGCTGATATATATAAGGCAAGATGCCAGGCACCAATATATATACATACATACACACACACACACACACACACACACAAAGATATCTAAGGCATAGAGTTTAGGATTTACAAGTGGAGATAACATACCTAGATGAACTTAAGACAAAATCAATTTTGAAAATAATTTTTAAAAATAATAAAATGAAATTTATTAATGACTAATTAAGGATGGATAAATAAATCTTACTCATTGTCTCTTTTTTATATTTGCAGCAATGCATGATTATCATCATCATCATCTTATTACCATATGACAATGATAATAGCTAAAATGTATGTCCCTAGGCACTGTTCTATGTATTTACATGTACATAATAACCTATAGAGCAAGTGTTATTATTATGTCCATTTAATATTAAGAAACTGAGGAACAGAGAAGTTATGTAACTGGCCTAGGGTCGCTCAGGTAGTAAGGACAGTCAGACTTACCTCCAGGACCTGAGATTTTTGCTATTAGAAATGACATAAATGCAATTGGAATCAAGCTGGCAGGATTCCCTGACAACATCTAGTAGATGTTAGAATTGTGAGGATGTTTTCAATTTGGTTTCCCAGTTTCTTCAGAGTTGTCAGTAGCAATGTCCATATAGTTAGCAGCAAGTCAAAGAGGAAACAATATGAATATGTTTATGTTTGAACATTGATCTTTACAAAGAATTATTTTCTAAAACTAATGTTTATCAGGGTCAGTCTAGAGAGTTACAAATCAAACAAGGATGGTTTCTGGATTAGTTAGATTACATTCATAATAGAAAGCTTTTGGACTGGGGTTCTGTAAACCTGGCCGTATCGCTTTTCTGGACCTCATATTTTCCATGTACAAAATAAAGGAGTTGGATTGGATCATCTCCTGGCTCTATTTTTAAAAAATTTTTAATCAAAATTCAAGTTAGTTAACATAACGTGTAGTAATGGCTTCAGGAGTAGAACCCAGTGATTCATCTTACATATGGCACCCAGTGCTCATCTGGAAAAATGCCCTCCTTAATGACTATCACCCATTTAACCTATCCACCCTACCTCCCCTCCCCTCCAGCAACCCTCAGTTTGTTTTCTATAGTTAAGAGTTCCAGAGAGAGGCAAACTGTAAGTGACTCTTTGCTCTATTTTAAATCTTATGTTCTGGGGGTTTATATCTCTCTGGGCCAATTAGGCTCATAAAGTTTTGGATTTAATTAAGAAGAAAAAGATTTTAGTGAGGGAAATCGGCAAAATTCAGACAGATAGAAAACATTTATGTTTGTTCCGAGACCTCTGGCTAAGTCAACTAGCTTACATTGAATAAATAAATATATTACATGGTATTTCTTACCAATTTAAAACAGTTGTTTCTATTCAGAAATAGGTGTTATTTTGTTTAGTCCAGAAGTTGATTGTCATATTTAAACATTTGTTTATGATTTCCCATTTATTGGCTGTGACACAAAGTAAGTTTCCTAAGAAGGAATATCTAAGTTTCAACAAGAAACTTAGAGGACACTAAAAAGTGGTATAGGCAATATCAGAGCAGTCACACACTCATTTTCACTGTCTTTTGTAGAACATGGTGAAAAGTTCTTATACAGCACAGATTTGTAAGTATTTTTTCTTCTAGAGACCTTGCATATCACCCCTGTGAGCCACAAGTCTTGTAAGGTAGTTTCCAATGCCTGGTCATTTCCAATGCCTAAGGTGTATGACTACGACATTTTAATATGTAATTGCAATCTCTGGATTTAAAAATGGAGGATTGAATATGGTAGCACAGAGGTGAATTCATCTACTCTCTGAAAAATAACACCGTGGGGCCTTGATAACTTGATGATTCTCTGATGTGTGCCATAGATGAACCATAGCACTCCCATGGCACTTGTGTCATGACGAGATGGTTCATGATAAAAACTTTACTTCTTTCTAGCTTTGTGACCCAGGGCAAGTCATTAACCTCTCAGATGCCAGTTTTTTCAGCTTTAGAATGAAATTGTAATACTTAAATCTGCTCTACTTTCTTAAAAAGAAACTTTGATGTTTTCATTTATAAATAATACTTCTCTTGTGACTCATTTTATATCTGGTCAGAACACCTGAGGATGAGGGGATGCTGTGGAAGAGAATTAAAGATGGAGATGAAGACTGAAAGTGAGGAATTTTCTCACAGCCTATGTGAAAATTTCTCCCATCAAGTCTAGTAAATGGAAAGCTGGGACTTGGGGACCATTTTCTTAACCATTTTGAGTGTGCACCAGTTATTTGTTTTATTTTACTTTTAAATTATTTTATTTTTTAATATAATTTATTGTCAAATTGGCTTCCATATAACACCCAGTGCTGGTCTCAACAAGTGCCCTCCTCAATGCCCATCACCCACGTTCCCCTCTCATCCACCCCCTATCAACCCTCAGTTTGTTCTCTGTATTTAAGAGTCTCTTATGGTTTGCCTCCCTCCCTCTCAGTTTGTAACTTTTTTTCCCCCTTCCCTTCTCCCATGGTCTTCTGTTAAGTTTCTCAAGATCCACATATGAGTGAAAACATATATCTGTCTTTCTCTGACTGACTTATTTCACTTAGCATAATATCCTCCAGTTCCATCCACGTTTCTGCAAATGGCAAGATTACATATTTTCTCATTGCCAAGTAGTATTCCACTGTATATATATAAACCACATCTTCTTTATCCATTTGCCAGTTGATAGACCTTTAGGCTCTTTCCATAATTTGGCTACTGTTGAAAGTGCTGTTATAAACATTGGGGTACGTGTGCCCAACAAAATTGAAGTAGCAAAGTGCAAATTTTTTTAAGTCTGCTTTTTAAAAAAAGTAATAAATGGTAAGTATTAGCCTCTTCTAAATCTAAAGCCTCAAGACAGTGGAGCCCACTACACCTTCTAATGTTCAATGGACTTTGCTTCTGTTTTGGAGAGCAGCAGAGGAGAGCTTTAGGTCTGAGTCTTCCATAATTCAGTCTCATGTTCACTTCAGTTCATAGGAAAAAAGAATGATCTAAAACTGACTGCTAGTCTCACTGGTCATGTTTCCATGTCAGCAAATTCATTGCTCACTTGACGTACAATGAGATAAATTTCTACCTTGACATATGCCTACCTGTATTGTCCTGTCTCAATTTTCCCTTCACCTCACAATGTTTTAAGCAGCTTAAATAAGAAGAGAACTCTACATTAACACTCCATTTGAGAAGGTAATCTGTCCAAGGAAGAATATATCCATCTATGGAGGAAACTCAATGCATCATTTATTTATTTTTTTTTTACAAATCGAAGTTTCTAATTTACATTCAGAAAAAATGTTTTAAATTTATTAAAAACAAAGAGTAAAAACTGTGATATTAATAGAATATATCTCATTTCTATTTTCTGGAAGATGAATGCATGTTTCTGGAATACACATACACACACATATATACACATATACATTTTTTCTATTGAGGTATAACTTACAAATAATAAAATGCAAGAGTGCCTGGGTGGCTCTGTTGTGAAGGTGTCCAACTTCAGCTCAGGTTATGATCTCTCAGTCTATAAGTTTGAGCCCTGCGTCGGGCTCTGTGCTGACAGCTCAGAGCCCAGAGCATGCTTTGGATTCTGTGTCACCCTCTCTCTGCCTCTCTCCCATTCATGCTTTGTGTGTGTGTGTGTGTGTGTGTGTGTGTGTGTGTCTCTCAAAAATAAACATTAAAAAAAATTAAAAAAAAACAAATAATAAAATGCACAAATTACAAGAGGACAATTTTGCATATAAATATCTCTCTGTAACCACCATCCAGATTTCCAGAAGATTTCCTGCACCTTTCAGCCCCTACTCCTACCCCATCCCGAAAGTAACCACTATTTGTCTTTTTATCACCGTAAATTAGGTTTGCTTATTTTTAAACTTCATATAAATGTAATCACACAATACATACTAATGTGTGAGGCTTCTTTTCTTCTCAACATTATTTCAGTGAGAATTTCGGTCATGCTGTGGTTATGGGAGCAATAGTGTTCTTTTTCACAGCTGTGAGCTATTTCACTGTATAGCTGTATTACCACTTATTGTTGATGGAGATTTGGGGTGTTTCCAGGTTTTAGCTATTATAAATAATGCTGCTATGAAAATTCTTTCAAGTGTTTTTGGTGCACATAGCACCTGAGTCACAGGATAAATACATATTGAGATTTCATAGATGGGCCAAAAGCTTCCCAAAGGAGCTACTCTAGTTTGAACTCCCATCTGAGAAATTTCTCCCCTATGAGAAATTCACATTGTCATTAACATTTGATGTTGCAGCACTAGGTTCTTTCACTTTCCACCAGTTTGGATGATGCCTAGTAGTATTTCAGTGAGGTTTTAATCTGCATTAAATCTTCTCAGTTGACAAAGCATGTTGAGCTTCTTTTTATGTTTATTGGCCATACACTTCACTTTTATGAAGTGCCCGATCAAGTCTTTTCTCCCTTTATTTAAAAAAAGTCTTTTTAAGTTTATTTATTTTGAAAGAGAGAGCAAGCATGTAGGGGAGGGGCAGAGAGAGAGGGAGAGAGAGAGAATCCCAAGCAGGCTCCACACCATCAGCATGGAGCCCAATGTGGGGCTTGAACCCATGATCCATGAGATCATGACCTAAGCAGAAACCAAGAGTTGGGCGTTCAACCGACTAAGCCACCCAGGCCCCAAGTCCTTTCTCCACTTAAAAAAAAATTGGGCTTGTCTGTCTTTTCTTACTGATTTATAGTTCTTTATATATTCCAAGTATGAGTTATTTGTTGGATATATGTATTGAAATTATTTTTTTCCAGTCTGTAGCTTGCCTTTCATGTTTCAAATGGTGTCTTTCAGAGAGTGGAAGTTTCAAATGTCATACAGAGCAATTTATTTATTGTTTTCTTATTTCTTTTCCAATTTCTTTCCATTTCTTTCTCTTTTCCAGTTTAAGAAATGTAAGATACTTGCCTATCTTAAGATCTTGAAGATATCCCCTTATATTTTCTTCCAGAAAGTTTATTGTATATTTTTATGTGGGTCTTTACTTCATCTTTAATTTTTGTCCATGGTGTAAGGTAGAGGTCAAGGTTCATTATTTTTTCCATATATTGAAAAGCCTGTCCTGTCCCCACTGGACTGCAGTGGCATCATTATAAATCAGGTGACTATATCTAGGTGGATCCGTTTCTTGGCTCTCCATCCTGTCTCTTTGGTTTACTTTATCCTTGGGCCGGAAGCTCACTATGTTACTTATCTTTGCTTTATGTAAGTCTTGCACTCTGAGAGCAAGTCCTGCAGCTCTGTTCTTCTTCATCTTCTAGGTTTTCTCGACTATTCTAGAAATTTCTGTTAACAGATATTTGAAATCTTTACTTTTGAATGACTTTTAAAGAGATTTTTGGGAATCAATAAGAAGCTTTCCCCAAGCAGGAGACCTACTCTCAAACTGGTTGTGATTGTAAGATATTTGGTGAGTGAATAAATTCTTGAGATCTCAGTTTCTGTCCGGTATAACAGGACTAAAAACTGTCCAAGTTCCTTGGATTGCTGTATGGCTAAAACACAAATGACTGTAAATTGAATTCAATGCTAATGAATTAGGGACATTAGAGATGGAAGGAACTTGGAGCATTATCTAGCCCAAGCTCTTCATAACAAATGAAAAAGGGTAGATGACTTTCCCAAAGTTTGCTTTCAATTCATAAGCCAGTTTTCTTCTACTAAAGCTTGCCATCTTTTAATCAAGCCAACAATATTTCAGGAAGCTCTTGTCTCCATACATATATCTCTTACATCTACTGGAGGAAGGGGATGTGTGACCTTAAGAATGTTAAACTTCAATAAAGGGGAAAACAGTTTATAAGAACTGTTCCTTTGTGATGTAGAGAGATGCTTAATTAACTAGAACTTCATTGAAAATTGTGGTGTAAATCTTTTCAAAATTAACCCAAGTCCCCATGAATTATGTTTCCCCTGATTGTGCAGTCCAAAAGATTTTAAATCAGCAAGGCACATCTTGATCTGAGAACAATGTTAGTGTTTGCGCACTCTGCATTCTCATTTGCTTCAAGAAAAGAAGACTCCTCCTTCACTCCATTTACAACAGCCAGATTTTGGAGGCTGTACCAGACAGATGAGGTACACAATTGACAGTGTGTTTCCCTCATCCCCAGTGTTCTCCCTGAAACACTGTTTGTTTCCCTTTCCTTTTATTTTATTTTATTTTAATCACTCTTCTGCGACATTGTTGGGGGTGAGTCTTCGTCAAGGTGTCCAGCTGAAAAACGGTTATCGGATCTTGCTGAGGCAGGGACAGAGGAACAGCAGCCAACACCGGCTGCAGATGTGCAAAGTGGTAACTTTGGGAGGCAATGATAATTAAAGAGCATATGGTCTGTAATAAATCTGTACAGTAGTGCTAGCTCATATTAATCGAGGGATTAAGAATAATAGCACATCCTTATGAATAGTGTGTTAAATCTCAAGTTACATTTCCTAAGCTCAATATAGCTTGGTGTAAATTTAGTGGTTTTTCTTATTTGATATAGTATATGAAGTGTGAGAAGATTTATAGTATAATTTGTGTACATGTACCCTGATCAAAATGGCCGAGAAAGGCCTGATGACACATAAACATCTGGAGGTACAGATGTCACTCGCGTGAAGCTGAAGACTGACGGGAGGCAGGAGCATATGATCGTGAGAGGAGCAGGGCTCGAAGTGCCAAGTTTCACATGAGTTTGATAGAAATGTGTTGTGAGTGCTTAACATTGTGATTGATAGTTGTAGGTGAAGAAAAGTATCCCCTAAGCCTATGCCTACCTTTTTGTTCTCTTTTGTTTTGGATTTGTTCTTTATTTTTACTCTTTCGGAGTGATGACTTTTATCAGAAAAACGTATTGAGTTTCCAGGCTTGGAAGATAGGGTTCCAAGTGGGGAAAGCTGTGTTGGAGAAAGTGACTCATGGCCTGAAATGATGTTACCAGCAAAGAGCGGCAAGGGGCTGAGTTCTTTATTCATTTGCATGTACTCCATGTCTATATATTAATATTCCCAAGCCAGCTACCAAGAACCAATTAGAGATACAGATATAGATAAAGATATATAGATATAGATATCCTAACATATTAATAATGTTATCCCTGTTTACTGGAATTATTAGGAGATTTTTTATATTTTGATTATCTAAATATTCATTAATGAATAAGATTAAATGGTGTTTTTCAGAACAGAAATACTGAATGGGCCACCAGAGTTCCATTTCTAATCCATCAGTCTTTAACTGACCTAGTGGCTTTCTTCTGGTGCCATCAAGGTTAAAGAATGACTACTTTTTTTTTTCTTTATCTCATTATCATCAAATGAAAATCAAGTAAAGCATAATTGTTCTTGTCAGTTAAAATAACATACTTCTTGAATGGACCAGTGCAGAATATTTGAGCCTAACAATTGTTATGAACTTAAATGGGCAAAAACATTTGGAACCATTTGGTAAAAGATATAAATTTATAAGGTAAAGTAGTGCCCTTTGGGAAATTCTAGGAGCCAGTCTTTGGAAATTTCTGAAAGGTCCTTCCTAGAAGAAGCGGTATCACCTCAATGTCAACTTAGTCAATTCTTTCTCTGATGAATCAACATTCCACTGGCTGCAGATTTGGGGGAATAGTATTTAGAATTTGTTTCTTTTGCTCTCACCGGAATAGTTAAGGCTGATTTTATGAGTAATGGTTTACCTTTGTGTTCTGGACCAGGCCTCTGAGAGTTAGATGAAAAAGTCGGTCAATTCCCATATTTTCTTTATGAGATCAAAGTATGGATGCCATCTTAGATAATATAAGTTCATGTATATAATAAGTGAATGGTCTGCCCATTAATTTGTTGGCTACAATGCTGGATTGGAAACACAATGGATAAGAAGAGCAAAGTAATTAAAGCAATACTGAGTTTCTCTTGTAGAGCGACAGAGGATGATTAGGTTGCCATAAACTTTGGAGTTGAATAGTAACCTCAGCTGATCAGCAACTCATTTTTTACCCTATGTCTTTCTGTTCTTTTCTGGCCTCCTCCTAACCATACTGCAGATGAATACCACATTCTCAGATTTACTGTTCTGCCAGTGCCTAAGGAAGCAGCTGCTGATGCTGCGATGATGCATGGAAGCTAGAGATGCCAGGATTTTACTTCTGTCTACTGGGGACTTTTTTTTCTTGCTAGCTTCTAATGAGCAATTTTATATTTCATACGGACAGTTCTGCATCATGGCCTGAAGAAGGGTTAATGGCTCAAAAGATTTGGTGTGAGTTTTCACATGAAAGCATAATCTATTCTCAAGGAAAGCTTAAATATTGTCACGGAGAATTTATTTAACATGGAGATACCAGGAAATATTTTTGTATTACTCCTGAAACAAATGGAAAGAGAAGAAGACAGACACAGACAGAAGTGAACACAGACCAACAGATGTACATAATAGGTAGCACACTCAATTCTCTTCTTGGTGCTAGAAGGAGTTCTCTACCTGTATAAATACAACAAAAAGGGTTAGCTAAAAGACCAAATATATACTCTGGAATGATCTACATGGTCACCTTAACTGCACACATATACCTGTGTGTATTTGCATATATGTACACACAATTACCATATGCGTTACACCATAGTATTAGAGCTAAGGTGTGGTTCTCATTTTTTATTATTTTATTTATTTATTTATTATATTTTTAATATGAAATTTATTGTCAAATTAGTTTCCATACAACACCCAATGTTCATCCCAACAGGTGCCCTCCTCAATGCCCATCACCCACTTTCCCCTCCCTCCCACCCCCCATCAACCCTCAGTTTATTCTCAGTTTATTCTCAGTTTTTAAGAGTCTCTTATGGTTTGGTTCTCTCCCTCTCTTTTTTTTCCCCTTCACTTCCCCCCATGGTCTTCTGTAAGTTTCTCAGGATCCACAGAAGAGTGAAAACATATGGTATCTGTCTTTCTCTGTATGATTTATTTCACTTAGCATAACACTCTCCAGTTCCAACCACGTTGCTACAAAAGGCCATATTTCATTCTTTCTCATTGCCAAGTAGTATTCCATTGTGTATATAAAACACATCTTTTTTTATCCATTCATCAGTTGATGGACATTTAGGCTCTTTCCATAATTTGGCTATTGTTGAAAGTGCTGCTATAAACATTGGGGTACAAGTGTCCCTATGCATCAACACTCCTGTATCCCTTGGGTAAATTCCTAGCAGTGCTATTGCTGGGTCATAGGGTAGATCTATTTTTAATTTTTTGAAGAACTTCCACACTGTTAATGAAAAATCATTTTTTTAAACTACAAATCCTTATTCACTGTAAAGGTCATGGGAGACCCGTGTCTTTTCTTTGTCTCATCTGTATCATTTTTTTTCTTAGTCCTGGTTCTATGTTCACATCCATGTGTCAGAAGTAATTTTGGAAAATACTCAGTCTCTCTGTTGAGAATACAGTGTATAGTCTTAGGCAACTGTATTTTCATGGTGCTCTTTTGTTCCCATGCATTGTTATGTCAATCTGTGTATTTACAAGAACTTCATGAGCTGAAATTCTAATGTAATGCATGACTTGCAAAAAAATCCTACTGGGTGAAATGTTATAAAACATCTCTGTTGAAGCAAGAGAGTTTTTTCTGTTAGTTAGTTGTCTATTCTATCAATGATGCATTGGTTTTTTGGTTGAAAAAAAATCCCCATCTTGGCATATTGTTACCTCAAAAGTCTGTCTCCATTTCTCAGTATTCTCAGGCAATGGCTATTTTAAGTATTAAACTATCATATGCCACCTATAGCATGATTTACTATGTTTAGACCATGTAATTACTTCTTTCTTGGGATTTTGTTGCACAAATCAAAAAGAGTTGCTGACATAGCCAGACAGCTAGGTGCAGAAAATTTGCTTTCTTGGTAGATGTAAAAATACCTTGAAGAAATGCGTATCTAATATTTGGGAAAATTTAATACTCCTAAAATGTTTAATAACTTGGCAACTGTTTTCAGAAGAAATTGAAATAAACAGTAGAAGAGCATTGCCTGAAACACACAGACACATGCACACACACACACACACACACACACCTCTAAAAGGTATATTCAAACAAGAAAAGTAGAGAATCCCTAAGGATAGCAGAATCCATGATTAATATTGCAAAGTGAAAAAGAGAGACATCTGGGTGGCTCAGGTCATGATTTCACAGTTTGATCCCTGCATCGGGCTCTCTGCCATCAGCACAGAGCACACTTCAGACCCTCTCTGTCTCTCTGACCCTCCTCTGCTTGCATGTACTCTCTTTCTCTCAAAAATAAACAGTTTTTAAAAATTATAGGAAATAAAGAACTAGTTTGCTAGTGTACTAGGTAGTTCCATGTCCGCTTTGTGTAGGAAAGGGCAGTCTTATAGATTACACTCCCTCTGCTCCCATCCCCTCCTGCACCTCCAGAAACAAACAAACAAACAAAAAACCCACCAGAGCTGAATTCATCAGAAATTGACACCAGACATAAAGGAAGAGGGGCCATCTTTATGTTGGAAGCAGAGTTAAAATTTTGTCTCTTTTGGAAACTAAGTTGAAACATCCTTTAGATTTGGAGCTAAAGCTACCATTTTGGAAACATTCAAGAGAAGTTAGCAGGAAAACGAGTCTGTAGAATGAAGAGAAATAGCCAGATGGAAGGGCAGGCATTATGTGGCTCCTGAAGAAAAAAGAAGGAAAGAATATTGGTCATGTGTTTGACTGATTTCCACATCCAGGTCCCCTGAGACTCTATTCCATTATTTTCAATATGGCATTGTCTTCTAGGTTTAATTCTTTTGCATGCAAAGAAGTGGAGCTTGATGGACTCTGAGAAATCCATTAGCTTAGCATCTGACTTTACAGATTAGCAAATAGAAGTTTATGGAGGTTAAAAATAAAACTTATTCAAGATCATATAGGGACATAACAATAACTTCTCTTCTTGTTACAATTCTTAGCCAATTTATTATCTTGATTACAATTCTTAGTCCAATTTATTATCAATATCAATGATATCATTTGCAGAGGTACGAATGTTAATGATAGTTTCCACTTCTAAGGATTGAAGGTATTTTCTCTATAGGATCTCAAAGGAAAATATTGCTTTTCTGATGGATAGTCTGGAACATTCATTTACTGTGAAAAAAACGTGACCTTCCATGATCTTTCCCAAGTTGTATTTCTAGACCAATTTGCACTCTTCATATTTGTAGACTCTGTGCTCTAGTTGCATTGCTCCCTGAAGATCCTACTTTTACTCTTTTTAAAAATTAAAAAAATTATTTATAAAATAATATTCATTTATTATTAATTTATCTATTCATTATTATTATTATCATCATTATTATTCATTTATCTATAAAGATATACTTGGTGCATGGTGTTTATTTTTCTTAGAGCAACGGTTCTTCACTCTGGTTGCGTATGAGAAGTTCCTGGGTAGCTTTAAAAAAATACCAATGCCCAGAATTCTCAGGGATTCAGATTTAATTGGTCTATGTTACGGTATTAGATAACTGAAATATAGCTAATGTACAATAAAATTCACCCATTTACTATGCATCCTGAAAATGTGCTAACTGTATACAGTCATGTAACCACCAGAACAATCAAGACTTAGAACAGTTCTATCTCCTTAAGTGTCCTTGTGCCCATTTGTAGTTGATTCCCTGACAGCTGACCATAGATAACCACTGATTTTCTTTCTGTCACTGTAGTTCTGTCTTTTCTAGAACTTCATATAAATGGAGTCATAAAGTGTATAGTCATTTAGGCTTGACTAATTCTACTATGATTGAGACTCAACCATATTGTCCTTTTTTAATTGCTGAGTAGAATTCCATAGCATGGCATAAGACACAATTTGCTTCTCTTTTTACCATTTGATGGAAGGTTGAATGGTTTTCAGTTATTTGGTTATTATGAATAATTTTGCCATGGATATTTGCATACAAGTCTTTGTATGGATATGTGTTTTCATTTTTCTAACAATGTGATTGCTGGGTCAAATGGTAAGTACGTGTTTACCTTTGTAGATATTGCCATATTGTTCCTCAAAATGGCTGTACATTTACATTTCCACCAGCAATGTGTGAGAGGTCCAGCTGTTTCACATCCTCACCAACACCTGGGGCTTTGGGACTTTGTAACCTTAGTCATTCAAGTGAATATGTAGTGAGATCTCAGATATCAGTATTTTTAATTAACATTAAATCAAGCATCTGTATTTTAAGAAACATTCTCAGGTGATTCTAGTGTCAGCTGTGGATGAAAATGACTATCCTATAAGGTCTTTCCATGGCAACTCTCAATATTTGAATTTTATGCATTCTTCAGGCCCCAACTTAAATACCCACTTTTCCATGAAAACTTTTCTCATCCAAGAGGCATATTTTCCTCTTTCCTAAAATCCCCTATCATGATTACTTAGCACTTGTTACCTTGCTTTATAGTTATTTATGTATCTAGTTATCTTATTCACTAGACTGTAAGGTCTTTGAGATCAAAGACTCTACCTTACCTTTGTAGGCCTTAATGAATATTTATTGAATGAGTTCTGAATATTTGCAATATCCACCTCATATTTTATGTAACAGAGTGACCATGTTAAGAAAACAGACTCTTGAAAACAAAATTGGAGGTATCACAACTCCAGATTTCAAGTTATATTACAAAGCAGTACTAATTAAAACAGTATGGTACTGGCACAAAAGTAGACACATAGATCCATGGAATAGAATAAAAAAATCCTGAAATAAACCCACAATTATATGGTCAATTAATCTCTAACAAAAGAAGAATAAATATACAATGGAAAAAGACAGTCTGTTCAACAAATGGTGTTGGGAAAACTGGACAGCAATATGCAAAAGAATGAAACTGGACCACTTTCTTACATCATACACAAAAATAAATTTAATATGGGTTAAAGACCTAAGTGTAGGAGCTGAAGCCATAAAAATCCTTGAAGAGAGCACAGGCAGAAATTTCTCTGGCGTTGGCCATAGCAAAATTTTTCTAGATATGTTTTCTCAGGCAAGGGAAACAAAAGCAAAAACAAACTATCAGGACTACACAAAAATAAAAAATCTGCACAGTGAAGGAAACAATCAAGAAACTAAAAAGATAGCCTAATACTAAAAAACAGCCTACTGAGTGGATGAAGATATTTGCAAATGACACACCCAAAAAGGGTTAGTGTCCAAAGATCTTATACAACTCAACACCAACCCCGTACCCCCCACCCAAATAATCCAATTAAAAATGAGTTCCTGTTTCTCCACATCCTCACCAATGATGCAAACTGGTGCAGCCGCTCTGGAAAAACAGTGTGGAGGTCACTCAGAAAATTAAAAATACAACTACCCTATGACCCAGCAACAGCACTAATAGGAATTTATTCAAAGGATACAGGAGTGCTGAATCATAGGGGCACTTATACCTTATAGCAGTGCTTCCAACAATAGCCAAATCATGGAAAAAGCCCAAATGTCCATCAACTGGTGAGTGGATAAAGAAGATGTGGTTTATATATACAATGGAATACTACTTGGCAATGAGAAAGAATGAAATCCTGCCATTTGCAACAACGTGATGCAACTAGAGGGTATCATGCTAAGTGAAATAAGTCGGTCAAAGATAGACATCATATGTTTTCATTCATATGTGGAACTTGGGAAACTTAATAGAAGACCATGGGGCCTAAATGTCCATCAACTGATGAATGGATAAAGAAATTGTAGTATATTTACACAATGGAATATTACTTGGCAATGAGAAAGAATGAAATATGGCCTTTTGTAGCAACGTGGATGGAACTGGAGAGTGTAATGCTAAGTGAAATAAGTCACACAGAGAAAGACAGATATCATATGTTTTCACTCTTCTGTGGATCCTGAGAAACTTAACAGAAGACCATGGGGGAGGGGAAGGAAAAAAAAAAAGAGGTTAGAGAGGGAGGGAGCCAAAACATAAGAGACTCTTAAAAACTGAGAACAAACTGAGGATTGATGGGGGGGTGGTTGGGAGGGGAAAGTGGGTGATGGGCATTGAGGAGGGCACCTGTTGGGATGAACACTGGGTGTTGTATGGAAACCAATTTGACAATAAATTTCATAAAAAAAAAAAAAGAAGACAATGGGGAAAGGGAAGGGGTTAAAAATAGTTTCAGAGAAGGAGGCAAACCATAAGAGACTCTTAAATACAGATAACAAACTGAGGGTTAATAGGAGGGTGGGGGGAGAAAGGAAAATGGGTGATGGGCACTGAGGAGGGCACTTGTTGGGATGAGCACTGGATGTTGTATGTAAGTGATGAATCATGGGAATCTACCCCTGAAACCAAGAGCACACTATATGCAGGGTATGTTAGCTAACTTGACAATAAATTATATTTAAAAATAATAAATAAATACATCTATTAAACATGATATATGACAAGAAAAAATAAAATAAATACATCTATTAAACATGATATATGATAAGAAAAAAAATAAAAATGGACCGAAAACATGAAAAGGCATTTCTCCAAAGAAGACATACAGATGGCCAACAGACACATGAAAATGTTCACATCATCACTTACCATCAGGGAAATGCAAACCAAAACTACAATGAGGTATCAGCTCACACCTGGCAGAATGACTAAAATAAAAAATGCAAGAAACAACAGGTGGTGGTGAGGATGTGGAGAAAGGGGAACCCTCTTGCACTGTTAGTGGGAATACAAACTGGTGCAGCCACTATGGAAAACAGTAATGGAGGTTCCTCAAAAAAGTTAAAAACAGAACTACCCTAAGATCCAGTAATTTTTCACTACTGGGTATTTGCTCCCAAAATACAAAAGCACTAATTTGAAGGGGTACGTGCACCTACCTGTATGTTTGTAAAGAACAAACTGATGGTCACCAGAGCGGATGTGGGTGGGGTGGGTGGATGAAATAGTTGATGGAGATTAAAGAACACACTTATGATGATGAAAAAATAAAATAAAATAAAATACTTTTAGGGAGTAGCTATAGTTATAAATAAATACAAATTGCTTTATGAGAAAATAAACTGGCTTATTGTCACACTCGAAAGAAAGAAAGAAAGAAAGAGAAAAGAATAAAGAAAGAGAAAGAAAATGTGTCCAGATTGGAAAAGAAAAAAAGAAAAAAAACCCACAGACTCTGGAGCTAGACTATCCACCTTCCAATAGTGAATTTTTATTACCTCTGTAACCTTAAGCAAGTTAAATAAACTCTCTGTATCTCAGTTTTATTATATAAAAATGGGGCTATAAATGGTATCTACCTTAAAGGATTAGTCTTATAATTAAATGAGTTAATAATCATAAAACATTTAGGATTGTGCTTAACACATGGTAAGCAGTATGCAAATGTTAGCTGTTTTAGAGTGTATATGTGTATGTGTATGTCTTCTGTATGATGTATGGGAAGGTTTGGAACAAGAATGGAAAAAGCAGAGATATTAGAAAGAGAGGGGAGCATGAGAGAAAAGACAGAGAATTAGGATTCTCTCCCCCCAAACTGGCTTTGGGCAAATTGCAAATCAAATGTTCTTTTAATCCTCCTCAGTCCAGGTCTTTTGATGGGGCTTTACTATCAGCTGAGTGCCTCCCTCTCCAAGGTCAAGCTGACATTCAGCTAATGTCTTATTGTGAAGATTCTTCCCCTTCAGTCAGGCTACTGTCACTCACTGTTTCCTCAAGAGTCAGCTCTGATGTCCAGCCAGTAGATCCAGCTTTCAGTTAAGTCCGTCAAGATAAGGGGCAGTGGACTGGCTACCTTCTGTCTATAGTGGCTATCTGGTTTCCTCATGGCTGGAAGCATTCTTTTTTGCCATGACCCAATTAATAATGTCTACCTGGTATGAAATAACTTTACTGAGAATACAGTCCCCAAGACATATTTTTGTGGTCAGTTGGTTTAAAGTTATGTACCATCTCTTCACTCCTTTTCCTGTTGCAGAACCCCATCATCATGGAAAGGGGAAGTCCAGCCATTGTAATAATCATACTGATGGACATTTCTTTGATTGTTACAAAATATCAAGCATTGCATTAAACACAGGAGTGATCCTCCTCACGTTGCAAAGAAGGAATGATGGCTCTCCTGAAATTACACTTGATCTTAGCCAAAAGGCCGAGAAGCGATCTCCTGAAATTATAAATGAGAAAACGGAGGCTCAGAAAGACTAAGTAATTTGTCCAATGTCATAGTTCCAGTAAGAGTCTAAATTATATTCATGTTCTCATTCATTCATTCATTCATTCACTCATCATTAGAGTACTGATACCTAGATTCCCTAATTTCACATCTAGATTCAAAGAAGCACAATATTCGTGAACTGTAAGGACTCCCCTTCTCCCAAACTCCATCTTTTTCAAAACTTTTTTGCTTTAGGTCTTTTATATGGACCTTGCTTGTCCAGCAGTGAAACCACGATAATTATAAATACAAAAAAATGAAAGAAAACCAATTAGTGATGCACCCTCAGTCCTGCTTGATGGAGCCACCTTGAAAACACTTCCCATGCTGACGCTCTGACTTCCTATACTGTGTTGGGTCAAAGAAAACAGATATCTTCAACTTCAGAGAGGGCGCTGAAGGCAGTGGTGTAGATTTGAACTCCCAACTCATAAACAAAAATTTGGTGATCATGACCCTAGTCTGATAATCCCGGAAATGATCTCTTTTTGGGTAGGCATCCCAGAGGAGCTTTCTTCTTTTTTTGAGTTCCCAAACACTTTTGGGGAATGCGTAATGATTACCTTCCCTCTACCAACTGGCCAGACATTAATGCTGAAACATGTTCCAATATCTTAAACATGGAATCAGTGGTATTTTTATTCAGAGCAGTTGCTGGAAATTTGGTCAGTTTTGCTTCTCAGGAATTTAGCTAGGAATTTTTTTATTTGTTTCGCCTCTCTTCCACATGACAATGTATCTTTTATTCCCTGATAGGGAGTGGAGTGGTGTTTGTGCATTCCAGGGTATACCTTTTCAAAAGAGCTGATTAGGATGATTTCTAATTGAAATAAATAAAGTATTTCACCAGATCCTGCAAACAACAGCCTGCTTATACTCAGATTCTCTTCTTGCTGTGGGAGGAAAAGAACCACTGGGATTATTTGAAGTTTTGCTATTGCTGTCGGGTGGGGGGGGGGGGCAGGGAGAACAGCTTTGAATGAAGAGGCATCTTTCTTCAAATGCTATATGTCTGAGACCTGCCAAGGTTGGAGGGATTCTTTCATTCAAACACCGAATATTTTGCAACTACTCTATAGTCTACCAGATGTTCCTCAGCGCCTCCAGGCTGGGCCAGTGACTGGGAACCCTCTGCAAGATTAGAATACGGTGCTAATGAGGCCTGAGCCACAGGTGTGGGCCAGTCAGCTTCTCACAGAGAAAAGCTTTGTCCATTAGCCTCAGTTTACATCTAGCCTCTGCCAGCCATTCTACAAATGGGTCAGAAAAGGAACCAAGTGAGTGAACATATGCTGATGAATGAGGAATTCATTCCAGTCTGGGAAAATCAAAAGCACAGGACTTTCACCTCCGAAGGTTATAGTAATATCTTTGTAAGTGTGGGCCAGTACGTGGTAATTAATAGGAGGCAGGCAATTTGTGTCAAAATATAAAGCTACACAAAAGTACCTGTTATGGACACAAAGGAGACATGGTTTTTATACTCATGCTGTCCAGAAGGAAAATGAAGAATTTAATTGAACATATACTTATTGAGTGCCTAATATGGCCAACCCCTCTTTAGGTTGCTGAGTGGGACACTCAGATGAGCCTCTGTCCTCAAAAAACTTAACGTTGGTAGAAAATGGAAGTGAAATAGGTACAAAGAAAACTATAACACAGAAAACATAAGGTGAGTTATGAAAGGTACAAATAAAATGCCCCAGGAATTCTTGGAGGGAGAGATCACAATTACAGAATCCACCGCTGGTCTCCCCAATATTCATTCCCCTCTATTTTCTTTTCTAACAGATCTCTGATTTTGTTTACTATCTACAGTTCTTCACACAATTGTAGGTTCCAGGGAAACTGACTTCCTGTCTAGCTTCAGAGGATTTAAGCTAATTAGTCTAAGCCAATCATGGGAATCCTATTATTCTTCCTGTGCATAATGGTTATGCACCCAATTCTGGCCAATAATGATTGTGGGGGAGAGGGTGGGGAGTTAGTGGGTTTCTGGGAAATGTTTCCTTACTCTCTAGCAAGAGGGAGAATGGATCCTTTTTTTCTCTCTGTATGTCGTCATGACCTGGCACGATGCCTGGCATTGCTGCAGTCATCTTAACATCAGCCTGAAGAAAAAGCCAACCCATAGGGCAACACACTGTAAGAGAACTTCAGCAGGTTTGAGTGAGGTCTTCTGTTACTTGAAGGTGAACTTTATACAAGTTGCATTCACTTAGTGGGGGTGAGAAACATTTTATGAGCACTGAAGAACAGATGCAATTTTGATCACTAGAGTACAGGCAGTAAAATATATTTGGTGATGGGGTGGTGATAGTGAGGTGGGAATAATTTAGGTTAAGAAAAAATCAAAAGAAAGGCACAGAGATTTGAAGCGTTCAAGTATGTTCATCCAGACTGGAATCTGATTTTTTCATGCATGCTTCACTTCATTCTATTAGGGATATAGGCCCTAATATAGGAGAGATGTTGTTAAAAAATAATTATAAAAAGGAAAAGAATAAGATGCCTGAGAGATAAAAATACAAAAATAATGAAAGTTCAATACCTCCACAAGGATGTTGAAGAGAAGGAAAATGGACACATGTGGGAAAGTTATAAAATCCTACACAGTCACCAGATTTGAATATGACTGTCAAATTCCTGGTGATCAAAATAAAAAGCTGGTTAATTGCATCATTTCACATTTGGAGAAAACATGCCAGTTCCTTGAGAGAATTTATTTATGTGAATATTTATATGTGGAACAACGGAAGATGTAAAGGATGATGTCCCCATCAAATTCTCTACAGGGAATTCATCATTGGTTCCTTTAAAAATATCTATTTGTTGGGGCGCCTGGGTGGCGCAGTCGGTTAAGCGTCCGACTTCAGCCAGGTCACGATCTCGCGGTCCGTGAGTTCGAGCCCCGCATCGGGCTCTGGGCTGATGGCTCAGAGCCTGGAGCCTGTTTCCGATTCTGTGTCTCCCTCTCTCTCTGCCCCTCCCCTGTTAATGCTCTGTCTCTCTCTGTCCCAAAAATAAATAAACGTTGAAAAAAAAATTTTTTTAAATATCTATTTGTTTATTTGTGTGTGTGTGTGTGTGTGAGAGAGAGAGAGAGAGAGAGAGCACACAGGCAGTTCTTGATCCCACGAACCGTGATATCATTACCTAAGCAAAAATCAAGAATTGAATGTTTAACCAACTAACACAGGCGCGCCTCGTCATTGGTTCTGATGGTCTTTTCAACTAAGCACAAATCAAGGTATGTAAAGTACTTGCTGGAGTCTTGAGAACAGAGAAAGAAAAGATAAGTTGAGCCATATGGTGAAGCAATTTGGGTGACAGGGTAAGAGCTTTAGAATTCATTTCATGGTCAATGGGAAAATGGAGTTTGAGGATCAAATGAAAGTGATTATAGCTGATCTCCTGTAGAGTTTAATCTATTAATTATCTGTGAGTAACATCGGAAGAAGACAACCATGGAGACAGGGAGGAAAGGAAACAAACTAATATAATTTCAAGTGCTTATTAGATGCTAGGCATTACTTATGGTAGTTTAAAGAAGTATGACATCACATTTAAAAAAAAACTATTGATGATCATTTGAGTTTTCTCCTTCATTTTGTAACTATGATGAATTATGTTGATTGATTTTCACAAAGCAACCTTTTATTCCTGCAAGAAACTCACTTAATCATAACATATTAACTCAAAAAAAAGTCACTTGGCTGGGGCGCCTGGATGGCTCAGCATCCGACTTTGGCTCAGGTTATGATCTCACAGTTCATGGGTTCCAGCCCCGCCTCAGGTTCTGCACTGACAGCTCCGAACCTGGAGCCTGCTTCCGATTCTGTGTCTCCCTCTCTCTCTGCCCCTCTCCCACTTGTGCTCTCTCTGTCAAAAATAAGTAATTAAACATTTGGAAAAAAAGTCACTTGGATCAATTTGCTAATTAATATTTGTTTAGGATCTATGTTTATGAGACAGATTGTCTTGTGCTTATAATATCCTTATAAAACTCAGCATCCAAAAATTGAATAATCCAATTAAAATGGGCAAAAGACATGAATGGACATTTTTCCACAGACATATGGATGGCCACATGAAAAGACACATGAAAAGATGCTCAACATCATTCATCATCAGGGAAATACAAATCAAAACTACAATGAGCTATCACCTCACACATTATCAGATTGGCTAAAATAAATAATACAAAAAACAACAGGGGTTGGCAAGGATGTGGAGAAAGAGCAACCCTCCTCCAATGTTGGTGGGAATGCAAACTGGTGCAGTCACTGTGGAAAACAGCATGGAGGTTCCTCAAAAAGTTAAACATAGAACTATTCTACAATCCAGCAATAGCACTATTAGGTATTTACCCAAAGAATACGAAAATACAAATTAAAGGGGTCCATGTGCCCTGATGTTTATAGCAGCATTATCTACAATAGTCAAATTATGGAAACAAAAGCCCAAATGGCCATTGACTGACAAATGGATAAAGAAGATATGGTACACACACACACACACACACACACACACACACACACACTGGAAGATTACTCAGCCATTAAAAAGAATGAAATCTTGCCATTTGCGACTATGTAGATGGAGCTAGAGAGTATTATTACAAAGTGAAATAAGTCACAGAAAAACAAATACCATATGATTTACTCATATGTGGAATTTAAGAAACAAAACAAACAAGCTTAGGGAAGAAAAGAGAGGGAGAAAGAGGCAAACCAAGAAACAGACTCTTAACTATACAGAACAAACTGATGGTTACCAGAGGGGAGATGGGTGGGGCATGAGTGAAATAGGTGTTGGGGATTAAGGAGGGCACTTGTGATAAGCACAGGGTGACATAAAGAAGTGTTGAATCACTAAATTGTACACCTAACGCTAATATTACAGTGCATGTTAACTAACTGGAATTTAAATAAAAACTTAAAAAAATCCTGGATATCTTCTAATGTTTGGTTTATGATGGCTTCATAAAATTAATTGCAAAGTATTTCCTCTTTTTTTATTCTTCGGAAGAGTTTATTAAGATTGGTGCTATTTCTTCCCTAAACAAAGAATTCCTTGCTAGCCATCTGAGTTTGAAGATTCTTTTTGGGAAGGCTTAAAATGTAAAACCTTGTATTGTGAGTAACTTTTTCCGTGAGTGTTCTGCAAGATGAGCAAACAATTTTTTTTATTTTTTCTAGCGTTTATTCATTTTTGAGAGACAGAGAGAGACAGATAGCGAGTGGGGGAAGGGGCACAGAGAGAGGGAGACACAGAATCCGAAGCAGGCTCCAGGCTCTGAGCTGTCAGCACAGAGTCCAATGCAGGGTTTGAACCCATGAACAGAGCGATCATGACCTGAGCTGAAGTCAGACGCTTAACTGATTGAGTCACCCAGGTGCCCCACAAACATTTCTAATGAATTTTAACTTGATAAATGAGCAACGTCTTGCAATACAAGTAGTACATGATGTTGAATGTCACATGATTACAATTGAGCCAATGGTTCTTGAAATTTGCTTTCATATGTGAGTGCTTTGGATTACAAACATATTTCTGGAATGAATTATGTTCTCAAAACAAGGTTTTACTGTGTGTCTATATGTGTGTGTGTATTTACTTTGTAGATTTCTTGTGTCAGCTTTGGTAAGGTATGTTTTTCTAGGATTTTATACATTTCATTGAAATTACTAATTGTTGGCATACATATATTTTTAATATCCTTTTAATTATCCTTACTTTCTGTAGGGTACATAATGATGCTCCTGGTTTCATATATCATGTGGATAATTTTTACCTTCTTTTTCTTGATCCATCTTCTTGAGATTTATCAGGCTTATTTATCTTACATAGGTTTATTTTTCAAAAGATTAATTTTTGGCTTGTTGATTTTCTCTATTGCAAATATGTTTTTGTTTAGTTAACTTCTGCTGATATCTTTATTATTTCCATCCTTCAAGCATAATTTGTTGCATTTTTTTGAGACTGATATTTAGATCACTAAAGTTCATCTTTTCTAGTAAGTATAAAAAAGGATATGGTGTAAGATGTCCTGTATATGCTATTGTAACTATACCCACAAGTTTTAATATATCATATTTTTTATCAATTAAAAATATTTTCTAATTTTCATTGTAATTTCTTCTTTGACCCCTCAGTTACTTATATGTATCTGTTCCAAACATTTGGGTTTTTAAAAGTTATTTTTTTGTTAATGATTTCTGCCTCAGTTTTGCTGTGTAAAAAAATATATTCTGAATGATTAAAAGTCTTTGAAATGTACTGGAGCCTACTTCATGGTGAACCATACGGTTGAACTTGGTACATGTGTTCTACATAAGTGTGGAAAAGGATGTGTAAATTGTATTTGTTGGATACAGTGCTCTTGTGCCAATTAGTTCATATTGATTCATCTTGCTGTCCAATCTTCTATACCCTTACTATTTTTTTGTCTACTTATGCTATCAGTTACTGAGAAGCATACTCCAGTATCCCAGTATAGTTATAATATATAATAATATGTAAATATATTATGATATATTACATATAACACATTATGTGATTATATCATATATTATTAATGCTTAGCTATGATTTTTTTTTTACTATAATTCTATTTCTTAGAAGAAAACTTAAATCAAACAGTGGGAAGATTAAGTTTATGTCATCAGCGTTCCTGGGTGGCTCAGTCAGTTAAGCGTCTGACTCTTGATTCTGGTTCAGGTCATGAGCTCACGGTGAGCTTGTGAGATCAAGCCCCACATCAGGATCTGTGCTGACAGAATGTAGCCTACTTGGGATTCTCTCTCCCCTTTTCTCTGCCCCTCCCCCACTTATGCTCACTCTCTCTCTCTCTCTCTCAAATATATATAAATAAACATAAAAAAGTTTATGTCATCATGCATTAACTGTATACAGTTACAATACAAATTTTAAGCCAAGTTTTGGGGAGGCTACAGTTACCCTCTCTAATAGAATAAGGTTTATTGTGAACTTTAGCCTAGATATCAACCAGGCATGATCTTGAGACAACAGTCAGAAAGCTTTGGGATTTCTGAAGTGGCTACTTCCCTTGTGTAGAGGTGAAAAAATTATGGAGAAGGCCCATGCTTTTGGAAAGGCAGCAGAAAGCCCTGACCTGCTGGGGAGGGGGCAATCCTTAAGTTTTCAGGTATGAATGGAACTACAGAAATGGTCTTGGTTCTTAGGGTGATCTTCCTTCCCCTTTACCCTGTAACACAGCCTCTCTCTGACAAGGTTTGGGCTCTATTACTATGCAGCTAAGTGCATGGGAGAGTCTGAACTCAGTTGACTTTCAAAATACTGTGTTCTTTTTTTAAAGGAACCGAAGAAACACAGCAGGTTCCCTTGGAATCAGCTTCTGGCCCCGTGTCACATGGAATAGCTCTCCATCAGTGGACGGCAGGGAGCCAAAACCTGCACCGAGGGGCAAGCAATAAAATAAAAATCATATTTTCAAGATTTCTCTTCCCTGCTACCCTGGGTCATATTTGATTAATGGACTGCATTTATTTTAAAGGTGTGATTGCACACATGTTGCCTATGCTGTGCCACTGTGCACTTGGCAGCGAGAAAGCTCGTTATGAATTCTGAAAATGCAGCAAGATGTTAGCGCCTCATTAATATGCCTAGGTGCAGATATCTGTCTTTTGTTTTATAATGCTATTTCATTTATATAGTGCCAGCACTTGACGGATATAAGAGACTCCATCCCCAGCTAGAGAGATTCCTAAATAAAACTAGCAAGTTATTGCAGAATTAATCAGACAGAGCAAAGGAGTTCAGGTTTTTGTGTCTCTCTCTATATGAGGCCAGTTCTTGAGTTTCATTTCAAGTGTCTCTCCATGTGGACTCACTTAACTTGTTCCTTTCTTCTCTCACTGACAGCAAATACACCTGTTTTTACTTTTCTTTCTTTTTCCTCCCTTAATTCGGTTTAATCTGAAAATGCAGTTCGCTGCTATTTTGGTTCCACCAGCCTGAAAGCAGACTCAAGAAAGTAAAACCTCATGGGGAATAAGGCCAAGCTGCTTGTACACATTGCTGTGTATAGAGATGGGCCATCCCGAAAGTGGGTGGCTTATGATGAGACTCAGTGGCCTAACTGCCATGAAGAAATGGGACATATGGAGTCATTTGAATTATCTTGAAGTCATCATTTCACTACCCTACTCCTAACCATCTTGAACGGGAAAAACTCAAACTCCTTGGGACCACATGCAGAACATTCAAGGCCCCAGCCCACCTTTGTAGCCACAATCCTGTACCTTCACTTAAGACACATAAAGCTCCTTGCTACTTTCCAAGGCACTGTCTTGCTCTGTACTGTTTCCCTCCTCTTTGCCAGCACACAATTTCCTCCTTCAGTCTGCAACACATTTCCTCTCCTCTGCTTGGTGACTTCTTTCCAGGAATTTGCTCTTCTGTGAAATCATAAATCCCCATGTGGAGTTGTCCTCTATCTTTTCCATGTTTCTGTTTTACCTTGATAGAATAGCTATTAAAATGTCACTTACACTGAAAAACAGAAAAAAAAAATGCATCAGGAACTTTGACCTTGAGAAGCTGTATGACTTCTTAAACCTTTGTAGCTTCGTGCCTATTACTTACTAATCCATTTTTCTGATCATAAATAAGAACAAATCCCTTTGAAAATCACTTACATCATACAATAAATTCTTTTTTTTTTTTTTTTGAGAGAGAGAGAGAGAGAGAAAGAGAGAACGAGTGAGGGGCAGAAAGAGAGGGAGACAGAGGATCCAAAGCAGGCTCTGCACTGAGAGTACATAGCCCAATGTGGAGCTCGAATTCATGAACCGGAAGATCATGACCTGAACCAAAATCAAGAGTCAGACCACTTAACCCACCGAGGCGCTCCTACAGTAAATTCTTTATATGTCTCTAATCTTACTAGACTATGGTTGCCTGCAGGAGAAAGACTGTGCTTATTGTTTTTGTATCTCCAGTGCCCTAGCACAGAGTCTGGAAACAATAAGTTTTAAATAAATATATATACTGTGTGTGCCATGGCTGTGGGAACAGAACACGTCCTTCGGCTCAGGTCATGGTCTCATTGTTCGTGAGTTCCAGCCCCAGGAGCAGGCTCTCTGCTGTCAACACAGAGTCCACTTCAGATACTCCGTGCCCCTCTCTTTCTGCCCCTCCCCTGCTCACACACTCTCTCTTTCTCTCTCAAAAATAAATACATCTTTTGGGATGAGCACTGGGTGTTGTATGGAAACCAATTTGACAATAAATTTCATATATTAAAAAAAATAAAATAGAATATAAATAAATAATAAAATCATTTAAAAATTATATAAAAAAGAAATATTGGACTGCGTATTTGAGATCATGGGAAATTCCGTATGAACAGAGGAATCCCTCAATATCACCCCACAAGTTACTGAATTGAAACTTGTTGTCAGTTCCCCCCCTTTCCTCAAGCCAGGTGGGAACGGTTCCTCTAGCAATAACTGTAGCAATTCTACTGCTGAGATAAGGGGTCTTAAGCTGGAGTCCCCGGGCAGGCACTGTTTACCTGAAGGCTCACTAGTCACAAAGAGCTCTAAAATGCGTTCATTTGGCCTATCCTATGTTTTAAAAGAATGAATTAGTTATTAACATTAAAAATCTGAAGATTTCACATAAAGATGTGAATTACAATCTTTTAGAGAAGAAGACCTACGGTGGTGCCACAGTGTCACATGGCAAAAATCAGATGGACATGTGCTGTCCCCATGTGCCAGAGACCTACCCCTCTCATCTCACCTGGCTTTCCCACTGTGTTAAAAGCCTCATGTCCATTGAGATTGTGTGGAGATTCAGTCCGTGCGAACTCACAAGCATTTCTGAAAGGACAGGGTCCTTAGATTTCATCAGAATTCCAAGGAGGGATATGAGCCTAAGTAGGCTAAAACTAAGTGAACTTATTTGGATAAAAATGCACATAGAATGCTATTGAGCCAAGAGAAGATTGCTAAGATAAAACAGATCATAAAGTCATAAGTGAACGAGATTCATCATTTGTCAGTGACTCTGAGTGATTGGGTGGGAAATCAAGTAGGTTTTGAGTGGTGGATAGAGTTTTGTTATCATTACATGACTGATGTAGCTAAACACACACACACCGCACCCTGCAAATACATGTTCTTTTTTTTAAATGTTTATTTATGGGGGAGGGGAGGAGAGGGAAAGAGAGGGAGGGAATCCCAAGCAGGCTCCATGCTGTCAGGGCAGAGCCTGTGAGCACATGACCTGAGTTGAAATCAAGATTCGGACGCTCCGACTGAGCCACCCCAGGCATCCCACAAATACACTTTCTAACGAAAAAAAAAAAAAATAGCAAATATTGAAAATGCCACTCCAGTGATTTTAAATATTCTCAGTGAATACCTGAATGAGTGAATATGACTAAGATTAGGGTGATCCATAGAGTAATTACATAATTCAAGTCCATTGTAGATAATTATCCAAATTACAAATGACTCTGGAATTCCCATTTTCCTAAATTTGATCTTGATTTTGGAGTGGCAACCTCTTGCTATTGATTGAGCACAGTTTAATTCCACTCATCCTGCTAGTTTTACTACTATTAAGGACAGCCTTTTAAATATAAGACTGAAATTGGCTTATTGTGTTTTATCATTGCTTTCTAGCTTAACAGGAGAATCCCTCTTTATTTCCCATCTCTGAACATTCATATTTACATTTATTCATTTTTAACTTTATTTATTTATTTTGAGAGAGAGAGAGCAGGGAGGGGCAGAGGAAGAGCGAGAGTGAGAGCGAGAGTGAGAAAGAGAGAGAGAGAATCGCTAGCAGGCTCCACATAGTCAGTGCTGAGCTTGATGGGGGGCTCAGACTCACCAACTATGAGATCATGACCTGACAGAAACCAAGAGTCGGACACTTAACCGATTGAGCCACTCAGGAGTCCCATCTGTGAACATTTTTAAGGAGTACAATATATTATTAATTTGGGGTCTATTTGATCTTCCCAGTTTTTATTTAAGTTACATAATGCAGGAAAGACAAATTTTATTCTTTGTTTTCTGAGAGTTCTACTTACTATAGATTTTGGTAAGTGAATGTCTCTCATTGAATTAAAACATAGTAATGATTTAGATAGAGATTTAAAACCTGCTTTACTCTCTACCTATAGTTAGATAAATCCTAAGTACTAGATATGAAAAGTAAATTCTATTTGAAAGAAAAGATAATTGAACACATTCTTCAGCAACTTGTCTCATTATTAGAAAATCTTTACTGCTGTAAAATTCTTCCTTGTAACAAGGCAGGAATCGTTCATGCCAAAGATAAAGCTCATTTTCTTATCCATTTATAAATAGTGTATGTGATCCTGTCATGATGTCATCTGTATCAGTTACAAAAAAAAAAAGGGTAAGAATACAGCTAGAAATTTCTTAAGTTAAAGAAAAATTCCTGGAGGACTGAATTCAAAGGCTTAAGAAATGTTAAGTATAAAATGGAAGATGTCAAGTAGATGCTTTACCGGCAATACTTACTTCATTTGATTTCAAACACTTAGAGCAAGTCAAAAAATCAAAAGATATTTATTGCTGGCTTGGAGTTACATAAAATAACAGCATGACTTGGATATGATTTTGATTGAGTTTTCTTGGAGATATATAATGTAGTTTTATGGCAAATTTGGTAATGGAAGTTGTCAAGTGACAATGAAATAGTCTATTATTTCTTATTAAGTTTACCATGCCTATCTCAGAAGATGGCATGATAGTATATGCTTTGTAATACATATTCATTGGGGCTTTGTATAGAAGCTATTATTAGATGTTGGAAAAAGTTGCTACTTTATCTAACACTCTTCCCAATGAGATTGTTACTAAATTGAGGCATATTCTGCCACCAAAATCCTTAACAGCTCTCTCACCTTAAAATATTGACTACAAAATGGCAAGTGGTTTGCAGAGGCCAGACATGTGCTCTGTTGTCCCATGGTGGTCCCTTCAGATAGTGCCCTTCAGAGGTCACCTAATGGAACCCCTGAGAATTCCGTGGCAGTATCAGCTCTTGTAGATGCAAGCCACTTAATATATTTCATAAAATCTAATACTTCATCAATTATAAGCCACACTAATGGTTTATGTTCCATTAAGGAATAAAAGATGCTGCCAATTAAACTAAGACCTGCCACTGATTATAAGGCATTTCTGATTTCAGTCAGATGTGTTAGAACGTGAAAAGAAAATATATCTTCAAATGATAGGGTAAGTTATTAGCTATAGTCTTTGAGTTCTCTATTCCCAGGGCCTCTCACTTCTCCTCCTGAGTCATACAGTTTTGGAAAATGGTAATATGGCCATATGTATTTAGAATAACTGGTGATGTAGAGTGTGCTTCTCTGTGTAACTGTTAACCTGGAAAAAATAACCGGTCACTTACTTAAAAATACGTTTTTCAGTCTGAAATATTTTCCAGAAAGGTGTTGACTAAAGTCAGGCTTGTGTATAAGATGTTTTGAACAGTAGGACTTTTCTCCATCTGTCGCCAGTTTAGACTTCGGTTGTTTAGAGGCTGTAGATCTTTCTTCAGGAGTCCCGAGAGGCCCCCAGAGCCCTTGGACTGTTGCATTTAACTACATCTACATGGTCGCACAAGAAGCTATGTAGGCATGTTGTGTCTCTAAATGATGCAAAATACTGCTACAAAATTAAATACAAGTTATTTAATCTTAATCTCATAATATTCATGACAACCTGTGAGGTAGATACTACTAGTATGTCTGCAGATGAAATTGAGGATTAAGAAATCCTTACGTGTTCATGCTATGCAATTAGAAACTGGTGAACCCAAGATCCCAACCGAGTTTTGTCATCATCCAAAGATAGTTGTTGTTTTTTTAATCACTCAGATGCCTCTCTCGACACATCACGTTTTTATTTTTTATATGTATTCCATTACATTGTTTTATTTATTTAGTTTTACTCAAATTTGTTCCAAGAAGGGCTTCTGGTAGTGCACCTTCCCTCCTTCACACATACATCATCCTACACCAAATTATATACAGATGGAAGAAAGGTAAGATAGAAAGAAAGGAGGGGATGAGAGTTTTTATGCTATCAAGTGGTTTTAACTATACACTAGAAGGCAGGAGTTTTAGGTTTGATTTTTCTGCTCCTATGTTAATTTTGGTTAATTAAGTTCTTAAGAAGCTTCAGTTTACCATGAAATGAGTGATTCTTTGTAACAGTTTAGATAAGCAGGTGTTCCACCCCACTCTCTTTTTTCTTTTCCTCCGTTGCATCAAATAAATGGCTTTATTTGGAAGGAAGCAGGAAGCAAACTTAGGCCTACTGTTATTGATCCTTTAGTGTTTTTCTAATGTCTTTATTTTACAGAGTGTGCAATCAGAGATGCAGGAATCTACCCAAAATCCAATGGGTAGTATTGGATGTGAGGAAAATGAGCACTAGTAAATGATATAGTTTGTGAAATGTCAAGGTACAGAATTTGGAGGATACCAGTCCCAAAAAGTTAATGACAATATGCTCATCCTTTTAATGGAAACATTCCTAGGAGGCTCCCGGCTACATCATCCATCATACTGCAGGAGACTTGCTGACTTATACTTTGTGACGGGCCAGTGAGAAAAATATACAAACTCATACACCAATGTTGCAAATCAATTCTGCCGCAAAGTGGAAATAACTCTTGTACCAATAAGCAGTAAGATCTACGGGGGGAAAATCCTTTTCTGTATTTCCAACTTGCAGATAGAAAAAGAAGCCATCAATCATGCTGGAGAGCTTCCATTTCAGGGCTGTTGTTCTTAAAGACAAACCAGATGAAATCCGACAAGACCAGAATATGCAAAGGCCTTTGGATTTTTCCAGTCTTGGTGCAGGAAGGAAACAAGAAGCAAGGCATTCCCTCTTTTTCTTCTACATGTGAAACTTGGAGTCCAGCAAAGCTGCATACAGAGGCTCCATTTATTGTCAAAATGACTAATTAATCACTTCACAAATGGCTATTAATCATACATTAATGAGATAATCTCTTTGCTATGGTAAATAGAGGTTCTATGGAAATCCTTTCTCCTTGGTACCCGGAGCAAGCCAAAAGCATGCAGAACTCAATTAATCTTGGAGCAGCATGGGGTGTTTGAAACCGCTCACAGTTTGAAAAGAAGCAAATAGCAAAGACATTTAAACTGTCCATATTTCACTGTGTAAATTCAGAAGCACTTAATCATCCCCTACACATTCTTTTGTTCCCTTTCTTTCTCTGTCATGTTATAACTGTGTTTTAAGCCTCCCCCATTTCTTTCCCCAAACTTGGTACACTGAAGTACAAACCAAAAAGATTGGGGCTTCTAATAAACTGATTCTCAGTCCTCTTGGATAAACAGACAGACAGTAGAAACAACAGGCATAGAGATATGATAGTCCAGCAAAAGAACGCCTATATCTAGTTGCATAAATTATAACTTGAATGCCATTGCTTACTTACTAAGCAACATTTATGTTAGAATTTTATTTCTGATTCCAGATTTCCAGATGACCTAGGGAGGGAGAGTTATGACATGTGACTCAGTTAAATTCTCTACGAACAAAAGCCTCCATTTTTTATGATTGACCACTTCAGTTCATTTAACAGACATCTACTGGGTATTTACTCTGTTCCAGGCACTAAGGATACAAATACAAATCAGTTTTATTTCTCTCCCTCACAGAGCTCATGGTATAGCAATAGAAATGAACTGCTGTTTGCCCAAAGGGGGTAAAGGAAGTGAGAAGAGCCAGTGTCAGGCATGAACACACAAAAGAGCATGATGTGTTAGGTAAGTTGATGGTTAAGTAATCAAGGAATGCTAGATATTGACTCTCTGGGGAGGAGGCTGAATATAAGTAGGGATTGATGTTGGAAAGGAGGTTGCGGCCAGATTGTGAAGAATATGGTCCACCATTCTAAATGCACTGGGAAGTGACTAGAAGTTTTTGCTCAGGGAACTGACATGATTTGTGTCAGAACTTTGAGCCCAAGGCCATACCTGATAAAAACTTACATGTCTTGGAAAGGGTCTGAGCAGATTTTGCACATGGGAGGGACATGACTAACTACACCCACGAGGGCTGATTGCAATGAATTTATTAATGGCCCCAATTCTTCCCCACTCCCTGGATCCACACCCTGTTCACCATCAAATTTTGCAGTGTCCTTCCTCCCTCTGTGGGCTGGGTTCCTGCCCTGTGGTCACATGATTCATTGGCATGTTGTCATTTCTGGCTCATTCTAAAATGAAGTTTTAACTCCAGTTACCTCCTTCCTTTTGCCCACTCCGGCTGTATTTGGATATCAAAACATGGTCAGCTGCCCAAGCTTCAGTGGGCTCTGGAGGAAAAAGGAATGTGCTCTGGGGTGTCACTAATGGAGGATGCAGAGGAGGAATAGTGTACCTCAAGTCTGGTTCCAATTCTCCATCAGCAATGGCTGTCGCTCATTTTGCTGTTTAATAGTCTAAGAACACATACATTTAGCTACTGAAAAAAAAATGGATTCTTTTCTCAAGATTACTTAGTCTCAAGAATCCTGAAATTTATATGTTATTTCTTCCAAAATAAAAACCTTGGCCTTATTATACTAAATAGCAATTTGTCTCTTTCCTGGGCCTGGGTTACATTTACAAATTCTCTTGCTCTAATTGAAAATTTTTCCTGTGAACCATATGAGACAAATGTAACCAATTAAACACAATTTCTCTGATTCTTAAAAAATGTCCTGCTTAGTTGTGGAGGAGTGTTGGGTGGGGAGTATTTGGTGCATCTCTTAGCCTTTCCTTATTTTTTCCTCCCTCCATTTTTTTACTTTAAATGCAAAAGGAACACATAGAAAGGGGTTTTCTGTATTTTTCAAAAAAACTAACTTTAAAAGGTATAGTTCATATACAATAAAATGCACTCATTTTAAAATGTACATTTGATGAGTTTTGACAAATGACTCATCCACGTAACTACCATCACAATCATTATACAGTATACTTCCATCACCTGAAAAGTTTCCTTGTGCCCCACCTCATGCAGTTTCTAGCCCCAAACTCTAGCCCCAGGCAACCACTGATCTGCTGTCCATGCAGATTAGATTTATACTTTCTAGCATCTCATTAAATGGAAACCTACATTACATACACTTGCATCTGATATTCTTGTTTAGCATAATGACTTTGAGATATTGTATAAGCCCGTTTTTTGTAACTGTTGATTAGTTTTAATTTTTTTTTTTTAATGTACAATAATTTGTTCATTCACCTGTCTGGATATTCCAGTTTGGAGCTATTGTGAATATGGCTCCTATGGACATTTATATGCAAGTCTTTGTATGGACATATGTTTTCATTTCACTTGGGTAAAAACCAAAGAGAAGAATTGCTGGGTCACATGGTAAGTGTATGTCTAATTTTATAAGAAACTGCCTAATTGTTTTCAAAGTAGATGTACAGTTTTAAATTCTTATCAGTGTGTATAAGAATTTGTTTCTCCACATCCCCACCAACATTTGGTATTGCCAGTCTGTTGAATGTTAGCCATTCTTTAAGCTGTGTGCTGGGATCTTATTGAACCTGAATATCCCTAACGACTAATGATACTGAACATGTTTTCATGAACTTACATGAATTTGTATATTGTTTTGGTGAAATGTTTGTTAAAATATTTTCTTATTATTTAAAAAGTCAGGTTGTTTGCCTTCCTAACAGTTTTTTTTATATTCTGGAAATGAGAAGATATCCTTTATTGGGGCTCCTGGGTGGCTCAGTTGGTTAAGTGTCCAACTTCAGCTCAGGTCATGATCTCACAGTTTGTGGGTTTGAACCCCGCACCAGGCTCTGTGCTGACAGCTCGGAGACTGGAGCCTGCTTCAGATTCTGTGTCTCCCTCTCTCTCTGCCCGTCCCCTGCTCATGCTCATGCTCTGTCTCAAAAATAAATAAAACATTTAAAAAAATATTTTAAAAAGAAGATATCCTTTATGAAATACATTTTTTTTTTGCTAATATTACTTCATGGTCTGTGGTTTGCTTTCTAATATATTAACAATGTTTATTAGAAAGAAAAATTTATTTATTTATTTATTTAAAAAAAAAATTTTTTTTTCAAAGTTTATTTATTTTTGGGACAGAGAGAGACAGAGCATGAACGGGGGAGGGGCAGAGAGAGAGGGAGACACAGAATCGGAAACAGGCTCCAGGTTCTGAGCCATCAGCCCAGAGCCCGACGCGGGGCTCGAACTCCCGGACCGCGAGATCGTGACCTGGCTGAAGTCGGATGCTTAACCGACTGCGCCACCCAGGCGCCCCAGAAAAATTTATTTTTGATGAAATGCAATACATTAATTTTTCTTATAGTTTATTTTTTTGTATCTTAAGAAATTTTTATGTAACCCTATTTTTCTAGAAATTTTATAGTTTTATACCTAACATTTAGGTTTATGATTCATTTTGAATCAGCTTTTGCATATGGTATGAGGTATGAGTCAAACATCATATTTTTTTGTATATGGCTATTCAATTTTACCTGCACCTTTTGTTGAAAGGGATGTCTTTTTCTTTTCTTTCCTTTTTTTTTTTTTTTTAAGGAGTGTCCTTTTCTGATCTAAACTACATTGACATTTTTGTTAAAAATCCATTAACCATGTACATGTGTGTGGTCAATTCTGGACTCCCTATTCCATTTCATTAAATTTTATTCTTGCCTCAAAGCTGTTGCTTTATAGTATGTCTTAAAATCAGTCCTCCAACTTTATTCTTCTTTTGTAAAATTGTTTTAACTTTTCTAAATACACTGCAGTCCCATATATTTATAAAAGATAGCTTGTTAAATTCTACACACACATGCACAAAAACCCAGAAAACAAAAAAACTGAGATTTTGACTGTATTCTATTGAATCTGTAGATCGATCTCAGGAGAATTAACATGTTAACAACGTTTGGACTTCTGTCCCAGAACAAAATATATCTCCATTTATTTAGGACTTTTAAAATTTCTCTCAGTAATGTATTATAGTTTTCAGTATTTCTGAAACTATGTATCTCTCCATATTTCATGTTTTTAATGCTATGTAAATGAGAATATATTTTTATTTCTACTTTTTAATATAAACATAATATATAAAATATAAAGTTTTTATTAACAAACTTTGTTTAGAATAGTTTTAGACTTACAGAAAAATTGAACAGATATTACAGAGACATCCTATATATAACACTACCCCTCCCCCAACAGTTTCTTATTATTAACATCTTATGTTGATATGGTACATTTAGCATAGTTAATGAACCAATATTGACACACTATTATTCATTGAAATCTCTAGTTTACTGAGATTTCCTTAGTTTTTACATAATGTTCTTTTTTCTGTTCCAGGATCTATACAGTATACTACATTGCATTTACTTGTCATATCTGAGGCTCCTCTTAGCTATGACAGTTTCTTGGACTTTCCTCATTTTTGATGACTTTGACAGTTTTGAGGAGTACTGGTTGAATATATTGTATGATGCCTCTCTATTAGAATTTGTCTGAAGACTTATCATGATTAGACTGGGATTATGGGTTTTAGAGAGGAAGACCACAATGGTAAGTTGCCATTTACATCACATTGTTGAAATCAGAAACAAATGGAGAACAGCATTGAGAATTCCCTACATGGACAAAAATAGTTTGGTCACACAAACAAAACTTAAATTTCTTATTTTGCAAGACTAACTTGACCTGGGTCTTTTCTTCCCTATGCTTCTGAAAATTCTAAGCAAAACTTGAACTGTTTCCCAAGGTTGATATGAGGTGACCAATGACCAATTCCTTATTACTTAAGAAAACTCCAATGTTAACTAATCACTGTGAAGAATAAATAGTCACTGTCTTCCCACTATATAAAGGTGCTTTATAACAGTATAATACTGAGCCTTGATCCATGTTTTGGTTGGAGGGCACCCAGTTTGCAAACTGTCTTTTTGGTTGTGTGCACAATAAACTTTTACTAATTGCTAATTTGGTGTTTCACTGGTTTTACTTTGGCTATTTCTGAACCTTTAACAATATCAAGGGTACCTACTGCGAATGTGATTTGTGACTATTTATGTTGACCTCATTCACCTGGCTGAAAGAGTGTTCATCAGTTTTTTCAACTGTAAAATTACTATTTTTTTAAATACCTTTTCCTATAATCTACTTTTCAGAGGTAAGTCACTATGCACAGCACATACTTAAGGGGTGGTAAGATATGGCACCCCTACTTTAGGGTAGAGTCTCTATATAATTTATTTGGAATGCTTGTGTAGGGGAGATTTGTCTCTTCTTCCCCACTTGTTAATTTATTCAATCATTTATGTTACTAAAGACTCATGGGTATTTATTTTATGCTTTGAGGTATAATCCAACACTATTTAATTCAATTTTTGCTCAAATTATTCCAGCTTTGGCCATTGGGAGTTCCTTCAGTTGGTTCCCATGGCTCTTTGACATACACCCATCAATTTTTTGTTTGTTTTTGAGCACCTTCTTACTTTCTGCCCCTACAAGGTGCTCAAGGCTCATCTTGTATATTTGTTGCCCCAGTACTAGAGTCAGCCATTTTGCCAAGGAGAATAGATTCTGGTTTTGTTTTGTTTTGTTTTGTTTTGTTTTGTTTTGTTTTGTTTTCTAAGAATAGCATTAAAAACCAAAATCTGGGTTCTAAGTATGCTTGTTGTTACTGGGTGTTGTTTCTTTTCAACCCTCTCAGCTAATTCAGTAAAAAATATGCATGCAAATATTAGCTTGTGTATATATACACATACACACACAGAAAAAATCTTTCCCTGTATGTAACAATCTCAATATTAAGTTAAACATGAGTCTTACTGGTGTGTCCAGCTCTAATCAATTAGAACATGGATCATTCTGTGAATCTCTGTAAATTCTCATGCCACCGGTGAAAAACCTATATTACACCATGTTTTATCCATTTTGTTCAATTCCTATGTGTACGTATAGCAGTGTCAGGATTGTTAACCCGTACCTCTGTGGAAAATAACTTTATCAAGTAAGTTACACTTATGGGCAGTTTCATTTGTCTTTAGTCTTATAGATCCCATTGACTTCCAAAGTTACTTAAGTCGGCACCTTGTTTCCCAACTTGTTTCATACAGTTAGATTCTCTTGCCACAATCTTTATTCTTTCCTGGGATCCTCTGACCTCCTAAGTGATTTTTTAAAATGTATATACATTAAAGTTTACTTTTTGTGCTGTAGCATACTATAGGTTTTGACAAATGCATAGCATCATGTATCCACCATTACAGGGTCATACAGAATAGTTTTACTGCCCTAAAAATCCCCTGCACTTCACAGGGGAAATATGTTTCCCTATCTTCCCTCCCCTTGGCAGCCACTGATACTGTTACTGTCTCTATAGTTTTGGCTTTTTCAGAGTGTCATGTAATGGGAATCATACAGTATGTAGCCTTTTCAGATTGGCTTCTTTCAATTAGCAATATGTAATTAAGGCTTCTCCATGATTTTTTTGTGGCTTGGTAGCTTATTTCTTCTTATCACTGAATAATATTCCATTGTATGAATGTGCCACAGTTTGTTTCCCATTCACCACTGAAGGACATTTTGGTGGCAATCATGAATAAAGCTGTTATAAACATTCACGTAATGTGAAACATACGTATGTATAGACCTAGGTTTTCAACTCATTTGATTATATTTAGCTTTGTAAGAAAATGTCAAAATGTCTTCTAAAGTGGCTGTGCTGTTGTGCATTTCTATCAACAGCAAATGAAAATTCCTATTGCTCCACATCCTGTCAACATTTGATATTGTCAGTTTTTTGGATTTGGGCAATTTTTTTAAAGTTTATTTATTTACTTTGAGAAAGACAGAGAAAGCATGAGTGGGGGAGGGGCAGAAAGAGAGAGAAAGAGTCCAGCGCGGCGTTGATGTGGAGCTCAATCCCACAACCACAAGACCATGTCCTGACCCTAAATCCAGAGTCAGATGCTCAACTGACTGAGCCACCCAGGTCCCCCATGGATTTGGGCCATTTTAATGGGTATGTAATGTTATCTCATTGCTTCAGTTTGCAGTTCCCTCAATATATATGATATTGAGCATTTGTTTCAAATGTTTATTTTCTATCTATATATCTTCTTTGGAGCTGTGTCAGTCAGATCTTTTACCTACTTTTTAATTGGGTTGTTTTACTATTGTTCAGTTTTAAGAGTCTTTTATATTTTTTGGAAACCAGTTCTTTATCAAATACGTGTTTTGTTAATATCTTTTCCCAGTTTCTGGTTAGTTTTTTTATTCTCTTAATAGTGTCTTTTTCCTAACAGAAACTTAATTTTAGCAAAGTCCACCATTTTCTTTTCATGGATCATTCCTCTGATATTGTATCTAAAAAGTTCTTCACCAAGCGCAGATCACCTAAATTTTGTCCTGCGATATCTTTTAGAAGTTTTGTAGTTTTGTGTTTTGCTTTTAGGTCTCTGGTCCATTTTGAGTAAATTTTTATGAAAAGCGTAATGTCTGTGTCTAGATTTATTATTTTTCATATGGACATTCAATTGTTTCATCACCATTTGTTGAAAACCTATTCTTCCTTCATTGAATTAACTTTCATTCTTTGTTGAAGACGAGTTGACTATATTTGTGTGGGTGTCTTTCTAGGGTTTTTATTCTTTTCTATTGATCTATGTGTCTCCTGCCGCCCTACCCTCATACCATGCTATCCTGATTACTGTAGCTTTATAGCAGGTCTGGAAGGTGGGTAATGTTAGTCTTCCAAATTTGTCTTACTCTTCAGTATTGAAGAGAAACACCTATTCTGGGTGTTTCAGCTTTCCATATATACAGGTTACAATCAGTTTGTATCCACAAAATAACTTACTGGAATTTTGATTGGGATTTCAGTAACTCTATATAAGTCAATGGGGGAATTAATGACTTCTTGACAATATTGGGTCTTCCAATCTGTGAACAGGGAACATATCTCCATTTCTTAAAAGTTTCTTTTATTTCTTTCATTGTAGTTTTCTACATATATATCCTTTATACGTTTTAATAGAATTATCCCTAAGTACTTAATATTTTGTTATAGTTACATGAACTTTAGATTAAATCAAAGCCCTGGACAAAGCATTTGACTAAAAGTTGTATTCTTGTCAATTAAATAAAAGGAGTAAGGCCTGTGAAAGGAAAGTTGACCTAAGAAATACAGGGGACTATCCTTAATGCCTAAAGCTGAGGGAATGGTGTGGAGTAAGGGTTGAAGAGTTGGGGGCAAAGAAGGTTGTCTTATGGAAATGGGTCTAATTGCATCATTTATGTTCAAAAATAACTTACATCTAGCCTCATCAGTCAGCTAGAATCATATCATACAAGATCATGATAAATTAGTAAGGACCTATGCGTTTGAAACATATTTATGATCTATTAATTAGTTGGGGTGGTCATTTACAGATGGAGTGATTGTTCCCCATTATCCATAAATCATGTACTCTCCCTTTTATACTACTTGAACACTCTTTGTTAAATATAACCTTTAAACATTAAACTTCTAAGCTGCTTAGGAATGAATCATCACACATGTTCACACTTTCCTTTCTTCGTAAGAGCTTCGATATCTTCCTACTTCAGAGAAAACTTTCTGGGTCCTTTGCAAAGTAAAAGATTTTATTTGACCCCATTCCTTGCATAATTTTATATTCAACCATCCCTTTGCAATAAACATATTTCCATATCCACATACACACATATTTATTCAAAGTTTACTTCACTACTTGAGTCTTTGGCTGCCACTATTTTTTATCACATATTGTCACATCTTAAAGGGCAGGTCTAATAGAGAAATACAATGAAGTAGGCATTGAATAAATCCTTTGGATGCAATAATGACTGTGTATAGAGGAGCTAGGCCAACAGGCTTAATGCCAACAAAATGATGCAATGTCATATAACAACATCAACTGCAGCACAACGCCATTGATATCAGCATTTTAGTATTTGAGTAATATCATTGGCACTAGTGGAAAATGGACCTAATATAGGCCATTAGACCCCTTGCTGGCTCAGAGTCACTCATAATATGCCTTATGGGGGTCAGAACATGTGGCACAATTCATAAGTGGGAGATAAATGGGCACTTCAACACTATTTGATGGTATCCATATTCTATACCTTTTCTTGCTAGCAAGTATTTAAAAATGTACTTAATATATTTAATAAATGTATTTAATATTTTAAAAATGTATTTAATCAAATAATATGGCAAACTGTAATGGAAAGACTGAATTTATTTTGTTATTTTAATCCACATGTGCTTTCTAGATTTGGAGACCTGAGAAGTCTTGGAATAAGGAGTATAATTCTAGGCATTGCTACCAGTAGGTTAATGCCTTTTCCATGTGCCTAGTGAGATGCCAACCTTGGCCTGATTCCCAGACTTTACAGACCTTCTTGCCACACATCATGAGGACACTTGATCTTCATTTGCAAGCTAGATCTCTTCTCAGGCTTTAGGTATAATCCAAAAATTTTCAGTGTTCCAAGAGAATTGGATAAACACAGAGGAGCTGAGACCCAAGCAAGACAAGAAACAAAGAACCCCATCCAGTTGTGGATATTACAATCTGTTTTGTTGACAAAGATTATGCCAGTGGAGACCTTTGAGTAAATGCTCCATTAAGAGTATTTCCCAAATGATATTTTTTATTCCTTAATCTGTTGAATTTCAAAAGTAATTGCCTCTTTTCCCAAGACCTAGATTTTTATCTCTGTATCCAAGGTTGTTTGTTGCCTCAGAGAATTCCTCCAACTACCTACTTGTTTTGATCTAAGAATAGTGCGAGGTCATGGATATTATCACCAAGCATCACTTGACTTTTCTAAGACAATAACGCCCTTGTTTAAAATATCATTAAAAGTATTTCGGTTCTGAACTACCATGCATTATTTTATCCCATAAACAGTGAATATCATATTTTATTTGCTCCACGTATCTGAATCACCTTCATTCCATTTTTATTTATGCACTAAAGATATTTTAGAGAGTTTTATGTGTTTCTGTCACTGCGTTAGGCACTAGAGATTTAATGGTGAGAAAAAATACATTATCTTGGTTCTACTACCAGTTAAAATGTAGAAAGATGCAAAAGACCTTTACTCTCATGGTAACAAGAATCCCATAGATATATATAAAAACTCTTTTTTTTCCCCCTTATGAGCTAGGAAAGAGCAGTAGTCATGGGAAGCCCTGATAAATTGAATTTCAGAAGGAAATGAGATTTTTACAGGTGAGCAGAAAACTATGGTAGCTTCTAGAGCAAGGGGCAGTTTCCTGGTCTGTGTGGGATGAACAAAAGAACCATCCTGACACAGAAGGACTCTGTAGGGATGAAGAGAGATTAGCTGAGGCTTAAACAAAAAAACAAAAAACAAACAAACAAACAAAAAAAACAACAGGGAAACAGACTGGAAGCTGAAAGAGTCACAGATAGAAAAAAGCCAAAATTACCTAATCTGAAAATTTTCTCCCCACTACAAATTTTGCCAATAAGGTGGCAATAAGTGAAGATCTGGAAAACAGAAATTGCAGACGTCTATACATTTTTAGGGTTTGAATTTGAGGGCACTGCTTAAGTTGAATCAAAGGAAAAAACAAAAGTGTCTGAAACTAAATCCCAATTTCATTCCAGCTAAAATACTGACAAGATAACAAAGTTAATTTTTGCCATAGAAGGTTAGAAGTGGGGCTAATCTAGATGAACTCAATGTAATGAGAGTTGAAGTTTAGTTCTAAATCAACTTGACTTTAGCCACAGAGAAAATGGCTTACAATTTCTGCAAAATAAGCAAGATAAAAGAAAACATGTTTTAGTCTCCAGTTTTATGTTATAAAAATTATAATATATATGAAAAAGTAAGAAAATATGACCCCTACTCAGAAGTGAATACATTTAACTGAAGAAGACCTATACATGGCCCAGTTATTTGAATTGGCAGACAAGACCTTAAAACAACTATTATAATATAATACTAAAGCATTTATAGAAAAAAGAAGGGTGTCATGGTCAAAATATGAGATATTTCAGAGAGAAATGACCATTCCCATAAAGAAATAAGTGGAAATGCTAGAAGTGAAAAATAATAATATCTGAAATCAACATTTTATTGGATGGAATTTACATTACATTGGACAGGAGAAGAAAAAAAATAATTGAATGTTAGGACATATCAATAAAAAATACCTAGGTGAAAAAGAAAAGAAAAAATTGAAAACAAACACAGGCAAACAAATCTTCAGAGTTAATATAAGCAGTCTTTGGAATTCTGGAAGGAGAAGAAGGAGAAAATGGGGCAAAAAATCCCTTGAAGAAATAATGGCTGAAAATTGTCAAATATGATACAAAGTAATAATAGATTCAATAACTCAACAAATCTCAAGCAGGATCAATATCAAGAACACCATACTGAGGCACACCATAACCATATTCTTGAAAACCAAAAATAAAAACTCTTAGAGCAGTGGAAGAAAAAAGACATATTATATAGAGGGTAGCAACCATAAAGGTAATGACTTTCTTTTCCTCAGAAATGATGCAAGCCAGGAAACAAGTAAAGTAGCATCATTATAGTGAGAAATAAAGCAAAATGCCAACCTAGAACTCTGAATCTAGTGAAAATAGCCTTCAAAAATGAAAGCAAAAACTAAAGATAGTTTAGGCAAATGGAAGTGAGAATTCAATACCAGCAGACCAGAACTACCAGACTAAATGAAGTCTTTAGGCTGAAAAGATACGTAACCAGAAAGAAATCTCGATCTACCGGAAAGAATAAAGAATACTAAAAATGGTAAATATACCATTAAATTAAACATGTCTTTTATTTATTATTTTAAAATTTATTTTTTTTAGTTTATTTATTTATTTTTAGAGAGAGGGAGAGAGAGAGAAAGCAGGGAAGGGACAAAAAGAAAGGTAGAGAGAGAATCCCAAGCAGGCTCTGCACTGGTAGCACACAGCCTGACAGGGAGTTCGATCTCATCAATCATGAGATCATGACCTGAGCTGAAATCAAGAGTTGGACGCTTAACCGTCTGAGCCACCCAGGCACCCCTCCTATTTTAAAATTTCTTTTAAATGATATGTGAGTGTCCAAAAGCAAAAGTAATAAAACTGTATTGTAGGGTTTGTAATGTATCTAGAAATAGTCTTTAAATTTAATATAATTTTTTGATGTAGTTGAGTTTAAGTCCACCATCTTGCTATTTTTTCTACTTCTTTATTATTCCATTCTTTTCTTCTTTGGACTAAGTAAATATATTTTTAATATTCCATTTGATCTTTTCTAGCTCTACATCTTTGTCTTATTTTCTGAGTCTCTTCTAGGTATTAAAACAGGTATTCTAAACCTTTTACAACTTAATTTGAAATAATGTTATGCCACTTCACATGTTATGTACAAACCCTAAAATAATATTGTTCCATTACTTCATTCTGCTTTAAAGAAGGGCCAATTAAAGGCAGAGATCATCAGCCTAAACAGGAGAGTAAGATCCAAATATACACTGTTTATAAGATATTCACTATAAATGTAAAGACACAGGTAAGTTAAAAGTGACAAGATGGAAAAAGATGTACTGTGCATATACTATACTAATTGTAAGATAGCTGTATTGATATCATTAAATATGAAAAAGAGCATTAACTGAGATAAATAAGGGTATTTTATAATACAAGTTCAATTCATTAAGAAGAAATAAACAGTATATATGCAACAGAGCTCCAAAATATGTGAAGCAATATTTGAAAGAACTAGGCAGAAAAATAGGCATATTTTTTTAGACATTGATGGAACCTAAAAAATCCATAAGGATGCAGAAGACATGAATAGCACTATCAACCAACTTGACCTAATGGACATCTGTAGACCACTCCATCCAGCAATAGCAGAATGCACAGTTTTTCACATGCACTTGTGACCATATGCTTGGATCTAAAATATGTTTCAATAAATTTAAGAGAATTTAAATCATACAGAATACATTCTGTGATCACAGTGGAATTAAAAATTAATACGAATAATTTTTTCAGAAAATCCAAAAATACTTGGAAACTAAAATATTCTCCTAAATAACTTAAATTTCAAAGGAAAAATTACAAAGAAAACTAGAAAATATTTCAAACTGAAGGAAAATGAAAACAGCATATCAAAATTTGTAGGATGTAGCAAAAACTTTATTTAGAAGGGAAATAATCTTAAAATGCTTAGTATATAAAAGAAGGAAGGTTTTGAATCCATAATCTAAACTTCTACCTTAAGAAGGTAGAAAAGAAAAAAATGAAACCTAAATTAAATAGGAGGAAATACTAATAGTCAAGATCAGTGAAATAGAAATCAGATGAAAAACATAAAATCAACAGAGTTTAAGTTAGTTCTTTCAAGATAATAAAATTGAAAAATATTAGGCGCTGAAAAATTTGAAGCATTTTGACACCAGATAGAAAGAAATGAGCTAGCAAAGACTGAGAAGGAACAGCTAGAAAAGTAGGAGGGAAACCTCCCGTGATATCACACAAGCCAAAGGATGAAAATGTTTCAAAAATGAAGGAATGGCAACCAGTGTCTAATGTTACTGAGGAACCCAGTAATGGGAGACCTAGAAAATGCCTATTTGATGTATTGGCAAAACAGATTTAGATGTTCATGGCATCTAAAAAGTTCTAGTGCCTGGGTGGCTCATTGAGTTAATCGACAGGCCAGCTCAGGTCATGACGTCACCATTCCTGAGTTTGAGCTGTGCTGACAGCTCAGAGCCTGGAGCCTGCTTCGTATTCTGTGTCTCGCTCTCTCTCTGCCCCTCCCCAGCTCGTGCTCTAAATAAACAAACAAACAAACAAACATTAAAAAAATAAAAAGCTCCAGTGTAATGGGCATTCAACAGATGAGCTAAGGGGACTCAATAGATTCCCAGAAATTGTCTGTAAAGTTTATATGTAGGCAAGTGCCTTTTTCTGTGGAAAGGACTCAACAGATTTCATTATATATTCTCCAAGAGGGTAGACTGTCTTCTTCCTCTTGTTTGATGTGTGCATGTGTGTGTATGTGTGTGTGCGTGTGTGAGTTCATTTCTCAATTCTGGCTCCTGCAGATCTTTGCTGAAGAATACTGATATTTAGTGTATTTTCCTCGTATTAACAGAAAATAAACATTAAGCTGGTTTTTGTTTTTGTTTTGTCCTCTGATGAGCAGCATGAAGGAATTCTGACAACCTTTCAAGCAGAATTTTTGGCACTGGGGAAAAAGCTTTGAATTTAGGCTCAGAAAAACTGAATTTTTAGCCACCCCATAGCTGTGAGATCTCAGGCAAGATATTTAAATGTATCACAACTCAATTTCTTTCTCTGTTTAAAATAAGAAAAATATTAATCTAGGAGGCTTATCGAGCGAGTAAAATGAGATGTTGATTTAGAAAGCACTTTGCAAATTATAAACTGCTGTATAATGGTAATTATTCTTTACTACCTATATTTTATGCAAAGAGATGTGAAAAATGAAAGAGAAAAATCTTAATTCATGTTGTGGTGGAAACAAATGGATGAAGTAGGAAGCACCTTTCTTGTGCCTTAAGAAACTTAGTTTCTAGGCTTTCTGCCCTGCTAGCATTCCCCACACTGACTCCCATCAGAGCAAAGCCAACCCAAAGCAAACTCTTTTATGAGGTGGATGAGGGCACATCACAGAAACCAGGAAGTCAGGCTGAAGGTCTTCATTCATTTTTGATAAGTAGAATAATCTAAGTGGATAACAGAAACATACATTTTTTAAATGTTTGAGAGAGAGAGTGAGTGAGCAGAAAGAGGCAGAGAAAGAGGGAGAGAGGGAGGGAGAGAGAGGATCCCAAGCAGGTTCCTCACTGTCAGCACAGAGCCCAATGCAGGGCTCGAACCCATGACCTGTGAGATCATGACCTGAGCCAAAACCAAGAACAGGATGCTTAACTAACTGAGCCATTCAGGTGCCCTGGAAGACATCCGTTTTATGCAAAGCAGAATATTAGATGAAATTTAGTTTAGGAGCAAAATCTTCTAAGGCCTAAATGTTGCCTCCTCTTTCTTTGCCAAATAGCTGCTTACCAGTTTCTCATATTTTCACTTCTAGAAGAAGTTTGTATTCATGTATGATAAGGGTGATAAAATGCATTTTCCTTTCTCAAAGGCAGAATGAATTTTCTTTGCCTACCTGTCAATGAAAACAGCAAACTCTTCAGTGCTAGAAGTTTTAAAATACTGACTCAGAGCGAGTTCCTTTTTTGGGGGACTTGTTTTTGTTAACTTCTCCATTTGTAGTACAAATTTGTTGCCTGACTGAAATGTCCTATGAAATTGCCCTATCCGCTCAAATCTGGAAGTCCTCCCCTGCAGCAAGTGTCTTAAGACATTGCTTCTGATTCCCCGAAATAAAATATGGTCTAGATTTGACAAGTAAAGATTAAGTTGGAGCAGGTCCTTGGCCTCCGCTCCCCTCATGGCTGAAGAGAACCCCACAGCACTTCAGGCTTTACAGGGCTTCTTATTAGAGAAGCCATCAAAATGATTTCCCCACCTGTTGAGCACTCTTTGGCTTGTATCATTTGTTATAAAAGCAGCTAAGGACAACTCCAGAGACTGTAAGGGGAAATGATCTCTTGGACAATATTGGTGCTGAATCACGATTAAAAAGTAATGCAGGTTTACTGAAAATTGAAACCCCCTTTAAAAGAATTCAAATACAGATATACTTGAAAAAAATCTTATTTTCAAAGGAATTAAATATATTTTCTTAGTATTTGGGGACTTTGGTTAATTAATGTCAATTATACTATATTAATATTTTATGCTGTATTGATTTTAAAAATTTTGGTTATGCCTGTAAACTAGTAACTTATTTTCCTTTGCAATTATCTCCCTTCAATGTAGTCCCATGGGAAGACTTGAGTCTCATTTCAATGATGTTATCAATGCTTACAATATTTCTTAAAATATATCTTGGTTTATTGTCAGAATTTTCCTACTTGATCTTCCTTATCAAGTTTCTCTCTGAATGAGTCTTCACTATTTGGAGAAATGAAATCTGCCCTCAAAGATGAAGATTTTTCTACCACACAGGACATTTTCATAAATCAACTTCAGGCTTTGAGGACTATATTTTAAAAAGGCATTCCAAGCATGGTTTTAGGATTGGCAGTATTATTAAAGATAAGTGTATAATCTTTGACTATGTCAAAGATAGGGTGATACCTAATCCTGGTTTACCCAGAACTTTCTCACTTTTAGTACTCAAAGTCTGCATCCTAGGGAACCTCTCAGTCCCAAGAAAACTGAGCAGACAGACCACCCCAGGAAGGGAACTACAGACACCCTGTAAACAATGCAAGGGTTAGGAATGCTGACCCCGACCCATTCAAAAATTTGCATAAAATGACTCCCCCAAAACTTAATAGTCCACTGTTGACCAAAAGCCGTATTGATAACATAAAAACTATATTAACACCTATTTTGCCTGTTATACATATTATATAATGTATTTTCACCATAAAGTAAGCTGGAGAAAAAAAATCTTATTAAGAAAATCATAAGGAAGAGAAAATACATTTACAACACTATACTACAAAAAGTCTATGTGTGCGTGGACCCATGTAGTTCAAACCTGTCTTGTTTAGGGTCAACTGTATTTTTATTTGGATGATGGTGATCTTACAATCTCTTGTACTTTCTTAAAGTATATAGAATTTATAGCTTGGCACCAAACAGCCGAGAATAAAGACTGTGTCTTCTAGCTTCCTTTCCAGCTAGGTGTGGTCATGTGACTAAGGACTGGACAATGAGACATAAATGTGAGTCACAAATGGATTTCTGGGAAGTGTCCTTAAAGGGAAGAAATGTGCCTTACTTACTGTACCTGCAACCATATTGGATGCTGAAGTAATGTGGGGAAGAGAGTCACATCCAGGAGATCCAGGGTCATTGTCCCTCCCTGTGGAAGGTCATATTAGCCCTGGATTGCTTACCCCTGTACTTCTTGACTGAGAGAGGAAGGTAAATATTTGATTTGTAAAGCTGCTGTCATTTGAGGTTTTCCTGTTCCACAAAGCTGAATCAAATCGTCTGATATGACAGTAAAGAATTTTAAAAGAAAGATGATTTTTTCAACTCCTTCATTATCAGAGGAAAATCCAGACCTTAGAGCATGATTACTCATCCTAGTTTTGCAATATTTATTTGTCCCAGATTGGCATAGTTCTAAATTTAAAATTAATTTTAATTTACTTTAAAGTATAGAACACAGGTCAAAAGGGAGGCTTTACAAAAGAGGAGGAAATCAAACTAGACCTCTCCTTTTTTGAAGTTTTCGTAGCAATCTCCCCCAAGAAATTTTAGAGGTGGGAATTTTGTAGAGTTTGGGGATCTTGAAACACTTCACCCCTTTAATGACAGCCCACTCTCCTGGCTTTCCTTATATCTCCTTTAAAAAATTGGTTTTTAGAGAGAAATAAAGCATGAGTGGGGGAGGGCAGAGGGAGAGAGAGAGAAAGAGACAGAGAGAGAATCCCAAGCAGGCTCCATGTTGAGCATAAGGGTTCAGGGCTCGATCACATGACCCTGGGATCATGACCTGAGCTGAAATCAAGAGTGGGATGCTTAACTGATTGAGCCACCCAGGCGCCCCTCCTTATACCTCATTAAATATTCCTTCTCAAATTGCTGTGTGGACACTCCGTGCTTCACCAATATATTTTTCTTTTTGGATGTACTTCTCTTCCCTCATCTTGAATCCAATACTTATTCCCTTTTATACCATATTTTTAATTGATATCTACATTTTTACTTAAATAAACTTTAATGCCAAACTCTATATACCTAGGCATATTCTTTATTTTACCTTTATGTAATTCCTGGCCCTTCTCTTAACCCATAACTTGTTTGCCTCTGCCTTAATTCTAGCTCTTTCCCTCAATACAAATGTGAACAGACTGTTAAATGTTAACTTGCTATTTTTAGAGTAATCTTTATTTTGTCTTTTCATCCCTATATAAAAGAGACCATTTTTAATTTCTCTCAGTCTGGTCCAGGGATTTCAAATGTTTTTGACCATAGCCCAAACACTACAACCCAACACACACACACACACACACACACACACACACACACACACACACGAGAGAGGGAGAATGCCTTTGATATTTTCCAGGACCCAGAGAATTTTCTAAAAGGTCAGATAAAATAACAATTACTGGTAGCTGTGTTCATGGTATCAAAACTATATTTTCAGTGTCAAAGTAGAGGATTGGATCTCATCTGCTTTATATTTTAAACTACTATTATGACACTGATTATTTCCACAATTTTATCTCTAGCCCAGAATTTCTATTCCAAGTTCCTAGAGTCTACTTATTCGATCCTCTGGTATCTTTCAGGTGACATACTCTATCTTTTCACAATTCATACTGTGCACAGTCCAAACTGATTGAAAAGAACTCCTTCTCTCTAAACCTGTCTCCCATTGAGGACTGTATTTCTCTATATGAGTGACATAAGCAGATACCCCAGTTAGAAACCTGCCATTCTTGACTCTGCCCTTTTCCTCATCCTCCAAGCCCAGCACCCATTTTTCATTACTCAGTAAGTCTTGCACATTTTAGAGCTTAAATATTTGTTGAATCCACCCCATGTTCTTCAACCCTACTGTCTCTGTCCAGTTCCTGACTCTCCCCATATCTCTCCCTGGATTATTACCACAACTTTTGAATCACTTAACTGCTCTAGTTTTGTCTGCCTCACATCCCATCCCTCCCCACGGGCACCATAGGGAATAATCTACATTTCAAATCTATAATGCTCCTTTAATTAAAACCTTTTGATAACTTTACATCACCTACGGGATATAATCCAAGTTCCTTGGGGTGACCAAGAAGCCCCTGGTGCTCTGGTCCTGGCTTATCACCCTAGCCTCATCTGCTGCATGCAGTTTTTTGCTTTGAAATAGGTGTTCTGATAGCACAAAACCTCTCTAGCACACACAGTATGCCGTGCTTCACATGTATGTCTTTGCTAATGCTTCCTCTGCCCCTTTTCATTGTCAAACTTCATAGTATCAGATATTTCCCTTTGAAAAGGCTTCCAGGGAGCCTCCAGGGTGAATTAAATATCTCTTCCCTCCCTCCCAAATATCTTGTGGTTTTTCTCCCATTTTACTCTCCGCATTGTTCTAGTTATCTGTTTAAATGTGCATCTTCTTAAGATATATTGTAATTCCTCAATAAATATATGTTTAATGAATGCATAAATTCACGAAATTCATTAATGAATGAGTGCATTAACAAGTAGTAATATAGGCATAGAACAGAGACACATTGAAATACATTTTATTTGATTCTGTATAAGAGATGAGCAGGGAACTCTGCTGTCTGAATGATTTGATTCATCTGATTTTGCTAGTTGGACAGATGTACCTTCCCTTCCACAATCCTTTTTTTTTTTTTTTTTTTAGAAAAAATAGATTTTATTTTATTTTATTTTTTTATTTATATATGAAATTTATTGTCAAATTGGTTTCCATACAACACCCAATGCTCATCCCAAAAGGTGCCCTCCTCAATACCCATCAACCACCCTCTCCTCCCTCTCACCCCCCATCAACCCTTAGTTTGTTCTCAGTTCTCAACAGTCTCTTATGCTTTGGCTCTCTCCCACTCTAACCTCTTTTTTTTTTTCCTTCCCCTCCCCCATGGGTTCCTGTTAAGTTTCTCAGGATCCACATAAGAGTGAAACCATATGGTATCTGTCTTCCTCTGTATGGCTTATTTCACTTAGCATCACACTCTCCAGTTCCATCCACGTTGCTACAAAAGGCCAGATTTCATTTTTTCTCATTGCCACATAGTATTCCATTGTGTATATAAACCACAATTTCTTTATCCATTCATCAGTTGATGGACATTTAGGCTCTTTCCATAATTTGGCTATTGTTGAGAGTGCTGCTATGAACATTGGGGTACAAGTGCCCCTATGCATCAGTACTCCTGTGTCCCTTGGATAAATTCCTAGCAGAGCTATTGCTGGGTCATAGGGTAGGTCTATTTTTAATTTTCTGAGGAACCTCCACACTGCTTTCCAGAGCGGCTGCACCAATTTGCATTCCCACCAACAGTGCAAGAGGGTTCCCGTTTCTCCACATCCTCTCCAGCATCTAGAGTCTCCTGATTTGTTCATTTTGGCCACTCTGACTGGCGTGAGGTGATACCTGAGTGTGGTTTTGATTTGTATTTCCCTGATAAGGAGCGACGCTGAACATCTTTTCATGTGCCTGTTGGCCATCCGGATGTCTTCTTTAGAGAAGTGTCTATTCATGTTTTCTGCCCATTTCTTCACTGGGTTATTTGCTTTTTGGGTGTGGAGTTTGGTGAGCTCTTTATAGATTTTGGATACTAGCCCTTTGTCCGATATGTCATTTGCAAATATCTTTTCCCATTCCGTTGGTTGCCTTTTAGTTTTGTTGGTTGTTTCCTTTGCTGTGCAGAAGCTTTTTATCTTCATAAGGTCCCAGTAATTCACTTTTGCTTTTAATTCCCTTGCCTTTGGGGATGTGTCGAGTAAGAGATTGCTACGGCTGAGGTCAGCGAGGTCTTTTCCTGCTTTCTCCTCTAAGGTTTTGATGGTTTCCTGTCTCACATTCAGGTCCTTTATCCATTTTGAGTTTATTTTTGTGAATGGTGTGAGAAAGTGGTCTAGTTTCAACCTTCTGCATGTTGCTGTCCAGTTCTCCCAGCACCATTTGTTAAAGAGACTGTCTTTTTTCCATTGGATGTTCTTTCCTGCTTTGTCGAAGATGAGTTGGCCATACGTTTGTGGGTCTAGTTCTGGGGTTTCTGTTCTATTCCATTGGTCTATGTGTCTGTTTTTGTGCCAATACCATGCTGTCTTGATGATGACAGCTTTGTAGTAGAGGCTAAAGTCTGGGATTGTGATGCCTCTTGCTTTGGTCTTCTTCTTCAAAATTACTTTGGCTATTCGGGGCCTTTTGTGGTTCCATATGAATTTTAGGATTGCTTGTTCTAGTTTCGAGAAGAATGCTGGTGCAATTTTGATTGGGATTGCATTGAATGTGTAGATAGCTTTGGGTAGTATTGACATTTTGACAATATTTATTCTTCCAATCCATGAGCAGGGAATGTCTTTCCATTTCTTTAAATCTTCTTCAATTACCTTCATAAGCTTTCTATAGTTTTCAGCATACAGATCCTTTACATCTTTGGTTAGATTTATTCCTAGGTATTTTATGCTTCTTGGTGCAATTGTGAATGGGATCAGTTTCTTTATTTGTCTTTCTGTTGCTTCATTGTTAGTGTATAAGAATGCAACTGATTTCTGTACATTGATTTTGTATCCTGCAACTTTGCTGAATTCATGTATCAGTTCTAGCAGACTTTTGGTGGAGTCTATCGGATTTTCCATGTATAATATCATGTCATCTGCAAAAAGCGAAAGCTTGACTTCATCTTTGCCAATTTTGATGCCTTTGATTTCCTTTTGTTGTCTGATTGCTGATGCTAGAACTTCCAGCACTATGTTAAACAACAGCGGTGAGAGTGGGCATCCCTGTCGTGTTCCTGATCTCAGGGAAAAAGCTCTCAGTTTTTCCCCATTGAGGATGATGTTAGCTGTGGGCTTTTCATAAATGGCTTTTATGATCTTTAAGTATGTTCCTTCTAACCCAACTTTCTCAAGGGTTTTTATTAAGAAAGGGTGCTGGATTTTGTCAAAGGCCTTTTCTGCATCGATTGACAGGATCATATGGTTCTTCTCTTTTTTTTTTGTTAATGTGATGTATCACGTTGATTGATTTGCGAATGTTGAACCAGCCCTGCATCCCAGGAATGAATCCCACTTGATCATGGTGAATAATTCTTTTTATATGCCGTTGAATTCGATTTGCTAGTATCTTATTGAGAATTTTGGCATCCATATTCATCAGGGATATTGGCCTGTAGTTCTCTTTTTTTACTGGGTCTCTGTCTGGTTTAGGAATCAAAGTAATACTGGCTTCATAGAATGAGTCTGGAAGTTTTCCTTCCCTTTCTATTTCTTGGAATAGCTTGAGAAGGATAGGTATTATCTCTGCTTTAAACGTCTGGTAGAACTCCCCTGGGAAGCCATCTGGTCCTGGACTCTTATTTGTTGGGAGATTTTTGATAACCGATTCAATTTCTTCGCTGGTGATGGGTCTGTTCAAGCTTTCTATTTCCTCCTGATTGAGTTTTGGAAGAGTGTGGGTGTTCAGGAATTTGTCCATTTCTTCCAGGTTGTCCAATTTGTTGGCATATAATTTTTCATAGTATTCCCTGATAATTGTTTGTATCTCTGAGGGATTGGTTGTAATCATTCCATTTTCATTCATGATTTTATCTATTTGGGTCATCTCCCTTTTCTTTTTGAGAAGCCTGGCTAGAGGTTTGTCAGTTTTGTTTATTTTTTCAAAAACCAACTCTTGGTTTCGTTGATCTGCTCTACAGTTTTTTTAGATTCTATATTGTTTATTTCTGCTCTGATCTTTATTATTTCTCTTCTTCTGCTGGGTTTAGGCTGCCTTTGCTGTTCTGCTTCTATTTCCTTTAGGTGTGCTGTTAGATTTTGTATTTGGGATTTTTCTTGTTTCTTGAGATAGGCCTGGATTGCAATGGATTTTCCTCTCAGGACTGCCTTCGCTGCGTCCCAAAGCGTTTGGATTGTTGTATTTTCATTTTCGTTTGTTTCCATATATTTTTTAATTTCTTCTCGAATTGCCTGGTTGACCCACTCATTCGTTAGTAGGGTGTTCTTTAACCTCCATGCTTTTGGAAGTTTTCCAGACTTTTTTCTGTGGTTGATTTCAAGCTTCATAGCATTGTGGTCTGAAAGTATGCATGGTATGATTTCAATTCTTGTAAACTTATGAAGGGCTGTTTTGTGACCCAGTATATGATCTATCTTGGAGAATGTTCCATGTGCACTCGAGAAGAAAGTATATTCTGTTGCTTTGGGATGCAGAGTTCTAAATATATCTGTCAAGTCCATCTGATCCAATGTCTCATTCAGGGCCCTTGTTTCTTTATTGACCGTGTGTCTAGATGATCTATCCATTTCTGTAAGTGGGGTGTTAAAGTCCCCTGCAATTACCACATTCTTCTCAATAAGGTTGCTTATGTTTATGAGTAATTGTTTTATATATTTGGGCGCTCCGGTATTCGGCGCATAGACATTTATAATTGTTAGCTCTTCCTGATGGATAGACCCTGTCACTATTATATAATGTCCTTCTTCATCTCTTGTTACAGCCTTTAATTGAAAGTCTAGTTTGTCTGATATAAGTATGGCTACTCCAGCTTTCTTTTGGCTTCCAGTAGCATGATAAATAGTTCTCCATCCCCTCACTCTCAATCTAAAGGTGTCCTCAGGTCTAAAATGAGTCTCTTGTAGACAGCAAATAGATGGGTCTTGTTTTTTTATCCATTCTGATACCCTATGTCTTTTGGTTGGCGCATTTAATCCATTTACATTCAGTATTATAGAAAGATATGGGTTTAGAGTCATTGTGATGTCTGTAGGTTTTATGCTTGTAGTGATGTCTCTGGTACTTTGTCTCACAGGGTCCCCCTTAGGATCTCTTGTAGGGCTGGTTTAGTGGTGACAAATTCCTTCAGTTTTTGTTTGTTTAGGAAGACCTTTATCTCTCCTTCTATTCTAAATGACAGATTTGCTGGATAAAGGATTCTCGGCTGCATATTTTTTCTGTCTAGCACACTGAAAATCTCATGCCAATTCTTTCTGGCCTGCCAAGTTTCAAAAGAGAGATCAGTCAGGAGTCTTATAGGTCTCCCTTTATATGTGAGGGCACGTTTACCCCTTGCTGCTTTCAGAATTTTCTCTTTATCCTTGTATTTTGCCAGTTTCACTATGATATGTTGTGCAGAAGATCGATTCAAGTTACGTCTGAAGGGAGTTCTCTGTGCCTCTTGGATTTCAATGCCTATTTCCTTCCCCAGTTCAGGGAAGTTCTCAGCTATTATTTCTTCAAGTACCCCTTCAGCACCTTTCCCTCTCTCTTCCTCCTCTGGGATACTAATTATGCGTATATTATTTCTTTTTAGTGTATCACTTAGTTCTCTAATTTTCCCCTCATACTCCTGGATTTTTTTATCTCTCTTTTTCTCAGTTCCCTTTTTTTCCATAACTTTATCTTCTAGTTCACCTATTCTCTCCTCTGCCTCTTCAATCCGAGCCGTGGTGGTTTCCATTTTGTTATGCATTTCGTTTAAAGCGTTTTTCAGCTCCTCGTGACTGTTCCTTAGTCCCTTGATCTCTGCAGCAAGAGATTCTCTGCTGTCAGCTATACTGTTTTCAAGCCCAGCGATTAATTTTATGACTATTATTCTAAATTCACTTTCTGTTATATTATTTAAATCCTTTTTGATCAGCTCATTAGCTGTTGTTATTTCCTGAAGATTCTTCTGAGGGGAATTCTTCCACGTGGTCATTTTGGATAGTCCCTGGCGTGGTGAGGACCTGCAGGGCACTTCCCCTGTGCTGTGGTGTATAACTGGAGTTGGTGGGCGGAGCCGCAATCAGACCTGATGTCTGCCCCCAGCCCACCGCTGGGGCCACAGTCAGATTGGTGTGTGCCTTCTCTTCTCCTCTCCTAGGGGCGGGATTCACTGTGGGGTGGGGTGGCCTGTCTGGGCTACTTGCACACTGCCAGGCTTGTGATGCTGGGGATCTGGCGTCTTAGCTGGGGTGGGTAGGCAAGGTGCACAGGGGCAGGAGGAGCAGGCTTAGCTTGCTTCTCCTTAGGTGATCCACTTCAGGAGGGGCCCTGTGGCAGCAGCAGGGAGTCAGATCCGCTGTCGGAGGTTTGGCTCCGCAGAAGCGCAGAGTTGGGTGAGTGTGCAGAGCGAGCAAGTTCCCTGGCAGGAACTGGTTCTCTTTGAGATTTTGGCTGGGGGATGGGCGGGGAAGATGGCACTGGCGAGCACCTTTGTTCCCCACCAGACTGAGCTCTGTCGTCAGGGGGCTCAGCAGCTCTCCTTCCCTTTGTCCTCCAGCCTTCCCACTTTCTGAGCAGAGCTGTTAACTTATGACCTCCCAGACGCTAAGTCGCGCTTGCTGTCGGAACACAGTCCGTCAGGCCCCTCCGCTTTTTGCAAGCCAGACTCGGGGGCTCTGCTTGGCCGGCGAGCCGCCCCTCCGCCCCGGCTCCCTCCCGCCAGTCCGTGGAGTGCGCACCGCCTCGCCGCCCTTCCTACCCTCTTCCGTGGGCCTCTTGTCTGCGCTTGGCTCCAGCGACTCCGTTCTGCTAATCCTCTGGTGGTTTTCTGGGTTATTTAGGCAGGTGTAGGTGGAATCTAAGTGATCAGCAGGACGCGCGGTGAGCCCAGCGTCCTCCTACGCCGCCATCTTCCCTCTCCATCTCCCTTCCACAATCCTACATGTGATCTTCCTTAATTGAAGGCTTAGATATGGTGTACTTTGCCATGAGGAAAAAGATCTCAGTTTACATTGTTTTCTGTGAGCAGAACTGTAAGCAGGTTATTCAACAATATTTCAGGAAATAGACATTGATCTATTGTTCCTGACAAAGGAATTAACCAACTTCACATATTGTTATTCATTCAAAATTATACAAACTCTTAGAAAAGCAGTCCATTTGAACAAACCATTTGATGGCTCAAAGATTAATTTCTGAGTAAAAAGAAACTGGGCTAACCCAACTGTGTATAGTATTTGGCAGGAATTAACTAGCTTCCAGAATAAAAAGAAAAATTAGCAAATATAAATCTACCTTCTAGAAAGTACCTTAAAGAAATGTTAGACAATTTATGGGTTTTTATTCACAATCCTAAAATTTGCTCCAATCCCTTTTTATTCTTTCTGTATAACCATTCAATTATAGTAAAATTTCTAACATATTAGAAGTATCTTTATGCTTTCTTTAAATTGAGTATGTATTTCAGCTCTTATTTTGTCAAGACCTAGCCCACTTGTTAAATAGAGATCACACTTTTGAAATTTATTTTTTAATTCCAGTATAATTGGCATACAGTGTTACATTAGTTTCAGGTATACAATATAGTGATTCAACAATTCTATGTATTACTCAGTGCTCATCAGAGTAAGTGTACTCTTAATCCCCTTGACCTATTTCACTCTTCCCCCCACCTACCTCACCTCTGTAACCACCAGTTTCTTCTCTATAGTTAAGAGTCTGTTTTTTGCTTGTCTCTTTGTCACTTTGTTCATTTGTTTTGTTTCTTAAATTCCACATATGGATGAAATTATATGGTATTTGTCTTTTCCTAGCTGACTTATTGTACTTAACATTGTACCTTCTAGATCCCTCCATGTTACTGCAAATGGCAATATTTCACTCTTCTTTGTGGCTGAGTAATATTCCATTGGCTATATATAGCCGCATCTTCTTTATCCATTCAACTATCGGTGGACACTTGGGTTGCTTCCCTTATCTTGGCTATTGTAAATAATGCTGTAGTAAACATAAGAGTGCATGTATCTTTTTGAATTAGCATTTTCATCTTCTTTGGGTAAATACCCAGATTTTTGAACTCTCACACAGTACATGAGAGTTCCTTTTTCTCCACAGCTTCACCAACACATGTTGCTTCTTGTGTTTTTTACTTTAGCAATTATGACAGGTATGAGGTGATATCTCATTGTGATTTTGATTTGCACTTAACTACAGATGATATTTAATTAACAGAAAGACTCATACATAGTAACAGTAACACCTGTACATTGCTAATGCTTGAGAAATTTGGATTTCTAACCCTTTTAGTAAACCTCCACATGTCACAAAGGAGGTAGACTGATCAGCTTTTGTGCAAGCCACAGAGAACTATTTGTATGTTCAGGCAAGTTTGGCTAAAATAGAATGAACATGGGCAAGTGTGACACGACATGGAGTTGGGAAAGTATTTGAGTGAAAGGATAAGACTGATTTTTCAATGACAAGTGTAGAAAACAATTATAAATAGAAGACTTACGCAAATGTTCTCTTCAACTGTTTTACTCAGTGCACCTGTAGCTAACACAGTCTGACATGACTAGAGTAGCATGTCTCTTGGAATGAGTGAGACTAGGCTGCTCTTGAAAAACCAAGTAGGAAGAAGAGGTGGGCCCAGTTTTGAGGACAGCCATGCTAGAGGGGACAAGAAGAGCCTGTAAATCTCATGCATGCTCTGGCCTAGGTCACCAGGAGAGAAAATCCTACAGTGAACTGGAGATAAATGTTGAATTAGTTACAAGGAGTAAATATTTTTTTGGAGAATCCTTTGGAATTGTGATTGTAGCAGAATTTTTGAATTTAAGGATACTGATATTCTTTTCATCTATCACAAGTAAAATGGGACACAACTATACTTGCCATTTCAAACAGCCATGTTCGCTTTTTTGATATAGCTACTGTGTGAGCAAGAAGGGACTGAATAAAGATTGCTAAAAATAGATATATACAAATCCATATGTACTTACATTTAATATATAATTGACAGTGAGATTTAATATTTGCTGGCATTTACTCCAATGTTTTTCTTTGTCTTAAAGGACTGAGGTTGATTTTCAAAATGATTTATCCCTATGGCTCATACTAATACATCACCACTTTAAAATTTTGCTTCATACAGCTGTAGCATTACCCATATGCCACAGGAAAACAAACCTTTTTAATATATGAAGGGTGTCAATGTTAGTCATGTGATTTGTAATGCTTTTGCTTAAATATTGATTTTTTTCAAATTCAATTTTTATTGATTTCTCTTAAATATTAATCATTTCTAATGACAGCTTAAAAAATAGGCTGAGCCCCTTGAACATTCATGCTATCCACTCCTTCTAGAAATAGAGTACAATTTTAGTATGCTTCAAATTAAGTCAAACAAAAACATACTGCTTTTTCATTTAAAGGTTTAATGTCATAAATCAAAATTCTATTTGTGCCGAATCAAGGGATTTATGCAGAGTATTAACTGTGGCTATGCAGTTTCCCACAAACAGTTCAATGTCATCTGTGATCTCTAGCTGGTGTATCTGTAACCTGCCACCATCATTGCTTCATGAAAAACCATTCCTGGTCTATAGGAGATCAGCATTCTGCATCAGTGAAGTTGACTGGGCTCAACTTAAATATGACTAGGAAGTGGCAGACTGTCCACAGTTTCATGGGACTAGGCTTCTAGGATATTAGTGTGTGGAAGATGTTCTGACTCTTCTTAAAAACAAAAGAAATGTCACTTCTCCACATTGGGTGTGTTTTAAGTTCTTGATTGGAAATCAGCACTCCTGACTGACTGAGAGTTAAACTGGCAATGTTAGGGGTGTGGCTTGCATACATCATTTAACCCCTCTAAGCTTGGTTTCCTTATCTAGAACATGGAGGAAATAATGCCTGCCACTGGCTGTCAACATCTTGCTGTGGATAAGTGAATTAGCATCAGTGGGTCCTTAGGAGAAGGGCAGGACAGGCAGTTCCTAAGTTGAGACAGTTTAGATTCAGAGGTTTGTTTGTTTGTTCGTTTCCTACATGGATTGAAGTTTTGGAATATGTTTATCCACATAAGCAATTTATAAGTGGTAGTTGGATTTCAATCCAGTTCACAAAGACTTTTAAACCCATAAGACAGCAAAAAATAAGATATTTTTATAAAATATTGATTATTGAATTAAATATTTTTACCTGTAAGGTAAAAAAGGGAAATATACTGAAGAAATAGAAATTAACTTAAAAAGAAATGCAACAAAGGAAAGCAAGATATATATATATATTTTTCTCTTGTGTTTTTGGTGATGAGGTTTCAGAAAACAAAAGGTAATGAGAATGGGGTTAATGACAAAATTAAAGAATATTTCTGTACACTGTGAATTTATTAAAGTTAATAGTAGGTTTTAAGAAAGATTTTTTTTCTCTGAGTCTAATGTTGTTTTGTATTTGGCCTAGGAAATTTGTAAAATAAAGATAAATCTGAAAAAACATATAAAAATAATCTTACACCGGCCAGAGATACTTATTATGAACACATTTGCCTACGTTCTTGATTTAAATTAAGCAAGACATTTAACTTTGCCTTTCTTTAAGAAAAGTGCCTCACCAGCATTATTCTTGTATTTAACTACATGGTAAAACTTCTGTCTCACAAACAGGGCTAAAATTTAGCATAATAAGTAATATGTTCAAGCATCTGATATGGTCATAGTGGTGAAGAAGGAATCCTGAAGTGTAAGAAGTTAATCAAGTAAAAAGTCTGGGGCTGGTGAACTAAGGAAAGAGGATATGGAAGAAGTAGTATGTACCAGGGGCCAGAATTAAAAAGAGAACACCGTATGCTTACAAATACAGTTAGTCCTGTATATGAACCACTGATGAATTTACAGACTACTCATCTGTTATGGACCTGATTTAGTCGAACCTGGGTTCCAATCTAGACTCTACCAACTTAGTAATTGTGTAAATCTAGACAAAACTTATTTAACTTCTTTTTTTTATTGGGGTGAAGTTTACATAACACAAAATTAACCATATTGATGTGTAGACTTTCATGACATTTAGTGCCTTCACAATTGTGTGTAACCATTACTTCTATCTAGTTCCAAACATTTTGACCACCCCCAAAGAAAACCTGTGTCCATTAAAGATCCTTCCCCATTCCCCTTCCATCCAGCCCCTGGAAACCCATCTCTATGGATTTACCTATTCTGGATATTGCATGTAGTTGAATCATACAATCTGTGACCTTTTCTGTCTATTTAACTTCTTTTTGAGCCTCAGTCTCCCCCCACCATCTTCTTAACATGTACCTTATGGGATCATTGTATGAATTAAAATGAGGTACATAAAATACTAAACAGAAACCCTGGAGCCATCCAGACTGTCCAATTGTTTCTCTTTCACTGTTTGGTTTTAAAGCATTGCATATATTTCTGTATGTGAATAGATACCACGCTAATCTGTGAGGACTTACTTAAAATAAGCTTTCCTCTCTCTCAGTAATTAACTACTTTTGTGACCCTGTTAATGTGGGTATTTCTAGGGATTTTCATCTTGGCCTGTGGTGTTGCCCTGTTCCCTCACCTCATCTCCTGCCTTCTTTTCTAAACATAGTTGTACTTCCATCTATTTGGTGGGTCCTGGGAATTTGCTTTTCATATCTGTGAAAACAGCAAGCTGACAAGCTTCTCCTTGGCATGACACAGCATGTGTGAATCTATGTCATGTCCAAGCGACTTTGTTCATAGTTAATTTGTTAAATTCCTTTGGAGAACAGACATGGTGTTCCCCACTGAGCAATCAGCACAGCTGCGAAGCCAGGCAGTGACCAAACAGAACCCAGTGTGAAATGTGTATTCAAGGCCCAGAGACTGCGGTCATGGCTGAGCCCCTGAAAGTTTACTGGCCTCTCTGGGAATATGAAGCATAACTTGCCCCAGAGCCCCACATTGCCAGTGGATCTAGATGCATAAGATGCATGGCTGTGAACATTTAATAGACATAAACAAGAAGGGCAGAAGGGGATGCCCGGGAGTGATGCTATAATCCCACCCCTCCCTACATTCTTCCCTCCTTTGTTCCTGCTTTTCTTCTTCCCTTCCTTTCCTTTCCTTCTGCTTTTCCTTTCCTTTCCTTTCCTTTCCTTTCCTTTCCTTTCCTTTCTTTTCTTTTCCTTTCTGTTATATTTCCCTTCCATCTCCACAGCTGCTTTGATCTTGGTATGGTGTTCTTTTGACAATTAAGTGATGGGGACTGCTCCCTGACAAGTCATTATGAAGGGAGCTGGACTTTAAAAAGAAATAAACTAAACCTTAGGCACCACTCTTGTGAGTCAGAAGAGAGCATGTGCCACTACCTTGCCTTGGATAGACAGTGGGTGGGCGAAAATGACAGCATGTGCAGTCTTCAGTAAGCACTCCTAATAAAGTTACCCCCAGCTGAGATGATCAAAGGCTGTTTTCCACAAAGCCAGCCTATGAATTGTGAAAGTCAGCCTGGCATTCAGAGGTCAGAATCGCAAGTCTCCTTGAAATACTTCATAGTTCAGGAACTGATCCTTGATGTCATCGATAGGAAAACAAGCACAGGCTGGACACAAAGATATCAAGGAAATGGGCCAAATAAGATTATCACAAAACTTGATCTGTCTTTGTGTCTCTTTTTGGGGTGAGGGGGGCTGGAGGGGGATGTGTTGGTTTTCTTAGGATAACATGATAATGCCCAAGAGACATGGAAAAAATGTGAGAATCCTATGAAAAAGGATCTTTCATAATTCCCAGGAAAGTTCATGGAATTCTAGAATTTTCCAATCTTTCTATTTTGTTGAAGGAAGTTCTGCCTACAAATTTGTCTCATAAAGTTGTTTAGGAGAGCTATGTATAGAAAATAAGTTTCTGGAAACTTCTGATTAGACCCACATGTGTGTATGTGTGTGCATGCGTGCACATACATATGGGGTGCTCTGAGCATTATGCTAAGTACTTTACATGTTATGTCTTTTATTTGATCAATGTGAGGTGGATATTTGGGAAAACTGAGATTATGCAACATGCGTAAATTGGTCAGGTAGCTAGTAGGTGTCCAGATTGAAATTTGAAACAGGTCCCTCTGACTCCAAGTCTGTGCACTTTCCACTGTGTCCCCTGTGCCACCTCCCATCACACTGCCTAATAATCACCTGAATAGAATGTAGTTTCCCCTACTCTCATTAATTCTCTCAGGGCCCACTCATTCAACAAATGTAGGCTGGACAATTGTACAGAGTTGTAGAGGACTTAAAGGTGAGGAAGAGTTCCTAACCTCAGGGGGTTCACTGTTTAGGTGCAGGGTAAAGCATGGAATCAGATAACAAGAGCAGAGGGCCAAATGTGCTGGGGGAGTACCAGAAAATGAGAAGTTCATGTCCAGCTGGGAGCACCTAGGAGGTTTCATAGAAGAGTGGTACTGGAGCTTGGCCTTGAAGCGGGGGATGATTAGGAAATGGAGACAGGGTAAGAATTCCAGCTGGAACACAGAAAAGAATGGTGAAGAAGGGACTCATAAGTTGAGGGTGTGGAATGGTGATTCTTCCAGGTTGTCTAGACCTTAAGCAAAGACCAGTTAGATCTGGCCTTCAGTCTGAGGGTTTTGGACTTTGTGGTTTACTTTGTATTAGGTATCTGCAAGGGAGGAAATAAATAATAATGAGACATAAGGGCAGAAGTCACAAATGGATGATTAGCAATTTGACTAGAATAAGGGTTTAAAAATGTTTGTGGGGCACCTGGGTGGCTCAGTCGGTTGGGTGTCCAACTTCAGCTCAGGTCATGATCTCATAGCTCGTGAGTTCAAGCCTCGTGTCAGGCTCTGTGCTGACAGCTCAGAGCCTGGAGCCTACTTCTGTGTCTCCCTCTCTCTCTCTACCCTCCTCCACTCATGCTCTGTCTCTCTCTCTGTCTCAAAAATAAATAAACATTAAAAAAATGTTTGCATAATTATTTAAAACAAAAGGTCTTTACATAAAAATATGGATTTATAAATTTTGTTGAAGAGTCATTTGGTATGGCAACAATTGATTGCAACCAAGTAGAAGCTGACTCTTTAAGACAAGCCATAAACTTCTTCAGTTTATCAGTATCTGCCTAATCCAATACCCGAATCTTCACTCATTTATGTTATCTACCTATCCCTGTGTGTATCTGAGTTGCCATCCCTGTTTTTGGTGGTCACCAATTGATGGTCTATTGTCATAAAGTAGAAGAGTTTGAGATTTAACATAATGAAACACTGAGGTTAATATTGTTATCATAAACATATTATATATGTCATTTATAATCTTATAAAGAGAGAAGCCTAGGACTTAATGATCTATTGATTTTTATTATTCTTCTATTTCTTCTACAACTGGTCTTGGGTTTTTCCACTAGTTATCTGTTCGGTCAGAATCTGATCATGGTCTCTGTGGTAAGCAGAATAATGCTTCCCCTCTCCTCTAGATATCCACATCCTGATCCCCACAACTTTGTGATTGCACTTAGGGTCTCTTTGCACTTAGGGAGGTTATTCTAGATTATCTGGATGTGCCCAATGTAATCACAAGAATAAAAGAAGTGAGCATAGAATGATAGACAATAGATAAATTACCAATATACTGAATATGCACCATGATACCATTTATTTATACTTACTATGCACTTGGCATTTACCTGCAAAAGTTCATATAATTTTATAATGCTACGAGGCAGGTGCCATAATCTCTATTTTACAGATGAGGAAATAAAAGTACCCACAGGCAGTAGATGGTAGAGTTGAATGAAAATCATCTCTATAAATTTACTCATATATAACATATTGTCATTACAATGGTCTCTTCACTATGCATTTAAACCCCTCACTCATCTTTTATATTCTTTTCTAAGCTAATTTTGGAACTTAGATTTTATAATAACATATTTATGTGAAAACAGAATCATTTTATTATTATATTTTTAAAATTGAAGTATAATTAACATACAGTGTTATATTAGTTTCATATGTACAATATAAGAATTCAACATTTCTATACATTACTCAGTGCTCATCATAAGTGTACTTTATCTATGTCACCCATTCCCTCCCCTACCTTCCCTCTGGCAACCACCAGTTTATTTTCTGTATTTAAGAGTCTGGCTTTTTTGTTTGTCTGTCTCTTTTTTCTTTGTTTTCTTTCTTAAATTCTACATATGAGTGAAATCATATGGTATTTGTCTTTGTCTGTCTGACTTTTTTCACTTGGTATTATACCCTCTATGTCCATCCATGTTGTTGCAGATAAGATTCCATTCTTTTTTCATATATATCTTCTTTATCCATTCAACTATTGATGGGTGCTTGGGTTGCTTCCCTATTTTGGCTATTGTAAATAATGCTGCATTAAACACTGGAACGCATATATCTTCTTGAGTTAGTGTTTTCATTTTTTCTGGGTAAATACACAGTAGTGAAATTACTGGATCATAGGTATTTCTATTTTTAATTTTTTGAGGAACTTCCATACTGTTTTCCACAGTGGCTGCACCAATTTGCATTCCCATCAGCAGTGCACAAGAGATCCTTCCCACATCATTGCCCACTTGTTATTTCTTATGTTTTTGATCTAACCATTCTGACAGGTGTAGGGTGATATCTCATTTTAGTTTTTATTTGCATTCCCCTGATGATTAGTGATGTTGACATCTTTTTACGTGTGTATTGTCTATCTATATGTCTTCTTTGGAAAAATGTCTATTCAGGTCCTCCATGCAGAATTATTTTAGATAGCTGGGTGTCTTACCCAACTAAACTATTATAGTAGTTAAAAGACCATACCCTGGAACCCGACTGTGTAAGTATAACCATTGCTCCATTTTTTGCCAGCTCTGTGTCTTTGCAAAACTGTTTGACCTCTCTGTGCTTCAGTTTCCTCACTTGTAAAATAGAGATAATAGTAGAACCAATTTCATAGGGTATTCCGAGGGTTAAGTGTATTAAACCACAGAAAGTGCTTAGGAGTCTTCCTGGAACTCTATGGTAGCCTCTGTTTATTATTATTATTACTATTCTTATCATCATCATCATCATCATTAGGATCAGTAACAATCCTTAAGGAGAAATAATTATTATTCTTATTATTTTAAATTTATTTTGAAAGAGAAAGAGAGTGTGAGTGCAAGCAGGGGAGGGGCAAAGGGAGAGGGAGAGAGAAAATCTTAAGCAGGCCCAGCATGGAGCCCACATCAGGTTTGATAACATGACCATGAGATGATGACCTGAGCCAAAAACAAGAGGTGGACTCTTAAATGCTCCGAGAAATTATTTTTAAAGGCCTGTCTCCCACATACCAAACTTACACTATCAATTTAGTGAATAGATTGTTTTTGTTCTTTGGTAGAGATGACCCTCTCTTTGGTCTTGAGAGAAACCCACAACCTCTCCCAAGACACAGACTTACTTGGAAAGTGTTTTAGAATTCCTCCAATCTCTGATCCACTGGTAGCTTTCCTTTTTGAAAGGTTGAAATGAGAATATTGCCATTTGAATGTAATAAGTCACTCACCCAAACTGTGTAGGAGTGAGCTTGTTTTAAAAAGGTGAGACACCAAACTTGGCAGTCTCAGCCATCCCTCTTCTCAGTGGCTATTCTCCCTGGTAAATATTCCCATGAACATTGACCCAGCCATACAGTGCTTCACATTGAATGACTTTATGTACCTGTACTCCACATGGCTGAGTTCCTTGGCTGGTTCTTGAGTTGTGAACGTCTTGTTTCCATGCTGGCAGCCAGCAACTTACTCAAGTTACCTGCAAGCATCTTTGGATTCTTTGAGAGGATGAGAGAATAAATGGGAAAGGGAAACATCTGAAAGAGAACCAAGTGATATTCTTGGCTTTATGTCTCTGGTTTTATTGTGTTCCTAGTATAGGAGTTGAACCTCAAGAATAATATTGAGGAGAACCATTTCATTTCTCCACATTTCAACCAAGCTTCTTTAGCCTGACATCTAACACCTTTCTTTCACCAGCTTCATTACTAGCTATGACTTTCCAAACACTCCATGATCCCACCACAAAATTTTCCTAATAATAATAATAAAAATAATTTATTTTCTCATTTATTCCCACAAAAGCCCAGTGAAATCTGCTCCACAGATTATTAAAGTGAGGTTCATAGAAGATAAGTTCAAGACTGTTGGGGCACCTGGGTGGCTCAGTCGGTTAAGTCTCTGATTTCGGCTCAGGTCATGATCTTGCAGTTCGTGAGTTCAAGCCCCGCTCTGGGTTCTGTGCTGACAGCTTGGAGCCTGGAGCCTGCTTTGGATTCTGTGTCTCCCTCTCTCTCTGCCCTTCCCCCATTCACACTCTGTCTCTGTCTCTCAAAAATAAGTAAACATTAAAAAAATGTTTAAAAATATTGTAGAACCAGTGAGGAAAATTGCAATCCATTCCACAAGTACTTGCTCTGTACTCACAAGGTGCCAGGGATACAATCTGAGAAAACTCAATTCTTGACCTCAAGGAGCTCACCGACTAGTATAGAAAATGACAGGATAGGGGAACCTGGGTGGATCAGTCAGTTAAGCATCTGACTCTTGGCTTCAGCTCAGGTCACGATCTCACAGGTGTGAGACCAAACCCCGTGTTGGGTTCCATGCTGAGCATGGATCCTGCTTGGGATTCTTTCCCTCTCTCTCTCTCTGCCCCTCCCCTGCTCACATGCTCACACACACCCTCTCTTTCTCGCTCTCTCAAATAAATAAATAAACATTAAACAAAGAAAATGGAAGAATAAGCAGACAATCACAGTGGGTGTGGGCAATGCTATGAGAAAGGTGGGTACAGGATACTACAGGAGCTCTCAACAAACTAAAGGAGGGAGGAGGAAAATATGCTCAGGGAAGGCTTCCAAGAGTGTTGATACCAGATCTAAGCCTTCACAGAAGAGTGAATCAAGAGGATAACTGGTAAGGGGACTTCTAGTCCAAGAGTTTCCATGAGCAAAAGACTGGGTGGATCCTGGAGAAATGTGGTACAACAGGTAGCTGCAAAAAAATTACTAAGGCTGGAGTTGAGAGTAGAACTCAACAAAGGTTTGACTATGGAGGGCCTTGTGTGCCACATTAAGTAGCTTGGGGTTTTGTCATGTAGATGCTAAGATTTGAGGACATCTGTAAACACAGGGCATAGGAGGTAAGATTGGTGATTATGATGGAATTTTAACTCTGAGGTGGAATATGTGCTGAAAGCAAAAGTGTCAGTGGGGTGTGTGTGTGTAGATAGAGTTAGACAGACCACTTAGATGCTTAGGCGAAAACAACAGCCCTCTGAACTAAGAAGAGGTGACAGACCTGGAAAGGAGGAAGAAATACCTAAATCTACTTAGAAGATTAAGTGTCAGATGTGGGGATTGGCAATGGGTATGAACAGTTGGAAAAGGATGAATCTAAGCTAACTCCTATGTTTTGGCCAGATAATTAGAGTATTCAGTATTTCACTGAAATAGGGAATAGAGAAAGAGGTGCATAATTCAAATGAAAGACAGCCAGCTTAGTTAGAAACACATTGAGTTTAAGAAGTGTGTAAGACCACGGAGGGTGTCTCTTGGACTGGTCTGGAGCTAGGAAAAGGATAACCATATGGTAGGGAGAGTATTAAGTCTTAGCTGAAGTCATGGGTGAAGATGTGGTCATTGAAAGGAGGTCAGGCGAGACTTGCATTCAGGTTAATCTAACTCCAAAGTCCACATTCTGTCTATGACCCACATTGCCATTTCCCAAGGATAACACAAGTGTTTATACTGTTTCTTACACTTGGGATGCAGTTTGTCTTCATCAGTATGTCCTGAGATCCTACCTGTTCTTCAAATCTCAGCTCAAGTCCCACATCCTGTACAGGGTTCCCCAAATTGTTGTCATCAGCATTAATCTTTCCTGCCCATTAATTTGAACACTTTTACTCTTCTAATATAGTACATAGAATCTTAGAGACTGGAAAGATTTGACAAGTCTTTTAGCCCAAGCCTCACTGTTACAAGAAACCCTTCTTCAACAACCTTGGGTAAACTTTTCTTTAACAATTCTATGAGCATACAGTTCACACTTTTCAGAAGCAACCTGTTCCAATTAAAGACAGTTCCAATGGCTTGGAGATATATATATCTATCTATCTCCAGAGCTGTCTGTTTCAACTTCCATCCACTGGTACTGGCTTTGCCTGCTGGAGTCCATGCCCTTTTTACACGACAGTCCTTTAGTTGTTAAAAATATTTGTCATGTACCTTATTGCCCTTCCCAGGGCTAAACGTCCTCAGTTCCTGAAGCTACTCTTCAGGACATGTTTTGTTTGTTTCCTCACCATCCTTTCTTTTTCATTTCAAAGTATTTCAGTTTGTCTATATCCCTTTTAAAATATGATACTCAGAGCTCAACCCAATAATATAAATATGATCTAATTACCATGAAATACAACAAAACTGTTCATTGTTCTGGACATCTTTACTACTTTAAATATAGTGTAATATTTTATAGGTATTCTCCTGGCCCTTATCTATTGACTTATATTGAATTCACAGTCCATGACTTATTATAGTTGCTTTGGATCATGGTTATTTTTAAATATGCCTCTCCCTTCTCCTAATTACAAGTATTTAGATTTATCCCAAAGCATGTATTATTTATCCCTGTAATCACTTTGTTCATCACAGTGCCTCTCATGTAAGTTGGAGCATAAATGCTGCACTTTCAAACTGACATTGCTTGGGGTGATTTTCTAAAGGTGTATTTCCTTAAAAAGCCATAGCCAAAACAACTACACCTTTGCCTCTTTTATAAAGTAACAAACTTTTTTTGTCTGCTTGAATTATTATCAAAAAAGGATTTATTGAAACAATATTCTGCTAAGAGAAGATGAACTTTAAATCTGAGTTGAAAATACTGAGTTAAAAGAAGACTGAATTTTCTCCATGATAGAATGGAATTTATGCCTCTGCTCTTTTAGGAACATGTCTGAACTCAGCTCTGATAATCTTGGAGTCTCTAAGAACACTGTCTCTGCATTTTGCTATAATTAGTTTCTAAGTCAGCTGAGAGCATGCGCTTCTCATCTGTCTTCCTCGCAAGGCTCTCTCTTAATACAATGCTGAGAATTAATGCAAAGTGACCCAAATCTAGTTTCCAAGAGTAGAAAGATTGGATATTCAAGAGGAACATGCCTGCCATAATAATTTTTAGGAAAAGTACTCAAGTGAAAGAAACATCTGAGTAACTTGAGAATATTTAAACATGAATTTAGCTGTTCACTTGCATCTAGATGACAGATGAGGAATATGACCTACTGTTCGTCTGCAGTCAAGAAACAAAGAATCTCCGTGTTAAAAAGATCACAATAGACCCTCTAATCCAACATTTTGACAAGACTCCTTTCCAAACATCCTTAACTATGATGAGTTTGTCTCTGAGAACTGGCAGCACTTAGGACTACATTTAAAAAGTGTGGGGTTTTTTTTTTTATCTCTCTTCCAGAGTTGAGATTCTTTAGCTGTACTGGATTTAGGATCATCTCTGATCTGCTTCCCAGCCTGGTGGTGCAGTTAGTATGAATCATTCCCATTTCTTCTGCTTTTTACTTTATTCCATGTAGTGTTCCCTAGAGAAAAATTATTTGTGAATTACAATGAACATGGATTTTTGCCATGCCAAACTCATTAGAGCCTCCCTATGTCATTTCAAGGTGCTCAAGATGAGTCTCTATTATTTTTAAGGACAGAGGCAACACGAACCCAAAGTATGGCCTAGGGAGGAAGATGGACATTAAAATACTGAAAATCTCCAAGACCAGGCCACCCTTCTTCCAATCACCAGCCACCATAAGTAAATACACAGTCTAAGGCAAAGTATTGTCTTTGCTACATAATTTTCCTTGTTCTGAGAAACATTTCTTCCCATAGCCTTTTCTCTGTCAGAAGTCTGGAGTCCTCGCCAAACAATCTTCTGATTCATTTACAGATACAGAAGGCACTTTCATTAATGTCACAAAGTTAATTGTCATTGAAATCAGGTAAATCAGGTACTGATATAGTTGGAGGGCTCAGTTAAGAGTAGATTGAGAGGGGAGGAGCCAAGATGACAAAACAGCCTGGAAGTTTTTTGTGTGTCTTGAGTCCATGAAATACGGCCAGACCAACACTAAACCATCCTGCACACCTAGAAAACTGATTGGCCTATTAACACAACAATCTGCACAACCTGAACCACAGAAATCAGCAGGTACGCAGAGCAGAGAGGTGATCTTGGGGAGAGAGGAGCCGCAGTGGGCAGGGAGGTGCTTTTGCGGGTGGAGAGAGGATGGAGACAGTTGGAGGGGGGAGAATACGGGAAAAGCACCCCTCCCCAAAAGCAGCTGGAGAGAAAGTGGAAAATTGGAAACAGCCACAGGGTCTAAACTAAAAAGGGAGAAAGGAGAAAGGAGAAAGGAGAGGGTTCAAATTCCATTAAGACTATAAACAAGGGGAGAGCAAAGTCTGAAACCCTGCAGCTCGATATCTGGCGGTGCTCTGGTGGCATAGGCGAATCCCCAGAAGCAGAGTGGGGTCCGGGAGGTTCTTGGGCCACACAGGGAAAAGCCATTCCACTGCTGGAAGGACATCTGGTAGAGACTGTTGAAGCCACCTGGTCCCAGCAGACCCCAGAGAACGGCCACACTCGCTGGTGCTAGAACAAGGTCATTGAGGGTGAAGCCTGGTGCCAGATGTGTGTTGTGATTTTCCATAATCTCTGAAAAGCTGCTGCTACACTATCTCACGAAATTTTTCTCGGGTGGGCTGGCACCTGGCCACAGTCTCGGGAACCAGCAGCAGCAGGGTCCAACAAGCATTCCTGGGTTCTGGCCATTGCGTGGTAAGACCCTCTGCAGAGGGGCAGAAGGGGTCAAAGCCGTAGTCCTTCAGAAGTAAGGGGCCGGGGAAAACAGCTGCATCTGAGACAAAACTAGGGAGAGAGCTTCTGCCTGGGGCCTGGTCACGGACAGTGAAAAAGCAGGGAGTGGACAAAAGCTGAATACAGAAGATGGGTGCGTGATTGCTCATCGGGGAGAACAGAGTACCAATACTAGAGACTGGGTAGCTGGGTGACGCCATTTTCACCTGCGCAAGCGCATACGCACCTATGAGCTCCACAACACTCTACCCCAGTAGGCTAGCAGCGCCATCTAGTGGAGAGTGGAGCCATTACACTGAGCCCCACCCAACTAGGCCAATCTCACTCTTTTTTTTTCAATATATGAAATTTATTGTCAAATTGGTTTCCATACAACACCCAGTGCTCATCCCAAAAGGTGCCCTCCTCAATACCCATCACCCACCCTCCCCTCCCTCCACCCCCCATCAACCCTCAGTTTGTTCTCAGTTTTTAAGAGTCTCTTATGCTTTGGGCCAATCTCACTCTTAAAGAACACAAGTCTTCACCATCTGCTTAGTTTATGGACTATAAAGCGCTTCATAGTCTGACTTCTAGGGGAAAATGAAGTAATTTCAGTCCTATTTCAATCTGTTAGCAGGTCCATCTATTCAATTTTCTTTGTTTTTTTTCTTTTTCACTTCTTTTCTTTTTTTTGAATACAGAAGAAAAAATTAATATTTATTTTCAATTTTTATTAAAAATATTTATCTTTAATTTTTTAATATATTTTTTTACTTTTCTGTGAATTTTTTCAAATTCTATTTTACTCCTATCATTTTATTTTATTCTACTTCAGTGTATTCATTTTTCAAATTTTCAAATGATTTCCATTCTTTTTCTTTTTCATTTCTTTTCTTTTTCTTGAATGCAGAAAGAGAAAAACTTCATTTTTTTTCAATTTCTATTAAAAATAATTTTCTTTAACTTTTTTTATATAGTTTTTACTTTTGTGTAAATTTTTTCAAATTCTATTTTACTCCCATATCTCATTTTAGTCTACTTCAGTGTATTCATTTTTTCAAATTCTCAAACAATTTCCCTTTTCCCCCCTTTTTCCTCTAATCTGTCAAACCACTTTCAACACCCAGGCCAAAGCACACCTATTTTCTAGCATCATTTATTCAATTTTGGGTGTGTGTGTGTTTAATTTTTTAATTTTAATTTTTTTAATTTTAATTTTTTTACTTTTAATTTTTCTACCTCATTAATTCCTTTTCTACCTTCAAAATGACAAAACGAAGGAATTCACCCCAAAAGAAAGAGCACAAAAAACAACAGCCAGGGATTTAACCAACACAAATACAAGCAAAATGTCTGAACCAGAATTTAGAGTCATGATAATAAGAATACTAGCTGGAGTCAAAAATAGATTAGAATCCCTTTCTTCAGAATAAAAGAAGTAAAAACTAGTCAGAAGGAAATAAAAAATGAGGAGGGCACCTGCTGGGATGAGCACTGGGTGTTGTATGGAAACCAATTTGACAATAAATTTCATAAGAGAAAAAAAAATCTAGTTTGTCTGACATAAAAAAAATGCTATAACTGAGCTGCAATCATGGATGGATGCCGTGGCAGCAAGGATGGATGAGGCAGAACAGAGACTCAGAGACATAGAGGACAAACTTATAGAGAATAATGAAGCAGAAAAAAAAAAGAGGGAGATTAAGGCAAAAGAGCATGATTTAAGAATTAGAGAAATCAGTGACTCATTAAAAAGGAACAACAGCAGAATCATAGGGGTACCAGAAGAGGAAGAGAGAGAAATGGGGGTAGAAGGATTATGTGACAAATCATAGTGGGAAACTTTCCTAACCTGGGGAAAGACACAGACATCAAAATCCAGGAAGCACACAGGACCCCCATTAGATTCAATGAAAACTGACCATCAACAAGGCATATCATAGTCAAATTCACAAATACTCAGGCAAGGAGAGAATCATGAAAGCAGCAAGGGCAAAAAAGTCCCTAACCTACAAAGGAAGACAGATCAGGTTTGCAGCAAACCTATCTACAGAAACTTGGCAGGCCAGAAAGGAGTGGCAGGTATATTCAATGTGCTGAATCAGAAAAATATGCAGCCAAGAGTTCTTTATCCAGCAAAGCTATCATTCAAAATAGAAGGAGAGATAAAAAGTTTCCCAGACAAACAAAAATTAAAGGAGTTTGTGACCACTAAACCAGCCCTGCAAGAAATTTTAAGGGGGACTCTCTGAGAGGAGAAAAGATGAAAATATAAATACATACATACATACATACATACATACCAAAAGCAACAAAGATTAGAAAGGACCAGATAACTCCACCAGAAACTCCAACTCTACAAGCATCATAATGGCAATAAATTTGTATCTTTCAGTATTCACTCTAAACGTCAATAGAGTCAATGCTCCAATCAAAAGACATACGGTAACAGAATGGATAAGAAAACAAGATTCATCTATATGCTGTTTACAAGAGACCCATTTTAGACCTAAAGACACCTTCAGATTGAAAATAAGGGGATGGAGAACCATCTATCATGCTAATGGTCAACAAAAGAAACCTGGAGTAGCCATACTTATATCAGACAATCTAGACTTTAAAATAAAGACTGTATCAAGAGATGCAGAAAGTCATTATATCATAATCAAGGGGTATATCCACCAAGAAGACCTAACAATTGTAAACATTTATATGCCAAAAGTGGAAGCACCCAAATATATAAATCAATTAGTCACAAACATAAAGAAACTCATCAATAGTAATACCATAATAGGAGACTCCAACACCCCACTCACAGCAATGGGCAGATGATCTAATAAAAAAATCAACAAGGAGAATCCTGAGAAACTTAACAGAAACCCGCGGGGGAGGGGAAGGAAAAAAAAAAGGTTAGAGTGGGAGAGAGCCAAAGCATAGGAGACTCTTAAAAACTGAGAACAAACTGAGGGTTGATGGGGGGTGGGAGGGAGGGGAGGGTGGGTTATGGGTATTGAGGAGGGCATCTTTGGGGATGAGCACTGGGTGTTGTATGGAAACCAATTTGACAATAAATTTCATATATTAAAAAAAATTTAAAAAATCAACAAGGAAAAAATGACTTTGAAGGATAGACTGGACCAGATGGACTTAACAGATATATTCAGAACATTTCATCCTAAAGCAGCAGAATCTACATTCTTCTCCAGTGTACATGGAACGTTCTCCAGAATAGACCATATACTGGGACACAAATCAGCCTTAAGTAAGTACAAAAAGATCAAGATCATACCGTGGATATTTTCAGACCACAACACTATGAAACTTGAGATCAACCACAAGAGAAAATTTGGAAAGGTAACAAATACTTGGAGACTGAGGAACATCCTACTAAAGAATGAATGGGCTAACCAAGAAGTTAAAGAGGAAATTAAAAAGTATATGGAAGTCAATGAAAATGATAACACCACAGCCCAAAACCTCTGGGACACAGCAAAGGCTGTCATAAGAGGAAAGTAGATAGCAATCCAGGCCTTCCTAAAGAAAGAAGAAAGATCTCAGATACACAATCTAACCTTACGCCTCAAGGAACTGGAAAAAGAATAGCAAATAAAACCCAAAACCAGCAGAAGACAGGGAAATAATAAAGATTAGAGCAGAAATTAATGCTATTGAAACCCCCCCCCCCAAAAAAAAAACACCACAGTAGAACAGATCAATAAAACCAGAAGCTGGTTCTTTGAAAGAATTAACAAAATTGATAAACCACCAGCCAGTTTGATCAAAAAGAAAAAGGAAAGGACTCAAATAAATAAAATCAAGAATGAAAGAATAGAGATCACAACCAACACAGCAGGAATAAAAACAATAATAAGAGAATATTATGAGAAATTATATGCCAATAAAATGGGCAATCTGGAAGAAATGGACAAATTCCTAGAAACATATACACTACCAAAACTGAAACAGGAAAAAATAGAAAATTTGAACAGACCCATAACCAGTAAGGAAATCGAATTAGTAATCAAAAATCTGCCAAAAAACAAGAGTCCAGGGCCAGAGGAATTTCCAGGGGAATTCTACTAAGCATTTAAAGAAGAGTTAACACCTATTCTCTTGAAGCTGTTCCAAAAAATAGAAAGGGAAGGAAAACTTCCAAACTGTTTCCATGAAGCCAGCATTACCTTGATTCCAAAACCAGACAGAGACCCCAATAAAAGGAGAACTATAGATCAATATCCCTGATGAACATGGATGCAAAAATCCTCAACAAGATATTAGTCAACCAGATCCAACAATACATTAAAAAAAAATTATTCACCATGACCAAGTGGGATTTATACCTGGGATGCAGGGCTGGTTCAATATCTGCAAAACAATTAACATGATTCATCACATCAATGAAAGAAAGGACAAGAACCATATGATCCTCTCAATAGATGCAGAGAAAGAATTTGACAAAATACAGCACCCTTTCTTGATAAAAACCCTCAAGAAAGTAAGGGTAGAAGGAGCATACCTTGAGATCCTAAAAGCCATATATGAATGACCCAACACTAATATCATCCTCAATGGGGAAAAACTGAGAGCTTTCCCCCTAAGGTCAGGAACAAGACAGGGATGTCCACTCTCACTATTGTTATTCAACATAGTATTGGAAGTCTTAGCCTCTGCAATCAGACAACACAAAGAAATAAAAGGCATCCAAATTGGCCAGGAGGAGGTCAAACTTTCACTCTTCACAGATGACATGATACTCTATATGGAAAACCCAAAAGATTTCACCAAAAAAACTGCTGGAATTGATTCATGAATTCAGCAGAGTTGCAGGATATAAAATCAATGCACAGAAATCAGTTGCATTCCTATACACCAACAATGAAGCAACACAAAGAGAAATCAAGGAATCGATCCCATTTACAGATGCACCAAAAACCATAAAATACCTAGGAATAAATCTAACCAAAGAGGTGAAAAATCTATACACTGAAAACTATAGAAAGCTTATGAAAGAAATTGAAGAAGACAGCAAAAAATGGAAAAAGATTCCATGCTCCTGGATAGGAAGAACAAATATTGTTAAAATGTTGATACTATCCAAAGCGATCTACATATTCAATGCAATCCCTATCAAAATAACACCAGCATTCTTCACAGAGCTAGAACAAATAATCCTAAAATTTGTATGGAACCAGAAAAGACCCCGAATAGCCAAAGCAATCTTGAAAAAGAAAACCAAAGCAGGAGGCATCACAATCCCGGACTTCAAGCTATATTACAAAGCTGTAATCATCAAGACAGTATGGTACTGGCACAAGAACAGACCCTCAGATCAATGGAACAGAATAGAGAACCCAGAAATGGACCCACAAGCATATGGGCAACCAATCTTTGACAAAGCAGGAAAGAATATCCAGTGGAATAAAGACAGTCTCTTCAGCAAGTGGTGCTGGGAAAACTGGACAGCAACATGCAGAAGAATGAACCTGGACCACTTTCTTACACCACACACAAAAATAAACTCAAAATGGATGAAAGACTTAAATGTAAGACAGGAAGCCATCAAAATCCTCGAGGAGAAAGCAGGCAAAAACCTCTCTAATCTTGGCTGCAGCAACTTCTTATTCAACAGGTCTCCAGAGGTAAGGGAAACAAAAGCAAAAATGAACTACAGGGACCTCATCAAAATAAAAAGCTTCTGCACAGTGAAGGAAACAATCAGCAAAACTAAAAGGCAACTGACAGAATGGGAGAAGATATTTGCAAATGACATATCAGATAAAGGGTTAGTATCCAAAATCTATAAAGAACTTATCAAACTCAACACCCTAAAAAATAATCCAGTGAAGAAATGGGCCAAAGACATGAATAGACACTTCTCCAAAGAAGACATCCAGATGGCCAACTGACACATGAAAAAATGTGTCAACATCACTCATCATCAGGGAAATACAAATCAAAACCACAATGAGATACCACCACCTTACACCTGTCAGAATGGCTAACATTAACAACTCAGGCAACAACAGATGTTGATGAGGATGCAGGGAAAGAGGATCTCTTTTGCACTGCTGGTGGGAATGCAAGCTGATGCAGCCACTCTGGAAAACAGAGGTTTTGGAGATTCCTCAGAAAATTAAAAATAGACCTACTCTATGACCCAGCAATAGCACTGCTAGGAATTTACCCAAGGGACACAGGAGTACTGATGCATAGGGGCACTTGTACCCCAATGTTCATAGCAGCACTCTCAACAATAGCCAAATTATGGAAAGAGCCTAAATGTCCATCAACTGATGAATGGATAAAGAAATTGTGGTTTATATACACAATGGAATACTACGTGGCAATGAGAAAAAATGAAATATGGCCTTTTGTAGCAACGTGGATGGAATTGGAGAGTGTGATGCTAAGTGAAATAAGCCATACAGAGAAAGACAGATACCATATGGTTTCACTCTTATGTGGATCCTGAGAAACTTAACAGGAACCCATGGGGGAGGGGAAGGAAAAAAAAATTTTTTTAATTAAATAAATAAGTTACAGGGATCAAAAGTACAGTATATAGGAAGTGTATTCAATGATACCATTAATAACTGTATGGTGACAGATGGCAACTACACTTACTGTGGTGAGCATCGCATAATGTACAGAATTGTCAAATCACTATGTTGTACGCCTGAAACTAACATAACACTAATTGTCAATGATACCTCAGTGAAATACATACATAAAGTAAAATAAAATTAAATGGAAGAAGAAAAAAGAGTAGATTGAGACCATTTATGTCACTGAAACTTCTTGGTCCTTCTCTGTCACCTTCTCCATTTACATTAACATCTGCTGGTATTCCAGGTTGTCTCCATGATGCATCAGAAGTGATCTGATCGTAGTGGTTGTAAATGCCTCTACTGTTTCAAAGATGAAAAAAAGAAATTAGACACTTCCTGAACATCCATGATTCCACTATATATGAAGCTTGGTGTTGGCTAGGTTTTTTACATACATAATCTGAATTCTCTAGAGATCACTTTCCCTCTGAATGAATATAAACCCACGCATTCCTGAGAGAGTTGTCACAAAGATGAATCTACAACCCTCTCAGTGCAAAACTTTTGGGAAAACTCCAATGTCTTTGGGGTTTGTCTTTGTTGCCTTTAATGGTCTTAACACCATTTTCAAGAATGAAGAAGTAGTTATTTGTTTTGTGCACCTCAGTAACTGTACCAAGACCCCTTATTTATAGGACATTAGGAATCAAAGAAAGGGATGGAGAAAAATTCAAGTAATATTCAAGTAAAATTCAAGAAATAAAAGTAAAGATAATAGTGGTTGTATTATGCTTATTAAATAATTTAGCAAATATTGAGTGTGTAATGCCAGGCACAGGGTGAGATGCTGAGTGTCAGAAATTTAAAACAAACCTAGTCTCTGTCCTCATAGAGCTTACAACAAAATATAAAATAATGATTATTAAACACAAAATCAGAAAGATCTGGTTTCCAATCCTGGCTCTGCCTCTAGTTACCTTGAATGAGTAGTTTAGTCTCTCTGGACCTCAAATTTCCTATCTCTAAAATTAATTAAGTGAATAATACCAATTATTTGATTTGTATTTCTATGGATTTTATTTTTTGCCTTGTGAACACTGATTTCACCTGCCTTATATTAGATATCTTCCAGTTTTTTGACCTTGTGATTTCATGAGGTCTACGTTAAAGTTTCTATTTAGTGAGAAACTATTATCAGTTATAGATCTTGTTTATCTCTCTTTTAAGAATTTCTAAAAGGAAGGTTTTTTTTTTTCAGTTTATTTATTTGGAAAGCAAGGGAAAGCATGCTTGAGCGGGGGAGGGGCAGAGAGAGAGAGAGGGGGAGAAAATCCCAAGCATGCTCTGCATCGATGAGGGGCTTTATCCCATGAACTGTGAGATCATGACCTGAGCCAAAATCAAGACTCGGATACTCAACAGACTGAGCCACCCAGGTGCCCTAGGAATGTCTAAAAGGAAGTTTAAAAATCTGGCTGGCAATTAGAATAGCTTCTGCTCAATCCACTCCCTTAGTCCCCACTAGTTTTAGTCCAGCATTATATTTTAGTGTTGTTATTTATGACTCTTTAGTTAATTACACAATTATATTCTTTATCCAAGCTATCAAGAATAATTTTGAGTACAAACTGTTATGATATATAATATTATATATGCTTATTTTATTATCTGGCAGTCTTCTTACTGTACATATAAATTATTGACTCTTTTCTTATTTTACAATCTTATGAAGCTTAATAAATATTTTCATTGGCTTTCCTTAACAAGTGCTCTGTTTCCTTTGGATTATTAAATAATTCAAATGTACATTATAGTGGCTAGGATCTTTTTTTTTTTTCAAATTCTTTCCTTTACTCCATTTATATTTGCTACATTCCATTTCCCTCCCCCTGCTCTCAATTTCCTCTCTTTGACCTCACAATTCTTGAAAACAATGGTCTGTAGTTTAGTAACTTCATTATGTGCTCACCTCTGAACTCCAGGATGCATATTTCCAAGTCACCCTGATTTATTCAGGTTTTCTAAGCATTTTTTACCTACCCTGTATTAATAGCAATTTTTACAAGGTCTTCATTACTTCCTAATTCTGCAAATTCCATTTCCTATTTATCTTGCCAAAGACAGAGTTGAAAAAGGAGTTCATTATCTCAGCTGTTTTAGAGTCATTATTAATTTCACTCTTTCTTTATTTGTTAATGGCTCTACATATGCTCAAATATTTCTTTTCCCTGGTACAGTTGTAAAACACCTCCTTACTCCCTTTAATGCATTTGGCCAGCATTAGCTCATTACTCCTTTTGGCTGTCCTTCCCATTCCATTCCTGAGAGTCCTGATAGATTTTTGTATCTTATAGAGGAAGCGGTAGGGGCAGCGGCAGATTCAGGTCTATGGGCTCCCTTATAAGAAAAGATGATAAATTTAAGTAGAAATGTATTTATTATAGGGTAGAGCTGGCAAGTACTGTATTATAAAATCACAAAAAGTAACAATAATTTCTTAATTAATTGCCTGACACCCTCTCTAAGGTTTATTTTCCTAGATTTTTTGGTTGTGTATGTTTTGGTCATCTCTTCATATACTAGTGATTTTTTAATTTGTAGGATTGCCAGATTTAGCCAATAAAAATACATGATATTTAGTTAAGTTTTAATTCCAGGCAATATGTAGAATACTTATACTAAAAATTATTTGTTGTTTTTCTGTAATTCATGTTTAACCAAGCTCCTTGTATCTTATCTGGCAATCTTAGTAATATCATTTTCTACAGAAGAATAGAAAAACATTTTAGTCTCTCCTCTGGAATAATGAGTCAAAGAACTTTTAGATTACTGGTAATTCAGAAGTTTTTCTGCAGACTCATAATTTGCTACTGGTAATGTTATGCAAAATTTTAGAATTGTCCAATTTGGGAAAACCTATATCAAGTTTCTTCCCAAAATGAGCTGCAATATTTTGTATAATTTCTCCAAAGACAGCTTCTAGCTCTGTCCATATTAAACATCCTTTCTCCTCCCCAGCCACATCTTTCCCAGTGCTGATACCAGGGGGATTATCCATATGGCAGTATGAACTCTGGCCCTGACACTGTCAGCTTTCTAAAATACCCCACTGAATTCAAACCAAAAGTATTCGTACCTTAACTTCCCCTTAGTCTCATGCCCAATGTGCATGGTCCCTCCAATACTATATAGTTGGAGAGGAAAGTAGAGTGGAAAGAGCCAGTGGCCTTGACTGATTGTGGTATACAGATCTTAGGTTTGCAAATTTAACAAAATGTGTGAGAACAGATAGTTTGGGCCACCCCTTTGGGTCTTGGAAGGGGACTTGAGCAAAGAGAGGCCCTAAATTTAAACTTTACTAGTTTATGGTAAATTTGCTTCTGGTGGTGATGGGTATGTGTGTGTGTGTGTGTGTGTGGCAGGTAAAGGAGCCTTCTTTTCTTATTTTCCATATAGTACTTTCTAATTTCTCATCTTCTCATTCTCCTTTCTCTTTCTCTCTCCTTCCCCTTTCCTGTTCCTTTTCATTCTCTCTCCTCTCCCCATGTGCTTTTCTCTTGAATACACTACTCATATCTCAGTATAGAAACTTACTTTTTCATGGAAAGAACTTACTGGACCACAATCATGTTATCTTTGAAGACTCTTTAAACTTTCTCCCAATTTTTGAATTTTAACACATTCTCTCTATGTTCCTAGTGCACCACACTCTTGATTCTCCAAACCGTGATTCTTTGAAACTTGAAAATCTTCTAGCACTGGGACCTGTGAAGCTATTCCTTGCTATGCTGAATTCAGGCTGCTCCTTCTCAGGGATGTTAGGCTCCTTAATAGTATTTCATTTTTAGTGGCTTTGTTTTAGTTAGGAGGAATCAATCTCAATGGGGTCTCTCATGGTGGGCTCTCTACTTATACAGGGTTTGACCTAGGTCAACTCAGATCTTTACAGTTAACTGTATAATGAATGTTATCTGAGTCCCAAATCTCCTGGACTGTGAAACTCACATTTTTCACATCCTGTGAGGCCTTTAGTCCAAGTTCTAAGATAGGAATTAGTGTGAGAACCCCCTGCCTTTAGAATTGGGACTTTACAACACAAACTTCACTGTCTCTCACATCTATTCACTCCTCACTCTTTTCATTCTTTTTCCTTTTGTTGTTTCTTGCTGTATACATTCCAAAATCTCATTGTGAATACACTGTCTTCAGAAATGATGGGACGTATCTAAAATTGATGTCACTATCAGTTTTTTTTAACCCTTTAAACAATTGAAATAGATGGTCCACATGGCCTTTTAATTAGAAAGAGCTTTCACTTCCTGATATAAAATATAGAATCAGTTTGAATGAAGGTAAAAGTTGAATTGATTCTAAAACCACTGTGATAATACCATTATTAATAGCTACCACTTATAAAGTATTATTTAATTTAATCCTCACCATAAACTAGTGAAGTACAATTATATCCATTTTATTTGCAAGAAAACTGGGACGGAAAATCTGCCCAAAGTCATGGACATAGTACATGGTAGAAAGGGGATCCAAATCCAGAGTTATCTGGTTTTAAAACATGTGATTTAATCACCAATACCACATACATAACAGGGTTTCCAGTGGGACCAATAGTCTCAAACTGGAAAATCTCCAGACTAGGGAGTTACAAGCAATTTCTGCCTTCTAGGAGGGAGACAGGCACTGGACTTGGAGCAGATACTCTCCTTGTTTTAGTAAGCATCACCCTGGTGGGGAAGTTAGAACTTAAGATAGGAGGCAAATACTTACCAAAATGGTCTTTAATTCAATGAAGTTGCCTAACTGCAATTTATCAGACTAAGATATTAAGAGTTTTGTTTAATAATGTAAATGGAGGTTTTAGTATAGACCTTTTGAAGAGGTAGAAAATTCATTTTTAGGTCCCTAAATTTGATTTGGACTGCCTTAATCCCTTGCTTCTCTTTGTCCATCATGCCTGCTTTCTTCTTCTTGGAACAGCATGTCCTTTCCTTTGGCCTCATCTATCATCCTATTTCGTTCTAGAGGAACCATCTATATCTTCTAGAGAGACTGTAATGATTGGCCAGGAATTAGCAAGTGACCAATAGTGGCTCAGAGTCCTGCTGCTCTTTGGGGTTTCTAGGATAGGATGGGATGACAACTGGCCTAGAGTTGTCTGTAGCCATGAACACTCAACGTCCTACCTGCTACAAGAATTTTTCCTAAAATGAGAAAGAAGCATACCATAAGGTAGAGAAAGAGGGAACCCAGATATGACAATGGATGAGTGTGTAGTATCTTTAGGGAGTTTCATACCAGGACTTCCTAGTTATAGAGTCAACCAATTCTCACCTCAGAGTATTTAATTTTTTTGTTTACAAGAGTCTGGAAGCCAAGATGAAACCAGCAGGAAATCACACAGGCTCAGGTTCTTTAGTTCATGACAGAAGAAATAATGCAAAAATATGTCTTAAGCTGAAAACAGTACAAATTAGACCAGACTCTGTACATTGCAAATGTCAGCATTTTAGGACTCAACAATTTTGGCTTTGGGGAAGTTATTCTAATTTAATTGTGTGATTATTCTAATACCACACTCTAGTCTATGAATAGAAGTTTACTCTTGGAAGGAATATATCTGCAAATTGTCAGTTATCTTGTGAATAGGCTAGCACTGGGACAAGACATCATAAGTGGCTTAGACTTGTGGAGGGAAAGGCTTCAGGAGGGCCCTTCTCTTCTATTTGAGCTTGAGGGGATGGGAGTTCTGAAAGGGGCTGGACTTTTAGTTCAGAAGAAGCTTGGAGCATGCTCATCCCTTGAAGTGAAGTGGGGTCACTAAATGGGGGAAGGCCAAGGGACAGGGAAGAGACTATGCCATGGGATGTCAGTGGCTATCACCAGCAGAAGACAGTGCACCAGGAGAGCAATCTTATGATGCTTGTTAATAAGAGAGGCAACCACTGATGGTATGAATGGCAGGAACAGAAAAACATGAAGGAGCAGACCCTGAGCATAGCCTTCTGGGAAATTCAGAAATAGCAAGGGGATATTTTGAGGGGAGATGTTTTCTAGAGATTAGGCAAGTAGAGGCTCCAGGAGAAAATAAGTATGATTTAATTTTATATGCAAACCTAGCAAGGACAGGAGCATTTAGGTTTTATATAGATGTGATGTTCAATAATTCCTGATGGTCGTTGCTAATTGGATTTTCAGAGACCTGTCAGATGGGAGTTCTCTTCTAAGAAGAGCGCTCAACTCTGAAGCTCTGTACCAACCCTCTATTAAACAGACTAGTTTCAATGGAATGGTGCCAGGAAATTACTGGTTTTAATACCATCTCCTCCTGGTTGTAGCTGTCAAGATAGGCCATAGTTTATGTACTTTAATTAAAATGGGGATGGTGTTCTTTAAACTTGAACTCTGAGTTGGTTCGTGTACCTGGCACTATTTTTTTCAAAAGGAAAGTAAATAAAACTGACATTTTCATTCCTAGTATATCTAGCCCAGATTACATATCCGAACCAGCTCTCTGCTTAAAAACTAGATCTCATTGGCACACTAATTCTTAGTGTATAACAGTGATTATCACATACAATGTTTGAATACCCACTTTAGTATTTACAGATATTTGCAGGTCCTTTGTCTTTTTTGTTTATCAATGAACCCAGTGAAGTCCATGTGGCAAGAATTATTGTTATTCCTAGCATGCACATGACACAATTAGGTTTAATGAAGTGAAGTGTCTTGCCTAAGGTCATAGAGATGGTAAATGGTGTTCTGATATCTTTTGAATCCAAAGTTATTGTTTCCATTATTATTTCTAATTTCCTACTTATATTTTGTTGATGGCACTTATTGTTCATGGTATGTTGCAAACCTCATTCTATCAAAGTTAGGAAGGCCTTTGGGCAGAACAAGACATTCACCTTGGACTTCATACATGTTTGAGTGTAGAAATGGGAACCAGAGCACTGTATGAGGAGGAGTTGAGTAGGACTAGATTCTATTTACATTGTCACATGGAGTACACAATTTGCCTTCTTAAGAATTAATTTCACCATATGAAAATAAAATCCCGGCTAAGTGATATTTAATTTCCTTTCAACCCTTGCAGATAACATTCTTCTACTTGCCATCCTTGGTTGCAGACTCCATATGTCTTATTTATCTCTAAGTGTTTTACTCTATGGCATTTATTTGCATTAAATACCTTTATCATATTTCTAAATTCTATTTTTGAAGAAATGAGATGGGAACTAACAGAAATACCTCAAATTGCCTTCATATTAATTCTTTTTATAGGTCTGCATATCAGGGACTTTTAGGGCAATCTAGCTATATATGTCCTAATATCCTTATATTCCTGTGATAACTGATGACTTTGAAACACATTGGATTACACTGCCCTTTTACCATGTTTTGAATCAGATTTGTAAGAGATTTAGAGTATTTTACATTCCTTGAGATGGGTCTTATTCTTGAGATTGTGTATCACCACAAGTCAGCAACCAGCCAACAATAATCCCTCTGTGAAAGAGTATCCTGGAAACAAAACCACACAACTCTCTCTAAGGTTAAAAAGAAAAGCTGTCTAAAATAGCTATATATGCAGGTGAAGCAAAGTGTCTTTGCCACCCAAACTGAGAGGACTGAATATTATGGGCTGAACTGAATTCCTCCAAAATTCATATACTGAAGCTCTAAACCCCAGTACCTCAGAATGTATATTTGGAAATAGGGACTCCAAAGAGGTAATTAAGTTAAAATGAGTTTGAACACCTCTTATAATAACACCAAACTGGCTGGTGTTCTTAGGAAGAGATCAGGACATGAAGAGAGGTACTACAGGTATGTGTGTACTGAAAATATACACTGTGAAGAGGTAGCAAAGCTTTTCTGGTTGCCTGAAAGCTGAGGAAAGAAGCCTCAGAGGAAATCAAACCTGTTAACACCTTGATCTTGGACTTCCAGCCTCCATAACTGGTAGAAAATACATTTCTAATGTTTATGCCCCTCAGACTGTAGTACAGTAGAACCTTGGTTTGTGAGCATAATTCATTCTGGAAATATGCTTGTAATCCAAAGCACTTGTTTATCAAAGCAAATTTCCCCATAAGAAATAATAGAAACTCAGGTGATTCATTCCACAACCCAAAATATTCATATAAAATGATTACAATACTATAATCTAATACAAAATAATAAAGAGAATACAAAATATAAAGAAAATAAACTAATTTGCACTTACCTTTGAAAATCTTCATGGCTGGTGTGAGGGAGACAAGAAAGAGGAGTGTTATATTCAATGTAATCCCAATCAAAATTGCACCAGCATTCTTCTTGAAGGCAGAACAAGCAATCCTAAAATTTGTATGGAGCCACATAAGACCCCGAATAGCCAAAGTAATATTGAAGAAGACCAAAGCAGGAGGCATCACAATCCAAGACTTTAGCCTCTACTACAAAGCTGTAATCATCAAGACAGAGTGGCATTGGCACAAAAATAGACACATAGACCAATGGAATAGAATACAGACTCCAGAACCGGACACACAGAAGTATGGCCAATTAACCTTTGACAAAGCAGGAAAGAATATCCAATGGAAAAAAGTCTCTTTAACAAATGGTGCTGGGAGAACTGGACAGCAACATGCAGAAGAACGAAACTAGTTCACTTTCTTACACCATTCACAAAAATAAACTCAAAATGGATGAAGGATCTGAATGTGAGACAGGAAACCATCAAAACCCTGGAGGAGAAAGCAGGAAAAAATCTCTCTGACCTCAGCCACAGCAATTTCTTACTTGACACATCTCCAAAGGCAAGGGCATTAAAAGCAAAAATGAACTATTGGGACCTCATGAAGATAAAAAGCTTTTGCACTGCAAAGGAAACAGTCAAAAAAACTAAAAGGCAAGTGACAGAATGGGAAAAGATATTTGCAAGTGACATATCAGACAAAGGGCTAGTATCTAAAATCTATAAAGAACTCACCAAACTCCACACCCGAAAAACAAATAATCCAGTGAAGAAATGGGTAGAAGACATGAATAGACACTTCTAAAGAAGACATCCAGATGGCCAACAGGCACATGAAAAGATGCTCAACATCACTCCTCATCATGGAAATACAAATCAAAACCACGCTGATATCACCTCATGCCAGAGTGGCTAAAATGAACAAATCAGGAGACTATAGATGCTGGAGAGGATGTGGAGAAACGGGAACCCTCTTGCACTGTTGGTGGGAATGCAAACTGGTGCAGCCGCTCTGGAAAGCAGTGTGGAGGTTCCTCAAAAAATTAAAAATCGACCTACCCTATGACCCAGCAGTAGCACTGCTAGGAATTTACCCAAGGGATACAGGAGTACTGATGCATAGGGGCACTTGTACCCCAATGTTTATAGCAGCACTTTCAACAATAGCCAAATTATGGAAAGACCCTAAATGTCCATCAACTGATGAATGGATAAAGAAGTTGTGGTTTATTTATACAATGGAATACTACTTGGCAATGAGAAAGAATGAAATATGGCCTTTTGTAGCAAAATGGATGGAACTGGAGAGTCTTATGCTAAGTGAAATAAATCATACAGAGAAAGACAGATACCATATGTTTTCACTGTTATGTGGATCCTGAGAAACTTAACAGAAGATCATGGGGGAGGGGGGGGGGGGAAGTTAGAGAGGGAGGGAGGCAAACCATAACATTAAAAACTGAGAATAAACTGAGGGTTGATGGGGGGTGGGAGGGAGGGGAAAGTGGGTAATGGGCATTGAGGAGGGCACCTGTTGGGATGAGCACTGGGTGTTGTATGGAAACCAATCTGACAATAAATTTCATATCAAAAAATAATAAAAAATAGCAGGAAATATCAATGAGCAGTGAAGCAGAAATGTGGGGTAAAAAGGGGAAATAATGACCTACAGCCCATTATAAGGCTGGCTTCAAGGATGAGCTTAAGTATTATATAGGATAACTTGGTAGAAGGAGGTAAAGTCTTCCAAGATGATCCCTGGGAATGAAGGCCAGGGGCTACCAAGGCTCACAGTGCCCCATCACAAGTACTGAATGAGCTGTAGTTTCTTGGTTCTGATGATTTCCTAGCCTTGGGCTCCACTGGCTTATTAGATTAGCTATATGGATAGAGGCGGGGTCTTCATGACCTTCTAGCCCAAATCCTACCTGAGCACGTCAATCTTTTCATAGCTCCTTTTAAGTCAATCCTTCATCAGTATCTATCCCTTACTTACTAAATATGTGATTGATGTTTTCAGACAAGTTTACCATCATTCTAACCCAGCATTTAGTAAATTTATTTTGGTAGTAGATATCTCTAAATGGTGAGATTATAGTTGATAATTTTTTCTTCTTTTTACTTACCTGATTTTCTACATTTTATACCATAAACAGGTACTACTTGTGTAAAGAGAAAAGTTTTAGTACATAGTATGAATTTCATGAACCAACTATAGCAGCAGAAACTGGGACATCATTAATAATTATCCATAATGCTATTGCCATGCTCCACTACTTAAATTTTTTAAATTTCCTTTCAATCCTTAGCAATATGCATACATATTGAAGCAGGGCTTTTTTTTTCTTTTAAAATTTCTTTTGTATTTGAGAGACAGTGTGTGTGTGTGTGTGTGTGTGTGTGTGTGTGTGTGTAAGAGAGAGCAGGAGAGACGGGCAGAGAAGGTAGAGAGTGAAAGAGAGAATCTTAAGCAGGTTCCATGTTCAGTGTGGAGCCTGACACAGTGTTCGATCCCACGACCCTGGGATCATGACCTAAGCCCAAATCAGGAGTGGTAATCAACTGACTGAGCCACCCAGGTGCCCCTTGTAACAGGATTTTAAGGAGTACAAGGATAACAAGAACTAACATTTTTGAGGGCCTATTACAAACAAGATATGTAGGAAGCACAGATATTTCAGTTAATTCATGTAATAATCCTGAGCTCTCTGTTGTACAGATGAAGAAATGGAGATTCAGAAAGCTTAAATAACTTACCTAATATTGCAAGAGAGTGTTGGAGCAGTGATTTGAACCTAGCAGTCCATGTTCTCACCACTGTATGTAATGCCTACCTCATGAACCCTGGTATGGAAAGAACTTGCTATGGTAAAGACAACTTTGAGACCGGCAACCTGAACCCAGAATTCTACAATATTAAAACTCTGGCCCCAGAATTCTTGAATAAAGGTGACAGAATAGTTCCTGGGTTAGGAGAAAACTTTTTTGGAGGTTAAACAAGGTTGACATGTCTGTGCAACCTTCAGACACTTGCTGATTGCCCTTAAGAAGATACTTATGATTCCACCATTGAATGGTGCTACTCAAATGACTTTCAAACTTGCTTGGGGGGAAATTCACCATACCTTTTTATAGAGTTTTAGAGACTCTATTTTAACAAACATTTGTAATTGTGTGTTCTATTCCTGTCTTCCCAATCATGATGTGAACCATGAGTATCTCTGTGTCCTTAATTTCTAGCACAGTGTTTTTCACATAACATACACTTAAAAAATTATCAGGGGCGCCTGGGTGGCTCAGTCGGTTAAGCTGCCGACTTCGGCTCAGGTCATGATCTCGCGGTCCGTGAGTTCAAGCCCCGCATCGGGTTCTGTGCTGACAGCTCAGAGCCTGGAGCCTGTTTCAGATTCTGTGTCTCCCTCTCTCTGACCCTCCCCCATTCATGCTCTGTCTCTCTCTGTCTCAAAAATAAATAAACGTTAAAAAAAAAATTAAAAAAAAATTATCAAACGGAGGAATGAATTAGTTGACAGAAGAAACTGTAAAGAAATGGAAGAAACAAGGCACAACATGAAAGCCTTTGCAAAAGCTCTCTCCAACTTCCAGGAGGACCTCGTTGGGAGCCACAAAGCAGTAAAGCTGGTGTTGGTGGATCTAGGACTAAGCATTTGCTGAGCATGATTAAGCCAAGAGGGTTTTTGCCATGGATGCAGACATCATTCTCATAGGCACCTGGCCTTGGGACACAGAGCAGTAGCAAGGAAAACTTTAACACAATCTGGGCCCTGTCAGAAGAGGAGAGAAAAACTGAGCTATGAGACATCTTAGTAGTTCTTGCAGGTAGGAATTTGGTTACTTTTATATTAGCATTCACACCTCTTTTCCTTCCACAGGATACTCAGAGTTTTCACAGTTTTAATCTATTTATAGTTAAAAACCTGCCTTCTGTTTTGTAATTCTTCAGAGTAGTATTTAATGGCATATTGGTTTACAACACTTTTTTCTTCATGTCTAGCATGATATATTAATGTATGTCTCATATCACTTCTATCACTTGGAATTAGGGAATTTTATACCTAAAAGTGGTCTTTAAGGTCATTTGATCCATCTCTCATTTTGCAGATACAGAAGCTTAAATTCTAGGGAATTTAATACATTCATCTATGTTTGGCATCAAGTCATGAAGCAGAACCCATGACTCCACTCTCTGTACCACCAAAACTCCTGGAGGAATGTTCACAAGAATGTTAATCTGTGCCATGCACAGCCACAGTCTCTAACTTTATTTATACTCTCAATTTTCTCAGAAGGAGAAACAAAATACCAAAACAAAATTATGTCTATCAATTTTTCACTTCCAGCTACTAACACTGCATATCACAATGTGATAGGAAGGACAGAGAGAGGGTGGGATGTTCTTGAACTAAACTCTCTTGTTAATATGGCATTACTTTATGTGCTTCACAAAATCAAATAAATTCAGAAAGAAAAAAATGTTCTTTCTGTTGACATTTTGAATTGAAACATTGTTTTATGAAAGAGAACTATTACTTTTATAGATTAGGGAAGAGATTATTATTATCTATTTTAACTACTTTTGAGGCAATTTCACTTAAATAAGCCAAAAAATATGTATTTTTTCTTTTTCTTTATCTTTTTTTAAGTAGGCTTCATGCCCAGCATAGAACCCCAATGCATGGCTTGAACTCATGACCCTGAGATCAAGACCTGAGCTGAGATCAAGAATCAGACACTTAACCAACTGGGCCACCCAGGTGCCCCCCTAAAAATATATTCCATTCAAAAATAATTTACCACCTTTTGTTATCTTTCAATTCTTATGATTTCCTTTGGTTTACAGATGTATTTCAAATGCCTAGAATATCATGGTATATGATAAGCATTCTTCAAATGTTTATTTATTTAACAAATTTTTAAGTGAAATATTTGTTAAACATTTTTTTTAAAAATTACTTTTTGATGCCCCAAATAGGAATCTCTCCCATACATTGTGTAGCATAAGAGGCAAACTGTCAACGTTGATTTTCATTATGATATTAGAAAGTTAACTTTTTTGAATCATCAATTTCAAGGATTTTATCTCTAAAAATTCCATTCAGAACAGAAAAGTATGAGGTATAAGCATGATGTTTCTTATCACATAGATTCTCATTTGCACTGATACTACATAGTCTTAGTATATAAAGCACTCAGTGTTTGGACTTCATGTGGCTCTGTGTGTGCATTTAAGTAAACATGGGAGAAAGACTTGCTATTTAAATAGTTGAGAAACCACATTTCGAATTAACTTTATCTCCAAACACTTCGTTCAAAAACCTAGTCATGAAACATTGGCATTGGGGAAAAGAGAAATAGAGAGTGATTTATTTCCGTAACTAGATTTCATTAAATGTGACTGTTTACTTGCCTTTTCCATTTGTGATGGACTGACTTTTTAGTTATCGTTAATGGACTCATTTAGATTTTTCCCCCTACAGACTTTTAGCTGTACATTTCTTTTTTATCTTGAATTTGTGGTAAAATATTCTCTTTTTGTAAAGATAAAGTAACTGGAAATGTATTTTATCAAAGGAGACATGAGGTCAAAAGTTAAATGTGAGGTCAAAAGAAACCATTGAATGGACTTAAAGAAAACACCACACACACATAAATAAATTACATATGTAATGTGTGTGTGTGTGTGTGTATGTGTGTGTGTGTGTGTTGCTGTAAAACAAAAATGTCTTACATTGTTGTCATGGTTTAGTCTTCCTAAGTACTTTCATGCTTTATCTTATTTGACCTTTTTACCAACTCCATAAGAAATATAAAATGGGTGTTATTATCTCCATTTTCTTTTAAATGGATGAAGAAAGAGGCCCCTTGTTAGTTAAGAGAAATGCCATAGTTATGGTTAGAGGGATTTGTGGGTAGTTGAATCAAGACCAGACCCAGGTTCTATGACTCCTTTTCTGTAGCCCTGACCATAACATTCACAGGTTCTTTGGGCAGTTCTTTTGAAGATGGGCTGGTCTATCTCAGCTCCTTCCTTTAAAGCATGAATGGATGTCCCTCGAATCAGATGAATTGGGCTTTGCAGGATGACTTGAATTAGAAAAGAACAGATATCTGTTCTTGCCTTTTCATTTAGACTCATTGGATTAGGCCCTCGAAGAGGAAATAAAAGTCTTTTACATGTGTAGTAACTTTAGAAAAATAACTTCAGTATTTTGCATAGCCTATATTAGGCAAAAAAGCAAAGAGTTGGTCTTAATAGACCATGTGAAGTAGGTATTAGGGCAGAAAATGTTTTCCAGCTTAAACATGAAAACGATAACCAGGAGATGACTGCCACTTCAAGCTAAAGGCATCAAAGACATGGTGAAACTAGTTGAACGAGAACTGGTACACTGGCATTGTACAAACATTCTCTCTTCCAGGCTCCCGGGACTTATTTTTTCCCTCACTCCACATGCACTTCAATATGAAATCTGCACATGCTCATAGTGTGTACTGGCTGAGGAGCTGCCCACAGATCTGATGACAGATGGAGGTAGATGCTTCAGGAGCTACGTACCTACAACCCACATAAACATTTGCTGGAGACAACCTGACTGGAAATGATATAGCTGTTTATCAGGTATGAGAATTAAAGTGCCTGACAAGAGGGAACCTACCTACCAGTGGATTTCATGAAGTGCCTTCCAGGTTTCCCTAGGCCTTGGCATTACAAAAGTAAACAATCTGCACAGGTACTGCACAGGGCCATGGCTACAGCCATTTACAACTTCTGTTCTTCTTGTGCATTACAAAGCTTGAACCATCAATAGGATATCCAGTGTGTTGTGATACCAGAAGCAATGATTAATTTGCATGGATCCTTCAACACTCCACACCTTTGTGATGCCAAGCATGGTTTTCTCTGATGGTTGACCAAACCAAAGGTTATAGCCCATGATCATAGAACTGCATGGAGTGACCTGGATTATGCTCAGGATTTTCACTTTCTCAGCTAAAACACTTATATTAGTTTTAACTCTTTGGTTGTAAGTAACAAAAAAAAGAACCTATTCATATAAAAATGCTGAGGTATGAAGAATAGGAAAGTAACCAGGTGCCAGGAAAGGCCATCAAAACTAGATCTTTATACTTCATTTCTGCTTGTTTCCATGAACCTAATATCCCTCTCTCTCTCTGTCTTCCTAGAGTCCTATATTTTCATTCTCGATCCACTTGGAAGGTAGAAGGGCTTCTTGTGAAGCCCCCACATTTACATTTCCTCCAATGTAATGAGCTCAAATTGCCTGCCTGCCTTTCAGTCACAAACCAAATTCTTAGAAAAAAGAATGGCATTTGTCCGGTGTGGGTCAAGTCCCCACTTCTGGTCCAGACAGACTGATGTACAGATAATGGCAGCTGAGGACGCTCCATGTTGACCAGGCAGTCTATTTCCAGGGAAGGCAGACAGCAACTACACTCCTGTAAAACAATTATCCCGAAGTTCGTCCTCCAAGATGACTATTGAAACAATAACAAAAATCACCTTATATGGTGCTACATAAGCTATAAAATGCTTTTGTATATCTTGTTATTTTTAATGAGTATAGATAAAAAAGTGAGTTTTTTGGCAGGGGTGGAAAGAGAATATAACATGTATTCATAAGGCATCTCCAATTAAATGCTGGCACACATATTTAAAACATCAGCCTTTCTTTACTTGGTTTTAAACATTATTAGTGTTTATTTTGAGGGAGAGAGACAGAGACAGAGTGCGAGCTGTGGGGTGGGGGCAGAGAGAGAGGGAGACACAGAATCTGAAGCAGGAACCAGGCTCCAAGCTGTCAGCACAGAGCCAGACGCAGGGCTTGAACCCACAAACTCTGAGATCATGACCTGAGTCAAAGTCGGATGCTTAACCGACTGAGCCACCCACGCACCCCAGCCTCTCATTACTGAGCTTATATTATGGGTTTAATAAATTATACCAGTGTATACCTCAGCGTGTGTGTATGTGACAAAGAGAGAGAGAGAGAGAGAGAGAAGAGGGAGAGAGAAGTGGGGGGAGATGAAGCAAAAGTATTAAAAACAAAGAAAACCATATCTAATATTTCCTTAGAAAGAGCGGTAAACTGTAAAGCAACCTTAAATAAAAAGGCAAGCAAATGTAAAATGTAAGTGATAGAGCTTAAAAATTGTAAAGATTTGGGATAGACAATGATAGGAGTTAAGAAAGTGATGAGGAAGTTTTCCTTCACAAAACAAATGTGTACTTGAATTGTGAAGCTACCCGAGGAAGGAATTCCACTAAGTGCATGACTCAGGAGTTTCAGAGCATGTGAAGAGCCAAGCTAAAGATGGCTTGAGGCATCAAGCCAGATGACTGAGGCAGAGAGGATGCAGAGGGAAGTTCAAAACAGGAACAACACCCTAAGGTTCTGATTCAAAATGGCAACATAGCAAGATTCTGAACACACCTTCTCCACAGAACAGACCAAATTACACCTGTTAATAGAAATATTCCTTCTGAAGAAGAACTGAGGGTTGACTGAACAGCTACTGAGCAACCAAAGACAAAGAATAGCAAGAGAACAACAAGAGAGATAGAGACACAGTGAGAAAAAGAACCCCACCTCAATGCTGTGAACTACAGTGGGGAGGGATAGTACTGAGGGACTGAAAAGAAAAAACCCTCTGTCCTCAGGCAGAGAAAAACCTGTGTTTTTTTAAACCTATGTTTAAAAGAGCTACCAGCATATAAAAGAAAAAGACTAGAACTCTGCTTAGTGGTAGATGAGCTGTGGGGAAGCCCTGCAAGTCAAAGGGAGTGATCAATGACACGGTTTACATTCCCATCCCACCTTGGAAGCCTGGACCAGAACAGGGTCTGGACACCATAACTAGTGAGTCCAGTCTGGTTATTTCAGTGAGCTCGAAACTTCAGTGAGTGCAGGGTCCACAAGCCCACACCAACCCTAGGTATGCTAGGACACAGAAAAAAAGTCATGGTTTAAAAGGGCCAAGGAGGGGCGCCTGGGTGGCTCAGTCGGTTAAGCGTCCGACTTCGGCTCAGGTCACGATCTCGCGTTCCGTGAGTTCGAGCCCCGTGTTGGGCTCTGGGTTGATGGCTCAGAGCCTGGAGCCTGCTTCCGATTCTGTGTCTCCCTCTCTCTCTGCCCCTCCCCGTTCATGCTCTGTCTCTCTCTGTCTCAAAAATAAATAAACGTTAAAAACAAAATTTAAAAGGGCCAAGGAACTGCAGGAACTTTCTCTCCCTCGCCACCTCAAAAGCCCAGATTGGAGCAGAGACTGGCTGCCATAAGGGGTGAGTTTGAACACCATACTTGGAGGTTCCTGAGACCACAACTGGCAGGTCCACTCATTACAGGGAACTTCTGACCTCATCAAGTCCTGGGTCCTAAAGCCCACACCAACCCCAGTCATGCTGGGGCACAACAACAACAAAAAGCCACAGTTTAAAAGGGCCAAGAAACTATGGGAATGTTGTCTCTTTTTCCACCATAAAAGCCCAGACTGGAGCAGAGTCTGGCTCATAGTGAGCTTGTGACTTCAGTCCACAAGCCCACACCAGCTATCCTGTGGTACTGGGACACAGAAAACAGCCATAGTTTTGTGTTTTTGTTTTTGTTTGTTTAATGTTCACTGTTTTATTTTATTTACTTTTTAAAATCTGTCTTGTTTTATTTTTTCTTTTTGGTTTTGTTCTTTTCTTTCTTGTTCCTTTTTTCCCTTCTTTTTTCTTTCTTTTTCTTCTTTTTTTAAAATTATTTTCTCTTTTTATAGTGTATTTTCTTTCCTTTATTCTCTCTGCAAAAAGCCACAGTTTAAAAAAGTGACTAGCATATATAGCCACAGCTCCAGCCAGCCAGTAAAAGTCATTAAGCAACCACAGTTTGTATAGAGGTCACCATACATAAGACCATTCCTTCAACTTGAGAAGAAGTAGTGGTTTTGCCTAATCCATGGAAACAAACACTGAAAGTTGAACAAAATGGGGAGACAAAGGAATATGCTCCAAAAGAAAGAACAAGAAAAAACCTCAGTAAAATAATTAAATGAAACAGAGATAAAGCAATAAGCCTGATAAATAACTTATTTTTTTAATTAAAAAAATTTTTTTAGTTTATTTATTTATTTATTTTGAGAGAGAGAGAGATAGAAAAAGCAAGCAGGAGAGGAGCAGAGAGGCAAGGAGAGAGACAATCCCAAGCAGGTTCTGCACTTGGATGTGGGACCTGAACCCACAAACTGCAAGATCATGACCTGAGCTGAAATCAAGAGTTGGATGCTTAACCAACTGAGCCACCCAGATGCCCCAAGCCTGATAAAGAATTTAAAGTAATGATTGTAAAGATAATCACTGGGCTGGACAAAAGAATGGAATAACTCAGTGAGACTTTCAATAAAGAGATAGAAAATTTTTAAATGAACCAATCAGAGCTGAAGAATACAATAACTGAAATAAAAAACAACACTAGAGGGAATCAACAGATTAGAGGATGCAGAAGAATGTATCAGTGATCTGGAAGACAGGGTAATGGAAAGGGCACAATCTGAACAACAAAAAATGAAAAGAATTTTTCTTAATGAGGCTAAATTATGAGATCTCTTGGACATTAAGTGAACCAACATTTGCATTATAGGGTCCCAGAAGAAGAGAGAGAGAAAGAAATAGAAAACTTATCTGAAGATAAAATAACTGAAAACTTTCTTAACCTAAGGAAGGAAACAGACATCCAAGTCCAAGAAGCTCAGATAGTTCCAAACAGAATGAATGCAATGAGGTCCACACATGGAACATAATAATTAACATGTCAAAGGATAAAGATAAAGAGAGAATCCTAAAAACAGCAAGAGAGAAACAAAAAGTTATCTACAAGAGAAAATCTATAAGGCTATCAGCTGATTTTTCAGCAGAAACTTTGCAAGCCAGATGGGAGTAGCCTGCTATATTCAAAGTGCTGAAAGAAAAAAAAAAAAACAACTCATAACCAGCAATATTCTACCTGGCAAGTTTGTCATTCAGATTTGAAGGAGAGATGAAGAGTTTCCTAGACAAACAAAAGATAGAGGGGTTTATCACTATTCAACCAGCCTTACAAGAAATGTTAAAGGGACTTCTTGAAGTGGAAGACATATGGCTATAATCAGACATAAGAAAAATATGAATAAAAGATTTAAGATATGACAACATATACGTAAAATGTGGAGAATGGAGTAAAAAGGGAAGATAAGGGGAAAAGAAAATGAAAAAATGTTCCTTATTTTTTTGTTCTTTCTTTCTTTCTTTCTTTCTTTCTTTCTTTCTTTCTTTCCTTTTTTTTTTTCAAGAATGTGTTTGAACTTAAATGACCATCAAATTAATATGGACTCTATTTACTTAGGATGTTATATATAAACCTCATGGTAACCACAAACCCAAAACCTGATAGGTACACAAAGCATAAACATAAAGAAAGTCAAACAAAACACTACAGATAATCATTAATCACAAAGAAAAAGAGCAAGGGAAGAAGAAAGGAACAAGAAGAACTATAAAAACAACCAGGAAATAAATTTTAAAAGTGGTAATAAGTAGATATCTATCAGTAGTGACCTTTTTTTTAAGTTTATTTATTTATTTTGAGAGAGAGAAAGAGGGAGAGGGAGAGAGAGAACAAGCAGGAGGCAGACAGAGAGGGAGAGAGAGAATCCCAAGCAGGTTCTGTGCCATCAACATGGAGCCCGACACGGGGATTGATCTCACAACCCCGAGATCATGACCTGAGCCAAAATCAAGTCGGATGCTTAACAGACTGAACTACCAGGCACCCCTCAATAATTACTTTAAATGTAAATGTTCTAAAAGCTCCAATCAAAAGACACAGAGCAGCAGAATGGGTAAAAAAAATAAAACGCATACACATGCTGCCAACAAAAGACTCACCTAATACCTAAAGATGCATATAGACTGAAAATGAAGGGATAGGAAAACATTCACCATGCAAATGGAAGCAAAAAAAAAAATCTGGGTTACCAATACTTATATCTGAACAAATAGACTTTAAAATAAAGACTGTAACAAGAGACAAAGAACGACATTACCTAATGATAAAAGGATCAATCCAACAAGAGGATATAATATTGTAAATATCCATGCACCCAATACTGGAGCACCTAGATACAAAAGGCAAATATTAACAGACATAAAGGGAGAATGGTAATACAATGATAATAGGGGACTTTAACACTCCACTTACATCAATGAATGAATCATCCAGACAGAAAATCAATAAGGAACAATGTCTTTGAATGACACATCGGACCAGATAGACATAACAGATACATACAGAACATTCCATCCCCAAACAACAGAATACACATTCTTTTCAAGTGCACATGGAACACTCTCCAGAACTGATCACATATTAGGCCAAGAAACAAGCCTCGATAAATTTAAGAAGATTGAAATCATACCACAATAGTATGAAACTAGAAATAAATAACAAGAAAAAAACTGGAAAAACACAAACACATGGAGACTAAACGTGATACTAGACAACCAATACATCAGTGAAACAATCAAAGAAGAAATTAAAAAAAAATACATCAAGACAAATGAAATGGGTATTTACTGGGGGAGAATGAAAACACTAACTTGAAAAGATATATGCATCCCTATGCTTATTGCAACATTATTTACAATAGCCAAGACATGGAAACAACCTAAATGCCTATCGATAGATGAATGGATAAAGATGGTATACACACACACACACACACACACACACACACACACACACAAGCACACACACACAATGAAATATTACACCATAAAAAAGGATGAGGTCGTTCCATTTGAGACAACATAGATAGACATAAAGGGTATTATGTTAAGTGAAATAAGTCAGACTGAGAAAGACAAATACCATATGATTCCACTCATAAATGGAATCTAAAAAAGAATGTGAATAAGTAAACAAAAAAGCAGAATTAGAACTATGGATACAAAGAACCAAACTGATGGTTTCCAGACAGGAGGACGGGAGTAGGGGCGTTTGGCCAAAATAGGTGAGAAACAGTCCTCCAGTTATGGAACGAGTATGCCAGGGGAATAAAAAGCAGAGCATAAGGGGCACCTGGGTGGCTTATTTGATTGAGCATCTGACTTAGGCTCCAGTCATGACCTTAGAGTTGATGGGTTCGTGCCTCACATTAGGTTTTGTGCTGACAGCAGAGAGTCTGCTTTGGATTCCCTGTCTCCCTCTCTCTCTCTCTCTCAAAAATAATTATTTTTAAAAAAATCTTAAAAAAGGAGAGCATAAGGAATACAGTCAATGATACTGTAATAGTGATATAATGGGATAGATGGTAGCTATATTTGTGAACATGGCATAATGTATACACTTGTCAAATCACTAAGTTGTACACCTAAAACGAATGTAATATTGTGTGTCAACTGTACTCAAATAAAATAATAATGATAAAAATGGAAGAGCAAGGACAGGAAGGACTGGGAGAAAAAACATAGGAAGATAGAGCTGAGGTGACTAGAACCCAGCAGGTGTCACTGATTAGGATGGAGGCAGAGCTAAGAAGCTGGGAAAAGCTGGTCCAGCATTTCCTGAACCCAAAGCTCAGAAGATATGGGCCAAGTTGGTGGATCAGGTGACTGACAGGGGAGAAATTCTCATTTGAAACCAATGGAAATGGGCTTGAAGTCCAGAAAAACAGAGGATTCACTCTCTTTTTCAAAGACAAAGGCATGCAGTAGAGTCTAGCTTAAGCTTGGGACGGAAGTAGAACATTTCAAAGTTCGTGTCTGGATAAAAGGATTGTGGATAGAAAGAGGAAGTAACTACAGGGAACTCCTGGGAGGCTCCATTGCTGCTTTACCCTGTGTTAAATGGCCTGAATCTTGACATATTCTGTCCTTAGAATTTGTGTCTAATTTTTAGTTTCTCCTCCAAAGTCTATACCCACAGTAGTTAATGCTTCATATATAGCATTGAGGTAGGTACACAGCAGTTGTCCAATGTTGCTAGTCACAGAGGCTTAACTTAAGTCCAAATTTAATTAACATCAAATAACATCAAATAAAATAACATCCTGTTCCTTGGTCACACTAGCCACATATCCAACCATCAAGATTCCCATGAGACCACCTGTTGGACAGTACATATACAGAACATTTCTATCATCGCAGAAAAGCACTGCTCTATGGAAAAAAGATCAAGAGAGGCCCTGAATCCAAAGTTATCATCTGAGCAGGGAAAATGCCTCCTGAGGATTCCTGGGAGGATTCCCAAGATAAAGGAATCCTGCAGGAAAGATCCTTCCCTCCCTCTATATATTTTAGAGTCACCACAGTTTGTCACAATATCTGACCCCTTTGGCTTCTCCCTGTTCTCTTTCCTCTCCTCCCCTTTTAATATTCTCTGTTGCAGAAAGCAGTAGGAAGACAAAATAAACAGAGTCAGAAACTGCACAGTCACATGAGCAGGGCTCTCTGAAGATGTGTACAGCATCATTTTTATCCTGCATTGTTTGCTGCAGACTCAAAGCTCTGTCTGTAAATGTGCAGATCTTTTTCATGGATCCTTAGGGATCACTAACACTACTTTAAAAAATCTTAGGATTCTCCCCATATGTGTCCCTGGTAACCATAAATCAGCCATACAGTTACACATTCCAGTTTTCTATCCTGGTTATAATCATTTCATCAACAGGATAACTCATCACTTCTTATTAAGAAATTGGTGGGCAGTCACCAGGATGAGGAAAACTCACATATGCAAAATGCAAGCTCTTCTGTGGTTAGAGAAACATGGGCGAGAATAGTTACCAAGAAAAAAAAATAATATTTTCACTGACAGTTGAAGGCAGTTAGTTTCCCAGGGAGAAGTGCTAGTGGCAAAAGGCTTTACACAGGCAGGCCTTTGTCATTTTATGGATGCTCATCTGTCAACTGTCAGCATGTTTCAAAGGGGCTCAAGCCATAATGTTTTCCTCTGCACCTTTCCCATCACGGTGGCCCAAATTTCCTTGACTAACCATCCGTCTTCCTATTTGCCTAGTCTGGTCACTTACAATGAGCGGGGATGTAGTGGTGATTCTGCAGCTGCAAAGAGTAAGGAAGAGGGGCGGGTGGCCTGAGGGGAAGGGCTGGAAGGAGGGGGCCTCTCAAAGACTTTGCTTAGCATCTCTATGGAAGCACTTCTGCCCAGGGAGGAGTTTTTTTGTCTATACCGTTGTTCCTTCGGAAAAAAGGTTGAGCCAAGTGTGAGGTTGGAAGCACAGAAGCAGGGGATGCAACAAGGCACAGTAAATCATAACACCCGCACACCCACCCCCAGGGTTCTTAGGGCCCCACCCAAACGACAATGTCCTTCTCTAAAGTTCTAGGACGAAATTAAGTGTAATTGTCTGAGACGTGATAGTACATGAGATCAGCTATGATGACTGTGAATCATAAGTCACAATTCTATTTGTTCTATGGCAGCGTAAATATCATAAATATTTTTGGCAACTAAAACAGCAATAAACTATGAATATCAGTAGGTTCAAATTCTGTCTTGTCTACATGCTTGATGTACCTTGGGCAAGCTCCTTCATCTTTCTAAGTTTTTCTTTACTCTGCTCTGAAATAGGAATTATAAATATATCCACATTGTCATTGGTTGAGGATTAAATGAGATAATGTGAGGAGAGAGCCTCTTGAACCTTTTAACTTTGTCTTGACTGTTCTCCTTAATTCAGTATTCACTTTGTATCTCACCCTTCCTCAGTGTCCTTTCTTTTAGACTTGACTTCCAAATAACCATGTTTTCCATTTCATCCTCATATCACACAGCAGGCTGGGCTCACAGACAGCCACTCGGAAGCCTGGCTTTGCACCCCAGAAAGTTCATACCTTCTTCATTTCTCTTGTGAATTGTTTCCTTAAGCCCCTTTTCCATCCTAATGGATATTTTTCCCATTGATTTTTGAGAAACTTTTATATGATAAGCTTATTAAAGCTTCATTTATCTTACGTGTTATCCACCTCCCTCATTTTCTCATTTACCTTATACTTTAGGGAGGTTTTATTGACATAAAAGTTTTAAATCTGTGCTGCACGTATCAATTTTTGCCTTTGCAGTTTTCTCTTCTATTTTGTTTCTAAAGTCCTTCAGCATCCTAAGATCCAACATCTAATTTTTCTTTCTTTCTTTCTTTCTTTCTTTCTTTCTTTCTTTCTTTCTTTCTTTCTTTCTCTTTCTTCCTTCCTTTCTTTCTTTCTTTCTTTCTTTCTTTCTTTCTTTCTAACATATAGCATTTAACTAATGGGTATTAAATTTTGATTTTCAATAACATGGAATAAGCCACTGTGTGTTTTAGGAAGTCAAAAAGCTAGACACTTGTGTTTCCACATCTCAAACAATTAGGTTGCAGGTACAAGGCTGAGGCTTGGCTATGGGCTTCTCCCATCCAGAGTCCCCGAGTTAGTGAGGCAAAGAACAGGAACAACTTCAAATTCACTTCAGTGGTCATCACTCTGTCTTGGGTCCTGGGGTGTCAGCTGTGGTATCCAGTGTTTAGGGTTAGACGCTGCAGGCCAACCAGGTTAGTCCCGTGAGCAGGCATGACTGGCCTAGATAGTGCCCTTATGCAGGTTAGAGAAAAGCATCCCTTCAGATGGAACCAGGCCCTGGGAGGCATAGCTTGGCAAACAGATGGGGTTTTTGCGTGAAGACATAGTCATCTTCTTCTCTGGGTTGATGTGGCACACACGAGGACACGTGGCTTCGTGAGTAGAAGCTGGGCTGGATTTCAGTCCCTAATTATCCCCTCAGGTAGCAGACAACCAGTTTAACTGTAATTGGTGGTCCTATTTCCCAAGATGGTTTCATGGGATTCTCATTAATTGTGTGAGCTACCTAAAATCCTTCTAATAAACTTTTTTTTCAGCTTACACACAGAGTCAGCTTCCCTTATTAGTAACCAAAGACCTAGATTGGTACAATGGTGACATAGCTGTGTGTATGTATATTTAATTTACCAACTCATATATAACAAATTGTCACTCAACAGATCTAGAAAAATTTCTCTTAACCTACTCATTTCTCTTACTAATTTGAAATACCACCTTTATAGTAATACTACTTTTTTATACTCTAAGGAATACTCGTGGATTTTCTCCCTGCCCCATTTATCTGTTTATTCCTGCACCAGCAAGTCCTTCTTTCTCAGCCGCTGTGTAGAAGCCCACCTACAGGCCCACTCCTAAGACTGGAAATACAGATAGAGTCATGCATTGGAGAATGAACACTGAGTCAGGAACTGACTGATAGTCTCCATTTTTCCTGAGAAATATGAAGGTAGGTCAAGGATACCTTGCAACCGACTCATAAGCATAAGCAGACTTTTCTGGGAGCACCTTCAGGATGGGCACACATTGTTCAGCTTCCTCTCTGAATGCAAATCCATTGAGCATAGGGATTTTCCTTGTCTTTCTTTATAGTCTGGCGTAAGCTCTATAGTTGCTTAATACACAAACAAGAGAAACAGTTCCTTAGGACAGTATCTGAAATGTTTGCTTTGGTGTTTAAATAAAGCAAATTTTGAAATAGATGACAAACATCATTAAGCTCTCTTCCAATGTACTGTCATATTAAATTTCAGCAAACTTAATGGAAGAAGAGAAGTCGCAATAATGAACGTGTCATGTCCCAGGTGCCATCTTCCTTGGCTTTTTGGCTTAAATGTGAGTTGTGGTATGAAAGCTTTGTGTGTGCTCAGAGCCACAAAGCCCCTAGAGCATCACTGCATTTCCTTTTGCCGAAACAAAGTGAACATTGATTTTTCCAAGAAAAAAAATAAGAGAGAGAGAAAAACCAAATAGGAAATGCTATTACACATTTCCATCTAAATTGATTGACCATTTTTTGAGCATGCAAGCCCCGTCAGCCTAGTAGAGCATTTAAGAACACAGATACCAGAGAAGACGGCCTAGTTCAATCCTGGCTCAACAACACATTAGCTCTGTGACCTTGGACACATTCTAGCTGTGTGCCTTGGTTTTCTTGTTTACAAAATAAGTTGGTTTTTGAAGTTAGATAAAGCCCTAAGAGCAATGTTTTACACATAAATGCTACCTAAGTGTTAGCTATTACTCTCACATGCAGCATAGGTAGAGCAGGAGATATTGTCGATGCTACAAACTTTGATTCTGTGAACTGTGAACTTAGAGCTGTGTTCTAAGCTCTAGGAGTTCTATGAGGATTCCTGACAACCAATTCTCATAAATACCCTCTTCTGTACACTGAGAACGGGAACCTTCCCAGTGGGCTTACATGGGGGTAGGCTCTACCAGTCCACTTTTAAATGGCTATTGTAATGCATACCCTAGAGATTAGGGACTATAGAGATAAGCAGTTATCATGTGATGAAAAATTATAAATTGTGATGACACAATGTTAGGATCACAAACTAGAAGAGGTCTTAATTGACAACTGGCCTTGTTATCTATGTATTGCTAGAAAGAAGGGCTACAGATCAACCCCTCCAAAATCAAAATCATTACTGTTGGCAAACTCACCTCGTCTTTAATCTGACCATCCTTGTGGCAGCCCACTTCATTTAGAAAAATGAGAAAAAATGTGTTGCTCATTGTGCAGAAGGCACAATAAGCTACACAAAAGTGCAACAGAAATGGCATGTGGCGTGAGTGCTTTACTGAGATGTTTTTAATGGTTGAGGTAGAAAAATCTGTTATGTAAATTGTCCAATTAAAATTCTCACCACCCACACTTGATGGCAGAGGACATCGTCTTCGTTATTTGTTCTGTGCGTTCAGATAGATTTAAAAAATTACTTCCTGAAGAGCATCTTGGCCTTGCCTTGGGTCCTCTCTACTCATTGTCACAGGGAGATGAGATGGCCTCTATCCAAGGCTGCTTAGCTTTTATTCATTCTCTCCTCAGCATAGGCAGCTTTTAAAGTATGCAGCTCTGTACTTAACTTGCCACATAAAATAACTGCACTACAAGGACTTGTTAGGAACTATATTCTCAAAATCACTGCCAATCAATAGCTATTTAAGTCTCTTGAAGGCAAAAATATTAGGCCTGTTGATTTGAGCTCCTAGGTATTTCTCAAATCCATTTTCCTCTTCATTTCCATCACAACACTGTAATCTTAGCCACCATAGTCTTTTGTATCACAAGAGCTTTCTAACTCTACTCCCCACATTTATTCTTATCCTAACCTCTGCAGGCTCTACCTCTCACCTTAAGCTATTAAAAAACCTCACAGATGAGCTTGGGCCATCCCCTGCCTCACAGCCTTCAATGACTTCCCACTGGCCTTAGGTTAAAACCTCAAATCCTCATCCTGTACCACAGGGTGCAGCACAGTCTGGCCTCAATTTGTCTCTCCAGTCTTATCTCACAGCAACTCTTCTGCCCTCTTGCCTCTGGCCATGCTGGCCTTCTCCCTCTCTCTCTCTCTCTCCTCGAGTACCCAGATTCCACCCCAGGGCCTTTGTGTGTGCTGTTTACTCTGTGGACTGCTTTTGTACCACTCCCCTCCCCTCCCCCTAACCTCTCTTCCCCTGTGATACTGCAACCTGCACCCATGCCTGGATAAATCCTATTGTTTGTCATTAACTTCCTTGATGTATCCCTTGGCCTACTTATCACAGTTTATAATTATATTTCCATTTTTGAGATTATTTGTTAGACATCTGTCATCTTCCTCCCCAAATAAAAACAGATGTTAACACTGTACTTGAAGGACTCTATCCCTTGAATTTAGCATTGTTCATTGTACATAATAAGTATTTAATTAACGTGAGGGAAGAAAATGATTGTCACAAGGGTATGCAGTTCTCCATTCTTCTAGATATTTCAGAATTTATCCTTGGACAAAGTCAATTAATAAGAAATATGTATACCCAGATCCTTAGACATTGCCTCACCACCCCCACCCACTATATAATTAACTTACATGTACCTTGGAATGATTTCAACAGTGGGAGATGTTATGAGAGATAATCTTATGAAACAAGTATTTACTATAAAGCAAATTAAGGACAGTATCCATTCTATGAGGACCCACAGACACATGTATCTCTGAAATAGTCATGCTTCTTTGGAGCTACCAGTTGGGTTTTGTCTTGTAAACACTATGAAAAGCATAATTAATGGTATCTTATTCTTTAAACATATTGATGGCCTTCTCTTGGCAAATGCATATAATTTCATGACACACTTTTTATATGCTAATCTTATTACTGGTAACACCTTACTTTCTAACACTTTTTATTTTCCCTCAACTTTCTCACCTCTTGTGAATTTATTTGTGTTACCATGTGCATCTTCACAAGCCTATCTTAAATCCTTTCTGAAATAAGGTAGGGCATAAATAAACAAACAAAAACTGTATAATATATGCTTCTCAGCAACACTTCTGTGCATTTCCCTGGAGACACCAAAACAATTGTGAAAATAAGGCCAACGAGTTCTTTTCAGTTTCCTCTACAGTCACAGAGAATCACTTGGGCTCACTGAAACTGCTCCCTAGATGGAGTCAAGTTGCTTCTTTAGTAATTCCATTCATAAATACACATTGGCTGTCTAGTAGAACACTTGAAATCTTGATAATCAAAAGCTTATTGTATGTTTGAAAAGCTTGAAAAGGAAATTGAAGTTAATACCAAGGGAGCAGAGAATAAAGTTAGCGGTTTTCCTTCAAAACCAGCAGGAGGTCATCTAAAGTATAATGTAATGCACAACTTTTAATTTTATGGACTTTTTCTGCTTTTCTTTTTGTTTTACATTTACAGTAGTAAGGTTAATTTATCATACATAATTAACTTGCTATCTATAGAAGAAAAAAATTCACAGTTGTACTGGTGTTTTATGATAGGACAATAGACATGTTTGGCATTATAAATTTCTTATTTGAAAAGGTTTCAGAAGTGAAAAAGTTAAGGACTTAATATAATTATACCTCTGCCTAGTTATTTATCTCTCCCCCAACACATACCCAACATACAATCACAAAACAGAAACAGAATCACTGTAATGAAAAATGGCCATTTAGCAAAAGAGAGTATGGAAAACAATGGTCACTAGGCCATATATAGCAACAAGAAGTCCCTCTGGGCAAAAATCATAAAGATTTTTGTTATCTCACCTGGCTGCCTTTCCTTCTGGTCCCTGGGAATCTCTCCATTGACCTTCGTCCTCTGTGGGTCCTGGGTTCTGCACTCTGGGACTTTCTTTTCTACCATTTTCTTCCATGACCACATCAGAGGTGGGCACTGGAGTTATGCCCTCTTTTGGGGGTTTCACAGTTTTTATATCCTGCTTCTTGCTGGCACAGGTTTTAGAGTCCAGGGATTATTTTAGGGGCTGGACAGACATTTGCAGACCGAGTTTAGTTTCTTTGGTCATACAATCACCTTAGAAACTTAGGTTTCTGATATGTTTGTATCCAATCTATTCCATGCATGGGTAATCCTAGCCAAAGATTTGATCTTTGAATATAACAGTTCTTACTCTTCCTTTCCTATGTGATTACTCCTTTCTCTTTCACCTAGAGAATGGCTACCTTATACCTGTCTGAAGACAACCTCCCTAAATTGATACGTGCCTCTGAACTGGCTCCCATTGTCTTGCAGGGAGCAATTATCAAAAGGCACTTGGAACTCCTGTTGGGAGAGAGTCCTATCTGTGGTTGGGCAGTCTTTTCCTTTTACCACTCCATTTAGAATACAAATGAAGTTAGGTTTGTCATTCCAGCAAGACCCCAAATTACTGGGCCCTTGGCAATCTGCAGGCCACAAGCCAAGAATGTTCCTTTCTACTTCTATTTGCAGATGAGCTAGCTCTGGCCTGAGTTTATCTTTCTCCTTTGGGATTAGCTGAAAGTGACACGAAGTGGACAAACACACACCAACATTCTGAATTTTCTCTATAGCTGCAATCAGCACATGGTTTGCCTTCCAAAGTGCTGCTGGAAATGATTTAACAAAATATTTTGCAACATTTTATTAGATCTTTTACTACCCTACTAAATTCACTAAGCCAACGACTCATTTTGGATGTATTTACTTGCAATACCCCATGGCCAGATACCATATTTTAAATCATTCAGGATTAGCTTTAGTTGAGAGTGACAGAAAGCCCAAAATAACCCATCTTAAATAACACATTACAGTAGCTCCCCCGTATCTGTGGGAAACACATTCCGAGACCCCCAGTGGATGCCTGAAAATCCAGGTAGTACTGAACCCTGTATGTGCTGGTTGTTTCCTATACATACATGATTATGACAAAGTTTCATTGATAAATTAGGCACAGTAAGAGATTAACAACATGATTAATAATAAAATAGAACTACTGTAGTGATATACTTTAATAAAAGTTATGTGAATGTGGTCTTCCTCTTTCTCAAAACACATTATTATACTGTACTCACCATCCCCTGCTTGTGCTTATGTAAGATGACAGAATGGCTGTCAGATGAGATGCAGTGAGGGGAATGATGTAGGCATTGTGATGTGATTAGGCTACTATTGACCTGATGATATGTCAGAAGGATCTCCTACTTCTGTACCACGGTTGACCAAGGGTAAATAAAATTCAAGAAAGCAAAACTGTGGATAAGAGAAGTCTAGTATACAGTTTTCTCACAGGTAAACAATACCTGAGGATAAGCATCCCATGGTGGTTCTGTTCCTAAGTGCTTAAAGGCCCAACCTTTGTACCAACCACAATATTTCCCCAAGATGTTGCCCAATCCTCATGGTCCAAGATACCTGGCATCAAATCCACAATCCAAGCAGCTCCCACTTTAATCAAACTTCCATGGGGACAAGGAGGAAATGAAGAAAGGCATGCCCCATTTCTAAAGTTGCACAGACCACTAGAATCTACTCCCATCGCTATACCTGGGAGCAAATGTAGTCTTTATTTTAGGTAGCCATGAACTAAGCTAAAAATCAGCAGTCTTTTATTACAGAAAATGATGAGACTTGGTTTGGGGAGGCAAGAAGAGTAATCACAATTGAATAGATTGGAGGGTAAGAGGGATCAAACACTGGGATGGCACCAGACTTGGAGGCTGCATTTCAAGCAGTGCCCTGTGTCCCTGTGCACAGGAGCATAGTGTGGGGAGGCAGTGGTGGGGCTGGATAAACAGATATACCTGAGACCAGGAATTATAGAATAAAAAAGTTCCCTGGTTGGATGTGCTATCTGGTGGGGACAGGTCTCAGACGCTTCATAGAAAACCTGATGAGAGTCATCAAATTGTTATATAATGTGGCAATGAAAGATGCTGTTTGAAAAAGCCCATTAAGAAGCTCTCAACAGCTTGGGAAACAGTAGTGTTTCTTTTAGCAGAAACTGACTTTGGAAGAGAATGGAAGATTTAGGAATACTAGAAGGGAGTGGTGGATTGTTTTCTCTGAAAATAAAAAAATAGTTTGGAGGAAAAAAAAATGTGCTAACCTAGTCAAGAGGTGAAATGGAACTTGAGAATAAAGATCAGACAAAATTTAAAATTCCAGGCAGCTGAAAAAAAAAATTCCAGGCAGCTGGAGGACAATACGAGAGGAAAAATGACTGTGAGTATAGAAGAAACAAGTTTGATGGAATCTTTGTGTTCTCAGATATACACATGTATGGTGTGGACAAGAATATATTTTATACAGAGACTTAGAAGTGGACTTCATATTTTGATTTAAATTGTATATGTGATCTTATAGGCATTTTCAAAGCCTATGGATTTTTGAATAATGACATATCAGTTTACTGGAAAGATTTACTTTCCTCAAAATAAACTGATATGATAGAGGTGACAGGGGACTAACTATGTATGATAACAAGAACGAGATGGAAATTCACACATCTGATTGCAGCAGCTTTATATCAACCTCTAAGAAATAAAAAGAGCAACAGAATGAGGTTGAAGAAGTGGGACCTAGAGCAATGGCTCCCAAACCTGACTAGAGAGACTTGGGGGAACTTACAAAAGAACTGATTTCAGGGCCTCCTGCATGACCTGCCAGATTTTATAATCTAGTATCCAGGACTCAAGAATCTGTATTTATAACTTAAACAACCACTCTCAGACTGTTCCCTCTGGAACTGGCATTTGGGAACTATTGCTATAGACAGAGAGAAGGATGATAACAATGACACTTTCCAGATCACTTTGCAGATCACAAAACTGGCACAGAGAGAAAGCCTAGCATCTAGTAGGAGCGGCGCCCACCCACCATCATCTGCATGTTTCATTCTGGTGAATCAGAGCATCTGATGCTTTCTGGGCTTATCTTGAGACCTTGATGGAAATGCTATCTCCTTGAATGTTGAGGAAGAGATGAGGACAACGTGTACCTGGATTTAATTCCAAGGAACAAGCAGAATAGCCATGGATGGTGATGAGGAAGAGCTGAGCACCTTTCAGTGTGTGCCCCTGAGACACTCACAGACCCACAGTAGCTCACACCCAGACCTTGAGAAAGAAGAGCAGGGGTGCTACCAGACCCAGAAGGAAAATCCTATAGAGAGGACAACCTTATGAGGAGTGGGGTCCTTCCAACTAAAACATTGCCATCCCCTGAGACTTCACAGGAAGAGGCCAGAGGAACAAATACCCAAACCTCACTTTCCTGCCTCTTTCCAATTTCCTATCCAGGCTCCTATCATTTGTTGAATCTAAAGGAAACCAGAGGGCTCAGAAATCTGCAATATGACTCATCCTGGAGAGGAGAGGATGGTGAGCATGTACCTGGAGGGATACATGAAGATTTCAGGTGCACTGAATGAGTAGAAAGTAGCCTGGCCCCAATATACAAATCTGTGTGACTATTTTTCCTTCCACAATCATGTCTGTCCCCTACATCTCAACCCATCCCAGAAAAATCTCTTATGGAAGCATCGTCTCCATTCATAAAGATAAGGCCAGTCTGGCTAAAGAAAAGAACAAGCTATAAAAAGAGAGTGGAAATGCTAAGGCAGAAAACACAGGCATACCTGTTACTGGAAACATGTTCATTTAAAATGGACCCCTTGGGGCGCCTGGGTGGCGCAGTCGGTTAAGCGTCCGACTTCAGCCAGGTCATGATCTCGCAGTCCGTGAGTTCGAGCCCCACGTCAGGCTCTGGGCTGATGGCTCAGAGCCTGGAGCCTGTTTCCGATTCTGTGTCTCCCTCTCTCTCTGCCCCTCCCCCGTTCATGCTCTGTCTCTCTCTCTGTCCCAAAAATAATAAATAAACGTTAAAAAAAAATTAAAATGGACCCCTTATTGGGCACCTGGGTGACTCAGTCAATTGAATGTTGAACTCTTGATTTTAGCTCAGGTCATAATCTCACAATTCCTTAGATTGAGCCCTACGTCAGGCTCCGCACAGAGAGCGTGGAGCTTGCTTGGGATTCTCTCTCTCCCTGTGTCTCTCTGCCCATCCCCACTCGTTCTGTCTCTAAACAAACAAACAAACAAACAAACATTAAAAAAATAAAATAAAAAAGACCCCTTATTTATTCCTTCTTTCAGTGATGTCTGGCTAGTAGATCACACTCAATGCGCCCTGGTACAGATGAGGTGAACTTTCATCTCAAAGAATAAATGATGGTTGGAAAGGATGGAAAATACAGGAGTCTAGATTAGGCTCATTTATTTATCTGAGGCTCAACTTTTCTTTTGACATCCAGGCATTAATCTCAAGCAGAAAGGAGCAGAAAGAGTTTATTTCAGTTTTATTTGCTAGTGTCTCCTTAAAGCTATGTCCACAGTTGTCATGTTGAGAAGCAGTTAGTTTGGTCAAAGAGCTAGGGGGTCAGTTCTAACTTAGAAAAGACAGAGTGTATAGATAGAGTGAGAATTTATGACATCTGAAAATTGGGCATAAGGGGTTTCATGGAGATTATTTCAAAGAAAAGGTTTTAAGAGGTTGTATAATCTATGTCTCCGGCTTCTGCAAGAATAAGTCACTGTGACTGTGCTGCTCTTGAATTAAATATCTCAAATTTTCCAGCTGGCATGGCCAGCAGAATTAGGTGGTGACATGGGAAAAGTATTAGAGACTTTCAAAAGGCACTTCTTTGAGTTTTCCCTTACTAAGCATCAACAAATCCTGTCTTCTCTAATTCACTAGTACCCTTTTTATTTGTGCTTATCACAGTGCTGGATACATAGTAAGAAATCAATAAGTTCTTTTTTGTTTGATTAAAATTTTCCAATGTACAAACACAATTCTCTGTCAATATTTATTCAACAAATATATATTAATTCCTACAAATATATATTAATTCTTGTGCTAGGCCAGGCACTAGAGATAATGAAAAAAATAAACATGGTCTCTCCTCTCAAGGGGCTTGCATTCCGGTGGGGGAACCTGGTGTTAATTAAATACTCATGTAAATAAATACATAATTACAAACTGTGATACAAGCCATGAAAGAAAACTAGAAACTTCGAGTGGTTTTAACAGGAGCATGTAACTGGGTCTACAGATCAAGCATATCTTCTCGAAGGAAGTGATGTTTCAGCTGAGATGTGAAGGTAAGTAGGAATAAACTCCTTAAAGGAAGGGAGTGTTCCAGACTAAAAAAATAAAATCAGGAAGGATGAGTGTGAAGAAGCAGGGTGCATTCTAGGAGATGAACTCAAGAAGCAAAGAGGAGTGGGTGAGAGATGAAGCCAGAGAGATGGGCAGCAACCAGATTATAAAGAACTTTATGGGTCAGACTATTTGCTTTAAGAGTCATTCTACTTTAAGAGTAATTGAAAATAATGACCTGAAGAGAATCATGGTCTAAACTGTTTTTAGAAACATCACTTTGAGAAAGGATGCTGTCCAGGGAAGAGATGATGTTAGTTTGGACTAAAGTGGTAGTGGCTAAAACAGAAGGAAATGAAGGAATTAAAAAGCTATTTAGAAGTCTACACTGATAGGACATGGCAATTTATCAGATGTGTTTGTGTTTGCTTGTGTGTAGGATAATAGAGAGAGCTGTCAAGAATAATAGTCCCAGTTCCCTGCTTTTATACCTGAATAAATAGCAGTGTGATTTCTTGAGATAGCACTGGTGGAGGATAAGATTAGAGGAAATATCATGAGTCAAGTGTTTGGTATGTTGACTTTGAGGTACCTTGGAAACATCCAAGTAGAGGGGCTGAGAAGGCAGTTGGAGCTCAATGGAAAGATCTGGCAAGGCTTGGAGGGAGAGTAAGTTGTCTTGCCCAACAACAATTCCCAACACATTTCTCTTTTGCCCACCTACACTATACAAGTTGGATAGGCAGCACTCTGTTTCCTCGTCACTTTTGTATGTTGTGATGGTCACGTGACAAAGAGCTGGTCAATGTGACATAAGATTGAATTTGTTAAGGCATTGCCAGGAAACCTTTGTTCCCTGAAACATATACTACCTCACCTCTGCCTTATTCTATCTCTTCGAATACGGGTGTAATGGGTGGAGTTTCAGCATCCATAGTGTTGCCATAAGAGAAAATGCAGGAGAGTCATAAAGACTTGAGCAATAACGTCATTTAACAGCTGAAACATGCCAGCAAAAGCTACCTCCAGACTTTATGAAACAAAAACAAAACTATATTCGTTCCTTGAGTATAGTATACTTTCTTGTTAATTGCAGAAAAATATTTTCTAAATGACACTGATAGACTTATAAATTTGACAATCACCAGCATATGGATGATAATTAGAGCCAGAAGAATTGTCAGCACAAATCTGAGGAAATTCAATATTAAATTCTGCCTAAAGAACAGCAAGCAAGAACAGGGTACTGAGAAAGAGTGTTAAAACATGTAGGAAGAAAACCAGAAGAGTGTATAAAACAAACAGAATATGTTATAAGATGTTGGAAGATGAAAGAGGGTGTTATAAAAAGGAATGAATGGTCAATGGTGTAAGATGCTGCTATTAGCTGACTCCTAAAATATCTACTAGAATTAGTGGCATGTTGGTCACTGGTGACTGTGATGAGAGTCATCATAGTGGGATTAGTGGAGTAGGTTAAATAGAAAGAGTAGGCCAGGGTGCCTGGGTGGTTCCAGTTGGTTCAGTGTCTGACTCTTGGTTTTGGCTCAGGTCATGATCTCATGGTTCGTGAGTCTAAGCCTCACACTGAGCTCTGCACTGACAGTATGAAGCCTGCTTGGGATTCTCTCTCTCCCTCTCTCTCTGACCCTCCCCACCTCCTCAAAAATCAATACATACAAATTTTTAAAATTAAAGAAGTAGGCCAAGAAATGGAAATAAGAAATACAGGTAACTCTTTTGAGAGGTTGGCTGGGCTAAAAAAGACGAAAGGGTGGCAGGGAAGTTGAGTGCTGTGGAGTTCTATTTTGATTTTCAAATGGGAGAGATTGGAGAAATTTTAAATATATGTGTATAAGATCATCCAGAACAGATAAGGAAACAGAAGAGAAAAAGGTTATTGGTAGTATGGGATTCCCAAGAAGGTGGGAGCAATTGAAGATCATAGCACATGTAGAGGGATTGGTCTTAAAACGTTAAAAATATAGGCTCATAGAGTCAGGTAAACTCTGATCAATGAGATATCCTAAACATATCCAAGCTCTTATAGGTGGTCACCATTGCTTTCTGGATGTACAAATTATATAATTTACAATATTGAAGAAAAGATCTCGATGGAAATATGGAGAGCTCCCATTGTGATTTGGAGATATTACAGGACTGGGTAACTTTTATTATGTGGTAGATATATCATATTTTAGGATCTGGCTCTTAATTCTTACTTTGGTTGGTATATCATATTCTAGGATATAGTACCCAGTTTTACCACAGGGTAGATAGTCTAGAATCTAACTCTCAGTCTTGGTGTATAGGATGGTCAGTTGTATATGTCAACTTGGCCAGGCTACAGTCCCCACGTGTTGCTGTGAAGATGTTTTATAGATGTGATTAAAATCCATAAAAAGTTGACTTTAAGTAAGGGACATTATCTTAGACAATCTAGGTGGACCTGACTAATCAGTTGAAAGGCCCTGAGAGCAGAGTTGAAGCTTCCCCCAATGAAGAAGAAATTCTGTCTGTGGGCAGCAGCTTTAGCTCATGCCCTAGAGTTCCAGCCTGTCTTCCTGATAGCTTAACCTATGGATTTCAGATTTGCCTAGCTAGCACCCACAACTGTGCAATCAATTTCTTGTAACAAATCTTTGAATACATATCTTTTCTTTCCTGGTTCTGTTTCCCTGGTTGAACCCTAACTGATACAGTCCACAGTATTAGAGAAAGCTTATTTGTCAGAAACACCAAAGGTGGGCCCGATTCTCAACGGCAGAACACTGAAGTGGTTAACTGAAACACCAGAAACACTCAAAGTTCACTATTGGTATATTCTCCTCCCATAGCCACACTCACATCCTCAGAAGACCTATGGAGTCAGACACAGAAACAGGGACAGTTGAACACAGAATTACAACAGGCTAAGAGGATCTATGCATCCATCTTGGCATAAAGACCCTTCCTTGCCAGAAGCAGCTGAAATAAAGTCCCTTTGATAAAGCACTCTTTCAAAGGGGTGTAAGGACAGCCATGAATGGTATTTGCCTCCTTGACTTCTTCTTTTCTAATAGGTAAGTAATGCTCCCTCATTGATAGGCTTCTTTGCACATTTTGATACTGATATGTTCAATATCCAGTTCAATCTCCCCGGCTTGGGCCTCTTTCTACCTACTTCCAGTGGTCTTTGCATATCTCTCTGACCCCACTCTCTGTTGATGTTACAAACTAGCTCCCACAGGGTGGTGATTTTTCCCTATTTTGTGAAAGCCCATCAAAAGCTTTTATGAAATTAGCACTGCCATCGTGGACAGAGGGGTTGGAGCAGTTGGAAGAATATGCTTTCTTTGTCCAGAAAGTGGCAAAATAGACTGAGGCTCTCAGACTTACCTGTTGTTCATCTTCAAGAAACTAGTTAAGACTCCATCACACAATCCTACTTTTAACTTTCCACTTTCATATCAGTGTTTATAACATGACAGTCTTTTTGCTGAAAGCTCTGTATGCATTAGTTTCTATAATCCTTATAATAAATCTATGAGCTTATCTTCATAGTATGGGTAGGAAGTCAAAGCTCTTTTGCAATTTGCCTAATACAATTTAATTAGTAAGACATTGGGGATTGGGTCTGGGGTCAGGCCTGCGTGAACCCAACCCTGGTGCCCTCCTTTAGCAATTAGCCACATCTACTGCGAGACCACATTGAATCAGAAAGTTGTTTTTTTAGTGCCAAGGCAGATTTCTTCCTGGCCTCCTTTGGAATCTGCTATGCTTAAATACTGTTTTCATTTCTGGTCTCTCTTTTTCTGCACTACATGATTAACAATGTTAAATCTATTTTTTTCCTTCTTGAGACCAAATGTATATCAGTTCTTTCTAATAGTTTTATCTTCCTCTTTTTTCCCTATATCTCCTATTCACTACCATACAAATTCAAAAGATGGTATGGGTTTCAAATCATTTATCAGTATCTAAATGTTTAAATTTTGAAAAAAAGCACAATTTTGGTGCTATTTTTCTTAGACATTTTGTTTTAAAAGTCACTTTATGGGGCGCCTGGGTGGCACAGTCGGTTAAGTATCCGACTTCAGCCAGGTCACGATCTCGCGGTCCGTGAGTTCGAGCCCCGCGTCGGGCTCTGGGCTGATGGCTCAGAGCCTGGAGCCTGTTTCCGATTCTGTGTCTCCCTCTCTCTCTGCCCCTCCCCTGTTCATGCTCTGTCTCTCTCTGTCCCAAAAAAAAAATAAATGTTGAAAAAAAATTTAAAAAAAAAATCACTTTATAATTATAAAGCATATTTATTCTTTTGTTAAAGTTTATTTAGAGAGAGAGGGAGACTATGTACACGTGTGTGTGAGCAGGGGGAGGGCAGAGAGGAGGGAGAGAGAGAATCCCAAGCAGGCTCTGTGCTGTCAGCACAGAGCCCAAAGTGGGGCTTGATCCCGCAAACCATGAGGTCATGACATGAGCTGAAATCAAGAGTCAGGTGGTTAACTGAATGAGCTGCCCAGGAGCCCCCAAATCATATTTATTCTATCTAAAAACTTTCATGTACATTATTTTGTACGATCCTTATAGTATCTTTAAGAACTCAGTTAAGATAGATCTTATTATTCTCTTTTTTTCAGACCAAGAAACTAAAACATAAAACTTAACTAATTTTTCCTTTTATGGAAAAATAGATTAGATATATGTAAGTTTACCTAGTAATACCTACTAGAGCTAATCCATACAATTGAACACATGGGAACTTAATGGAGAAATCAAGTCATCCAATTACACAACTGTGAGGACAACCAAATAAAATTAATGTGTACAGACCTAAAAAGAAAATGTACTCTCCAATCTGATCTTGACTAAACCAGATTATACCAGATTACACTAGCCCAAAATTGAATTACATCGTTTGGCCTAATTCTTGGATTTTTCTGCATACTTTTGTGAAGGTAGGCATAGAGGGAGAGGTAAGCTTGGTTTGCATATACTTTTCAAAAAGCATCCAGAAAACAAAACCAGGTAAAGGCATATTCTGAAATTCCCCCTAAGTTTCATTTTATTCTTTACGTTTCCTCTTTCTCTCTTCCTGCCTAATGAGTCCCCACGATACCACACACACTCATACACTCACACACACACATATCTGCATGCTCCATAAATAACTCAGTGGCTATACAAGCACTAAAGGATATTAGAATAGCTCATTGACTTTCTTGGGTATGCTTTCCTCTCCTTGCCATTGAGTCTTCTTTAATGATGAAAGAAAAGACATTTATTTTTCCTCAGCCCCACCTATTGAAGGCATTTATTTAAAAATGCCTAGTTTTATTCAAAAATGACACCAAGTGTCTAGGAGAATCATTTACAGTTAACCACTAGCTGCACAACATTCAGATTTTAAAATAGCTATCTTCCAAGCAATTTGACTAAAATGCAGTGCTTGTGAGGAGCCTTCCAACTCTGTTCTGGGCTTCTTATCCATTTAGGTGTAGATGTGAGCGTATCTCCATGAGGGAATGTATCTTTGTGTGCTTCTGTGTGCCCGCTTTCTTTAATAATATGTGTGGATGGTATTATTGGGGTCACAAAGCTACCTAACTTACTGTGACCCATTATTTTGAAACTGCTTCAAAAACAAATTTTTAGGATTTTTGACTTTGAAAATTAAAAAAAAAAAAAAGGAGAGGAAGCAGCAGCAGCTAAAGAAGGAAGAAAGAAAAGAAAAGAATAATGAAAGGGAAGTCACTATTACTTCAATCTGATCCGGATATTCAACCTTTAAAAAAAAAAAAAGTGTTCAAACCCCAAACCCGACAACCAAGAAAAACTCCAAGAAAACAATAGATATTTTAAGCTGAAAGTGTTCCAGATCCCTCTGACAAAGAGCCTCCCGAGGATTACAATGCAGTCAATGTTGCTTTAATTAAATTTAATGCTGTGTGAAATGCACTCCAAGAAACTTTGATGAATGACTGGGGCAATTCACGGAGCTCACTAAAGGGCATCCAGCCCTTGCCGCGGTGTCAAGCCACGATGAATTGGTTAGTACAGGCATGTTTATAGACTGCCTCGGGAACCTTGTATCTGTGTGGTAATGTCAGAGATAATGTTATGATTCGCTGGACCTGAGGGGGCTTTGATGACACGGTTAATGAGATGTCCCAGAGAGCATCCCAGCAGGTTGTGCTCAGACCTCCCACATCAAACGAGGCAGGCTTGCCCCTCCGGAGCTGCTGCCCTCCAAATCCCTCAGCTGGCCTTTTCTTTCCTTAGGGTCTTTCTCTGCTTTTCTTTTTTTTTTTTTTTCTTCCTTTATTTTCTTTCTTTCTTTCTTTTTCTCTTTCTTTCTTTTTCATGTTTTTTCTTTCTTTTTTTTTTTTTTTTTGCTTCTTAGTCAACATTCACTTTGTCTGGCTGTTGAAATTCAAAAGTTGTTAGTTTTTAATTTGGCTTCTTGTTGACCTGACAGTGAACAAAAGATTTTCTGGGATTGGGTGGCAAGTGGGAGAAAAAAAAAAAAGATGCTGGGGAAAGGAGTAAAGAAAAAAGAAAAGGACCCTGGCCTAGAAACATAACACACACAAACCACCCTACTAAAACAAAAAACAAAAAAATGAAAACAAAACAAAACAAAACAAAACACAGTTTTGCTCTTGCAGACTTTGGTGACACAATTTTGTCATATCGTTGGAGGCTGTGATAAGGGAACTGAAACTTCATTTGCTTTACTCAAGTTCTAAAAGAAGAAAAATTCAGAAAAATCCATTGATAAAAATTGAAAATTTGTTAGCCAAGGCAAGCACATAAGCAAGTACTTCGTTTATGATTATAAGGGACATGGTCACATTTCTAACAATTTTTCTCCTTATTATAATCTGTGGGTGGAAAAAAGGTCCTTCTGGGAATTGAAAAAAGTAATGGTGGCTGATAAATAAACATGATTGGAATATATCTATCTCTGCAAAAGTCCCCAGACAGGAAATGAACAGACAGTATTACCTCATTAAAGAGGATATGCATAGCATAGAAGGGGTGACAAAACTATATCAAATAACCTTTCCTGAGAAAGAAAATTGTTTTGTTTATTTTATACTTTAAAGGCATTCCAAAATATTTGCCTGTCTAAATGTAGCCAAATATATCCTCCTTGGGGAGAAAGTAGTCTTTATTATTAACATTTTAATATTTTTTCATAGAAGAACAGAGTGAAACTATGACTCTAACCTTTAAATTTCATAAATATACTTGCTACTGCTTCTTTTCTTGTTTCTACAGAAATCACTTGAAAATTCATAAGGAAAACAACAGAAGTATTTTCCTCTTTTCTATTGTATTCTTTCTTAATTTTTTATAAATACTACTAAGATATTCTTAATTCTTGATTGCCAAACGGTGATTGATCCAGATAGAAAAAACCTCTTACGGTAAGTGACGTTTATTTAAAATTATACTTGCTTTTGCCTAATAACACTATAATGAGACTGAAATTAAATCACAGGAACAAAAGTGCCACACATGGCTTGCCTGGCTGTTTGCTAAAGAGAACAGAAAAGAAGCAAGAAGCTAATCTATTTTAAAACAAGTCTAGCTCCAAGGTAGTGTGACGAAATAATCTTTGTACTCATTAAGGATCAATTAGTACTTCCTGTAACTGGAGACTTTCCCACAATTATAACCTAAAGGACAGAAGATCTCAGACAGCTGGATGAGAAATGTACACCTCAGTTGTGAGCTGGAAAGAGTAACGTTTTAAGTAAGATGGTATTATTTATTACAAGAAAGTAGAAGTATGGGTTGATAGAAGAACAAACAATAATTGATGGTTGCTTTAGTAAAGGTAATGATTTCAAAACATTAAATATTTCTTAAGGTGGAGAGGAAGAATTAAATTTAAGTGATTAAAGAGCAGAACTGGAGGTAAATGTGATGCCTCTGTTACATAAGGGGCAGCTTACTGGAAGGTCTTTGTGAAGTGTATTTGCTTGTTTGTACATCTAGGCCCTGACATATCAGACATATCAAAGCCCTGACCACAGACAAGCTAACTGTGTGTTTAAACTTAGCATAGAGTATCAATGTCAGACAGGCCTCTTTCTTTTGTGAGTGACCAAAGTCCAACTCGATCTGGCTCAAATAAACTATTAAAAAAGGAAATATATTGGCTTATATTAGTGGAAAGTCTTGAGAGATATGTGCCATCAGGTAGGGCTGCATTAGATTTCAAGCGGTATCCTCAGAACCATTTCTCTCTCTCTGCTGTCCTCTACCTATTGTATGGATTTCATTTGTAGTTCCACATGATCACAAGATATCTACAATTGTTTCTGTCTCATATTTTTTTCAGGTTCAAGTCAAATGGATAGTCAGACCTGAGATTCACTCTGACTTCATGGGCTTAGATCATGTGCCCACCCCTAAGCTTACTATCATCATCAGAATTTGGTGCATTAATGACTTAGGGCTGGGCCACATAAGCCACCTCTGGATCTGGCATAGCATCCCACATAGGTCACATGGACTCAAAATAGGGGGAATAGATACCCAAATAAAGAATTACACTGGGCTGCTGGATTAAGGGGAGTTCTATGATGAAGAAGCAAATAAAAATTGACTCCAATATGCCATATCTCACCATTCTTGGAGTAAATATGCCACCCTTTACACAATTTGGAAAGTCTATCCATATAGGTCTGGGCGGGGAATAATAAAGAATAAAGAGGCTATGTCTCCTTAAAATGGAGTTAGGAGACAGTACCAATTGTCTAACATGGGTCATACCTAAGTATAGTTGTACAAATGTTCATTGCAGTCATAAAGAACAACATAAGTGGGAAAGAAAGCATGTGGTGATGTTGCTATCATAGGAAAATCTAGGTTTAGCTCATCAGCCTCTGTCACGTTTTGTGTATTTTCTTTTGAGGGGTTAAAGCCACGAGGAAGAAAAGAACCAAGTAGTTGGGCCTGGGCCTGCTAGGGTAGGCAGTTGGACTGGGAGAGAAGGAAGAGTGTGGCCCGGCAAATGGCAGGGCACTAAGGCAGCTACATCTCTGAGGCACCACCAAGTGACTCTATGACACAGCATGGACCAGTGGTGAAGATAAGAAGAAATCAGAGGTACAGATGGAGGAAGGTAAAACAAAGCCTCACATGCCACGTGAGAAGAAAACAGGCAGTATAAGTTTTATAAAAAATACACTGCAAATCCACAAAGTCCAAGAGTTTTCTGGATTGCAATCAAGACCAGGAAGGCCTTTGACTCTAAAAAGTGAAGTTTCATTAGCTGCAAAACAGGGTCAAGTTTAAAAACACTTGACTAGATAGAAGGCATTGGTCCAAGACTAGGTATTGTATTCATTTACATCTAGCTTCAGGTAATACTTTTGTAAATTTTGATACAGAAATAAGATAGCAATTGTCTATTAAAATAATAAAAACTGTGAATTATAGTGTTTTTTAAACTGGAATTGGTTAGATTATGTTTTTTCATCTCATACCCCTCTCTGATAGCAGGTACACAATTACAGACAAAGGACCTTGTAGCAAGTGAACAACATCAGGAGAAAAGTCATTATAAATTTAGTGCTAATTCAGCAGCTATAAATGTCACAGGTTTATTCACTATGCTACTAGTTTTGGCTGCCTTGCTTTTTTCTTAACCTTCTAGACCCTCAGTACAAACAGATTTCACATTTGTGCTTTAATACCAAAAATTTCTATTCTTCACAATAATAAGAAAGACCTGTGAAATGTAATAATATATTTTTCTTATGTAATAATCATGATAATTAAATGAGATAGCTTTTAGTCCTTCACAAAGCACCTAACACAGGGAGTGAATCACTTAGCAAGTGACTTGTTCTGGCCAATTTCCCAGCCTGCAATTTTAGGGGTCTTCTTGAATGTGTGGGTTGGTGACAAAGATAAATATATTAATCCTGGGAAAGTCTGATAAATTTCGTTAATTAGCTCTACAATTTGACTTTAAACTCCTGAAGGCACAAACTTATATACTTAAGGTTTCCTCAAAGCTGAACACCAGAAAACACATACACTGAGAGCACTAGGATAAAAAAAAAAAAAATTTAAGTAGACAGATGAGAACTTCTCTTTAAAAAAAATAAAAAGGTAAGAACTTGAGCTTTCTGAAAATTGGTATTTTGGTATGTGATTCCTAAAACATGTAAATCACTTAGTCATCTTAAGTTGATACAAAACCTCCCAGAGATGGTGCTTGAGTTGAATTTTAAAGAAAAGTAAGTGCACACAAAGATAATCATTCCAGGTAGAGGATCAGCAAGCATAAAGGCACAGAGATAGGGGCTCTGTATTGCCATAGAATAATATTATATGTATATTTCACAGTACAGGTCATTCACCTCCTTGGTTAAGTTTATTCATACGTATTTTTTTTTTTCATTTTGGTGCAAATATAAATGGAATTATTTTAGTGATTTCTCTTTGTGCTTCCTTATCAGCATACAGAAATGCTACCCAATTTCTGGGTATTATTTTGTATCCTGCAAATTTACTATATTTGCTTATTACTTCTAATAATTTTTTTGGTGGAGCCTTTAGATTTTCTATGTATAGCATCATGTCTTCTGCAAATAGTGAAAGTTTTACTTCTCCCTTATCAATATGGATGCCTCATTTCTTTTTCTTGTCTGATTGTTGTGGCTAGGACTTCCAGTACTGTTTTGAATAAAAGTGACAAGAGTGGACATCCTTGTTTTATTCCTGATCTTAAAGGAACAGTTCTCAGTTTTTCATCCTTGAGTATTACATTAGCTGTGAATTTTTGACATATGGCCTTTATTATGTTGAGGTATGCTCCCTCTAAACCCACTTTATTGAGAGTTTTTATCCTGAACTGATGTTGAACCTTGTCAAATGGTTTTCTGCATCTATTGAAGTGATTGTATGATTTTTATCCTCTGTTTTATTGATGTAGTGTATCACATTGATTGATTTGCAAATATTGAACCATCTTTGCATCCCTGGAATAAATCCCACTTGATTTTGGTGTATAATACTTTAATGTATTGTTGAGTGTGATTGGCTAGCATTTTGTGGAGGATTTTTGCATCTATGTTTATCAGGGGTATTGACTTATAGTTTTAATGGTTTTTGTTTTGTTGTTTGTTTTTTGTTTGTTTGTTTTTGGGTTTGTTTGTTTGTTTTTGGTGTGTTTGTCTGCTTCTGGTACCAAGGTAATGCTGGCTTCATAGAATATATTGAAAAGCTTTCCTTTCTCTTCTACTTTTTTGGAATAGTTTGAGAAGAGAATAGAAGAATAAATATTAAAATATCCATACTATCCAAATCAATCTACTGATTCAATGCAATCCTTATTAAAATACCAACAACATTTTTCATAGAACTAAGATAAATAATACTAAAATTTTTATGGAACCATGGAAGACTCCAAATAGTCAAAGCAATCTTGGAGAAGAAAAACAAAGCTGAAGGTATGAGAATTCCAGATTTCAAGATATGCTGCAAAGTTATAATAATCAAAACAATACGGTACTGGCACAAAAATAGACACATGGATCAAGAGAAAAGAATAGATAGCCCAAAAATAAACCCATGCCTATATGGTCAATTAATCTATGACAAAGGAGGCAAGACTATACGATGGGGAAAAGACAGTCTCTTCAATAAATGGTGCTGGGAAAACTGGACAGCTACATGCAAAAGAATGAACTTGGACCACTTTCTAACACCATTCACAATACACTCCAAATGGATTAAAGACCTAAAGGTGAGACCTGAAACCATAAAATACTAAAAAAGAACACAGGCAGTAATTTCTCTGACATTGGCCATAGCAACATTTTTCTAGATATGTCTTCTAAGGCAAGAGAAACAAAAGCAAAAATAAACTGTTGGGACTATATCAAAATAAAAAGCTTTTGCACAGCAAAGGAAATGATCGACAGAACAAAAGACAACCTACTGAATGGGAGAAGATATTTGCAAATGATATATATATATCCTATATATATCCAATTAATATATATATCAATATCCAAAATACATAAAGAACTTCTACAATTCAACGCAAAACAAACAAACAAAAACCAAGCCATCCAATTAAGAAATGAGCAGAGGACTTGAATAGACGTTTTTCCAAAGAAGACATACCGATGACTAACAGACACATGAAAAGATGTTCACCATCACTAATCATTCAAGAAATGCAAATCAAAACCACCATGAGATATCACCTCATATCTGTTAGAAAAGCTACAGCCAAAGTAACAAGTTGGTAAGGATGTGCAGAAAAAGAAACCTTCATGAACTGTTGTGAGCAGTGATAGGGAAGAGGTTACTGGTAGAAGGAAAGCCAGACCGGTAGACAAAAAAACAAAACAAAACAAAACAAAACAAAACAAAACAAAACAAAGAAAAGGGTTATAGAGGTTTAACTTTCTATGAAAAGATACTTGTTATTTTAGATAGCTTCAACGGGAACCACTGAAGAAATTTTAGGAGAGAAAAAAACAAATGAAGCAGGAACAGGAAGCAGGAAGACCACTGGCAGGGCATTGATGAGTGGACATTTGTCACAGCCCAGGTTGCACATGGTGAAGACCTGACCAAGGGCAAAGGCAGTAGTATGGAGGAGAGGTGATGGACACAATAGATAAGCATAAAAGTTTCCAAAAAACTGTTATCATAGTGGAATTTTTTTCCAAACAAAATCTTGTGATATTACATGGAATTATGGCAGGTTTGTTTTGTTGAAGTGGAGCCCTGCCCTCCCCTCTCACTCACCTCACATAGTTTGAAAATCCCTGTGAAATGCCAGGCTTTGGGTGATGGTCTGAATGTGGGCCTGAGCTACTGAATGTTGTCAGACAGGACTCTGGGTTTCCTGATATAGGCAACTTGGTAGATGTGATGTTCTTCCACATGGAGGGGACACAGGAAGAGCAAGAGACCATGACCAGTTCTTCCTGCCAAACCCCCTCTTTTTGTCCCCACTTTGTTCCTTGTTCAATTATCCTACTGAGATTTTACAATGAAAACTGCTACTAGGGCAGGAGCTTTGATCCAGTTAAGAAGGTGAGGTTACCAGCAAAGTCTAATGACCTCAATGTTAAAAAACTAAAAGTAACAACAAAAGGTGATCCTGCTCACCATTTTTTCTGGAAGTACAAAAATCCTAATGTCCAAAGATCAATTCTTATTTTCATATAGTTACCTGTTGTGGTTTGAATTTCTTTTTTGAGCTAAGTTCTAGTGACAATAATTATGTGTGTGTGTGTGTGTGTGTGTGTGTGTGCATGTGTGTGCGTGTGATGTGTAATAGATAATATTTTTATATAAAATATATTTATTTAATACAAATTTTACATATATAACTGAATACTTATTTAGATTTTATTCTTTAAATTAATTTAAATTAATCATTTATTCTTTAAATTAATCATTTATCCATTTAGTAGCAAGCTTACTAAGTGCTTGCCATATACCAGAGACAAGGCAGTTCACAAAAGCAGGTCTATTCCCTTCTCTCATGGAGTTTACATTCTAGTGAGTTGAAAGAGCCATTTCTTGACTCTACTTCAAGGATAAGGTCTGTTAGAAAATGGAAGCCCATTATCCACTCTGCCATTCCAATCTGGCAGTGCTTGATTCAGTGTGATAACTTGCAGCAACATAATAGGGATCACAGAGGCCATAAGAGTTGGGCAGTGACACCAAAGAGATGGAGTAATTTGGCCTTTGTGTTTCTCATCAGCATTGTTTTGCACTTTGGATCAAATCTTGACATGGACTGTCAGCCTCCCTTCAATGTCAAAAAGGTAATACAGGCTTCAGTTTTATTGAAACTTGGGATGTTGGGCAGGTAAATGATGACTAACTTTGGCTAGAGGAAGACTGAGTGACAGTGAGAATGACAGGAAAATTGCCTCCCACCAGGCTGTGTTTTACACAGAAGCACGTGGGGTTGAATACCACCTCTCTCTCCCTTTCTTTTGCATAGGCCTCCAGATTTGTACAGAAATTCTATCCCTTTTTTGCCTTTCTTCACCTTTGTTCATGGGATAACACAGAACTAGGCCTTAAAGCCAAAATGGGCTGCAGATTCTATCCTTAGCACTGCTTTTCTCTTAAATGTATAGGACTTTCTCCTGTTTAAATAGTCAGTAGAATTTCTGAGTATTTATTGAACTTTCTTTTACTTTACCTACACAGCTTGAATCCCACATTTATCCATTTCTTCCGAGTCTCTGAAATGTGCCAAGTCACCTTGCTATTTCTAACTCAAGATTACCATATTCCTATAGTTCTGATGATTTCATTCCTCTGCTAAAAAAAAATAAAATAAAACCCTTATCCATCACATTCCTTAGGAGACTTTGATCCTATTTCCAGGATCCAATCTTTCTTTCTGGACAAATCTTTCTGTCTCTCCAAGTCCTTTCTTTGGCAGTAAGTCCCTTGCTCACATTGTTAGTGCCATCTGGAATGCCCCTTGTTGACTTCCACCTGCCAAAATAACTGCAGCTATGGTGAGGATATCCCATGTTATCTCTGGCCTTGACGTTTCTCAAGTAGATAAGAAACCATTCACCCTATTTGATTCAGTTGGTTAATATACCTCATTTTCCCATAAAATTTCTCATAAAATTTCTTTCTTCAAACAACAGCCCTCACTTCAGAGTTCCAGATTTATGCTACTTTAAATGTCATTAGTGTCATGCTTTTAACGCTGGCACAGATAAAATCAAGTCTACCTTCATTCTTGGTAATGATTTTGACATGAAAGCATACATTGTTTAAATGGAGTTGTATAGTTTAACCCATGCAGAATGAACAAAATAGAAGAAACCTAAATTGACAATCAAGAGTGTGAAATTGTGAAACAAAATGACTAGTGAATTGAGTCTCCCTGAGGAAAGAACAGGGATCTCTTTAAATATCTTGAATACCAAAGGGAACTGAATTTAGATCATTGCCCAAAAATCCACATAAAGATTGACTATTTCTCTGAATTCTGAGTATGGCAAAGCTCTAGGGAGCTCAGAATAGTGCCTGAAATATATAAAGTAAACAATAAACACTTGTTGACAGATTCACAGTGAACTCAGAAACAGAAGAACCAACTCTAATATTGAGCAAAACAAGAAGAACTCATGACTTGATTTGAAATGCTCTCTCTGCAGAAAAGTATCTTGATGACCTGGAATTCCACCAGAATTACCTCCTTAAAAATGTGCCACTTCCTTTTCCCTTTAGATTTTCCACAGCTCCTAACATGATGCTGATCAGTCAAGTATATGGGTATATATCTGATATAGAGTTTCTATGTGCTTCAGAGTATGTAATAAAATCCTAGCTTAATTGATATATCTCTTGGAGTCTTAGGAAAGGGTGCCTCCTCAAGCATGCCCTCTTGAAAGTCAAGTAGCTTTTTAAACTATCATGAGATAACTCCTCAGGGGGAAAGAGGCAGTGGAATTTATGACAATGGCTAAGAGCAGAACCCCTCAAAAATAAGGTACAAGACGGGCACCTTGTGAGGATTGCATGAAGGAGGGAGAGGGGCTCAAAGAAAGGCCTGCTTTGGACAGTGGCTATATAAAGCCACAATGATGGAGAAGGAGACCCTAGTGAATAGGGCTGGATTTTCCCCCTTTTTGCTCAACATTTCCTTCCCTCCTTCTCTTGCTTCAGGCAAAGTAGCACATGGAAAAAAATTTCTCTTATAGACATCTTCCCCTGCTTCTCTTTACTTTCCTTTGGTTCTGCACTTCTTCGCTGTGCTCTGTGTCCCAGGAGACTAGCTTCTGTTGAGTATCCCACTAGAAAACATGGGCAGCAAACCAGAAGAAGAAAACAGAATGAGGTCTGAGTATTTTTTCTTTTGGTTCTTACTCTGTGGGGTTGTTGAAGGTGGAACTAGACCAAAACTCCATAGTCCCTGGCATCTTCTTGTTTTCTCTCCCTCTCCCTTCCTCCCTTTCTTCTGGTAAGTGATCCCTTCCTTTGCCCTTCAGGTCTTGGGATATAAGTGGCCCCCACACTGTATCCCTCACTTGGGATGTAAATGCCTGGAGTGGAGCATTATTCCTTATGATTTCCCAAATCCTTTCCCAATCCTTCATGAAAATATGCTTTTATTAAACTCATATTAAAATTTTTTTTTCAACGTTTTTATTTTATTTTTGGGACAGAGAGAGACAGAGCATGAACGGGCGAGGGGCAGAGAGAGAGGGAGACACAGAATCGGAAACAGGCTCCAGGCTCCGAGCCATCAGGCCAGAGCCCGACGCGGGGCTCGAACTCACGGACCGCAAGATCGTGACCCAGCTGAAGTCGGACGCTTAACCGACTGCGCCACCCAGGCGCCCCTTATTAAACTCATATTAAATTACCCAGCCTGAGTACACCATCTATTTTCTGCTAGGATCCTGAATGACTCAACTTTTTCTTTTTGAACATTTATTTTTATTTATTTATTCTGAGAGTAAGAGAGAGTGCAAGAAGGAAGGGGCAGAGAGAGAGGGAGAGAGAATCCCAAGCAGGTTCCATACTGTCAGCGCAGAGCCTGATGCGGGGCTTGAACTCACTAGCTGTGAGATCATAACCTAAGATGAAATCAAAAGTCAGACACTTAACTGACTGAGCCACCCAGGTGACCCTCAACTTCTTATCATACAGGGAGACTAATCTGAAACATGTGTATTCCCAAAGAGGTAAATATTTGATTTGGTAGCTCTTTGTATGAACATTTTGTTATAAAAGACTCACTTTTTGGTAGCTGTCAGATAAAAAATTTTTGAAGACCTATTTACAAATGGAATCCTTTATAAAATCCCAATTCCATAGGATGCCATTAATCAGCTCATTAGGTATAAAGTGGGAAGTGGGTTTCTTCTTACCTCTTATCAAACTATTATTAAATGTTTCTCTCCAAATACATATAATTTTTTTTCTTAAATGCCTACTAAAGACTCAAAGTAAGTATTTTATGGAAGAAATCTCTAAAGAGCAAAGACATTTTTCAGGCTGCCTGGCTTCTCCACAATTGAAAGAAAGAAATTAGATTGCATCAATTAAATGACTTTTTAATAAATTCATTGTTTTGCAATGTTGGAGTGGTATGTGACTTTTGGAGGAAAGCAGGATATAGATTCCATTTCTCTAGCAGGACTCATTGCTGCTTCATCATCTTCAATATAGTAGCAGAGCCTTTTATTTTATTTTATTTTATTTTATTTTTTTTTTTTTGTAAATTTTTTTTTCAATGTTTATTTATTTTTGGGACAGAGAGAGACAGAGCATGAACGGGGAAGGGGCAGAGAGAGAGGGAGACACAGAATCGGAAACAGGCTCCAGGCTCCGAGCCATCAGCCCAGAGCCTGACGCGGGGCTCGAACTCACGGACTGCGAGATCGTGACCTGGCTGAAGTCGGACGCTTAACCGACTGCGCCACCCAGGCGCCCCTATTTTATTTTTTAATTTAAGTCCCAGTTAACACATAGTGTAATAATGATTTCAGAGGTAGAATTTAGTGATTCATCACTTACATATAACACCCAGTGTCCATCCCAACAAGTGCCCTCCTTAATACCCATCACCCATTTAGCCCATCCTACCACCCAACACCCCTCCAGCAACCCTCAGTTTGTTCTCTGCATTAAGAGTCCTTTATAGTTTGCCTCCTTCTCTGTTTTTATCTTATTTTTCCTTCCCTTCTCCTACATTCATTTTTTTTGTATCTTAAATTCCACATATAAGTGAAATCATATGATATTTGTCTTTCTCTGACTGATTCATTTTGCTTAGTATAATACATTTGCTTGAAAATGGCAAGATTTCACTTTTTGATTGCCAAGTAATATTCCATTCTATATATATATACATATATATGTATATATATGTATATATATATGTATATATATATGTATATATATATATGTATATATATATGTATATATATATATGTATATATATATATGTATATACACCACATTTTCTTTATCTATTCACCAGTCAATAGACATTTGGGCTTTTTCCATAATTTGTTTATTGTTGATAGTGCTGCTATGAACATTGGAGTGCATGTGCCCTTTTAAGTCAACATTTTTGTATCCTTTGGATAAACACCTAGTAGTGCAACTGCTAGGTTATAAGGTAGCTCTATTTTTAATTTTTTTGAGGAGCCTCCATACTGTTCATCAAATCTTCGTCAACATCTGTTGTTTCCTGAGTTGTTAAATGTAGCCACTCTGACAGATGTGAGGTGGTATTTCATTGTGGTTTTGATTTGCATTTCTCTGATGATGAGTGATGTTGAGCATCTTTTCATGTGTCTGTTAGCCATCTGGATGTCTTTTTTGGGAAAGTGTCTGTTCAGGTCTTTTGCCCATTTCTTTACTGGATTATTTGTTTTTTGGGGTGTTGAGTTTGATAAGTTCTTTATAGATTTTGGATACTAACCCTTTATCAGATATGTCATTTGAAAATATCTTCTCCCATCTCATTGGTTGCCTTTTAGCTTTGTAGATCGCTTCCTTTTTTGAGCAGAAGCTTTCTATCTCGATGAAGTCCCAATAGTTCATTTTTGCTTTTGTTTCGCTTGCCTCAGGAGACATTTCTAGTAAGAAGTTACTGTGAATGAGGTCAAAGAGGTTTTTTCCTGCTTTCTCCTCTAGGATTTTGATGGATTCCTGTCTTACATTTAGGTTTTTCATCCATTTTGAGTTTATTTTTGTGTATGGTATAAGAAAATGGTCCAGGTTCATTCTTCGCATGTCGTTGTCCAGTTTTCCCAACACCATTTTCTGAAGAAACTGTCTTTTTTCCTTTAGATAGCCTTTTCTGCTTTGTCAAAGATAAGTTGGCCATACATTTGTGGGTCCATTCTGGGTTCTCTATTCTATTCCATTGTTTTTGTGCAGTACCATACTGTCTTGATGATTACAGCTTTGCAATATAGCTTGAAGTCTGGAATTGTGATGCCTCAAGTTTGGTTTTCTTTTTCAAAACTACTTTGGCTATTCGGGATCTTTTCTGGTTCCATACAAATTTTAAAATTGTTTGTTCTAGGTCTGTGAAGAATGCTGGTGTTATTTTGATAGGATTACACTGAATGTGTAGATTGCCTTGGGTAGTAACAACATTTTAACAATATTTGTTCTTCCAATCCATGAGCATGGAATGTTTCTCCATTTCTTTGTGTCTTCTTCAATTTCTTTCATAAGATCTCTCTACTTTTCAGTGTACAGATCTTTTACCTCTTTGGTTAGGTTTATTCCTATGTGGTTCAATATCCACAAATCAATCAGTGTGATATATCACATTAATATAAGAAAGGATAAGAACCACATGATCCTCTCAATAGATGCAGAAAAATCATTTGACAAAATACAGCGCCCTTTCTTGATAAAAACCCTTAAGAGAGTAGGGATAGAAGAAACATACCTCAAGATCATAAAGGCCATATACAAAAGATCCATGGCTCATATCACCCTCAATGGTGAAACACTAAGAGCTTTCCCTCTAAGGTCAGGAACATGACAGGGATGTCCACTCTCATCACTGTTGTTCAACATAGTAATGGAAGTCCTAACCTCAGCAATCAGACAGCAAAAAGATATAAAAGGCATCCAAATTGGCAAGGATGAAGTCAAAACTTTCACTCTTTGCAGATGACATGATACTCTATGTGAAAACCCTGAAAGACTCCACCAAAAAATGGCTAGAACTAATACATGAATTCAGCAAAGTCGCAGGATAAAATCATCGTACAAAAATCAGTTGCATATCTATACACCAATAATGAAGTAGCGGAAAAAGAAATCAAAGAATTGATCCTATCTATAATTGCACCAAAGTATCATAGGCTTTTAAAACAGAGGAAACAAAATAAAGGATTTTCTGGGGCATAGATAATCATACCCCAAAATGTGGCTAGACCAGCATGTCCAATACAGGAAATCAAACCAAGGGAAAAGCATGGTTACAGAGCTCAAATTTCGACTCCAATTTGATGACAGTGTAATTCCTCTTCCCCAGTGACAAAGCAGATCAGGCAAATTGTCTGAACTTCTATTTAAACTACCTAATCTCGGGGCGCCTGGGTGGCGCAGTCGTTAAGCGTCCGACTTCAGCCAGGTCACGATCTCGCGGTCCGTGAATTCGAGCCCCGCGTCAGGCTCTGGGCTGATGGCTCAGAGCCTGGAGCCTGTTTCCGATTCTGTGTCTCCCTCTCTCTCTGCCCCTCCCCCGTTCATGCTCTGTCTCTCTCTGTCCCCCCCAAAAAATGAATAAACGTTGAAAAAAAAATCTGTAAAATTAGAATAAAAATAATGCCTAATAGGATTGTCAGAGTAATTAAATGATATAATGTATGTATTAATTAAAGTTATTAAATTAAAACTCATTGAAAGTTATGGAATGGATGAAATGCTTTTAGAACTGAGTCTGGAACATGGTAAATTCTCAATAAATGTGAACTATTTATCATCATCATCACTGTGTAAAGTATTAAACATTTTGTAAAGTGGTTTGAAATATTAACCCTTTTTATCATTATCTTTCCAGATTTTGCTCTTCTAGCCATATTATGTATTTATCAATAAACTGTCAGAATAATATTTTCCACTAATTCTTTTTCCATGAGAGTATATATTGTTAGCAATGATAAACATCTTGACAATAACTGTATCTTTTTTTCTCCAGGTGGAAATGTTCAGTTCATCTCTTGATTGTTCAGGGGAAGAAAATGAGGGCATCATAAAATAGATGTGTGTGTGTGTTACAGGTTTCCCAACAAAACTCTTTTCACATATTGTCTTTGTTCTTTTTTTCTTTTTGAATCATTTGCTGTTGGCAGCCAATGTTTACCTCCAGTTATTCAAATGATAAGTATTTCTAAATAGCTTTCTATACTGCACATATGGGATATAACAAGTTAAAAAAAAAAGTGCCAAAATTTTGAATTCAAAGAAATTTTAGACCATTTACTGAAAAGATGAAATGTATCTGTCACTGCCCCCATCACCCACACACTGTCATCCATGACAGACATTGCTAACAGACTGCTAAAATCATACATGCAATCTTTTTTTAAAAAAATTAATGTTTATTTTTATTTTGAGAGAGAGAGACAGAGCGTGAGCAGGGGAGGGGAAGAGAGAGAGGGAGACCCAAAATCTGAAGCAGACTCCAGGCTCTGAGCTGTCCGCACAGAGCCCATTGTGGCACTTGAACCCACAAACTGGGAGATCATGACCTGCCAAAGTTGGAGGCTTAACCAACTGAGCCACCCAGCACCCCTGAGCAGTCTTAATTACAGCCTCAGAATCCATTTAAACAAGGCATGCTGAGTAATTGCTTCTAATGAGTAATAGGATAAAACCTAATGGACAAAATATAATGTGCCCCCCAAAGATCATGCACTTAAATAGCAGTAGAGTTAAATTTAATACTCAGTATTTCCAGATGTGAAAACTCATGTTTATGACACACTGAATAAAAATGTGATTAGAAACAAATTTCATGAAACTCTCCACAGATATTTCTATTTGTCAAAGCAGAGTGCATGAAGAGAGAAGCTTTATCATGTCTCATGTGAAGTGTGCTTTGGGTCTTTATCTCAACAGGGGTCTGGGAATGGCTTTAAAATCTGTGATTTTACTTACTTCATATCTCATTTTAGCTTTCATAAAAAAATCGGCCAGAGCCTTAAAAATCCATAGAAAGATTTGTTTTGTGTCAGAAATAGAGTTGATTGATGAGCTAGAGATGTATTTTTGTCTTCAGTGTTGCCAATGGTAAGATCAGTGAAATAATTTTCATGCTTGCCAGGCTTCCTGAGCTTGCTTGTCTTGCCATGAGGCCTCTTGAGAGTCTCAATCACCTTTTCCCCTCAAGTTCCATCCTGGGTGCTTCAGTTTTCATTTGGCTATGCTGAAAGGTCTAGCAAGTTTCATGTCTGTTATTGCCTCAGGGTTCATATTCAGGGAATGTTTCCTTAATTAGCAGATGACTCAATCTGAAGTAAGTCCAACAGACTCTCTGGCAAGTATCAGGAAGTAGCAATATTAGAAGGTTATGTAGTCATCAGATGTAATGCAGAGATGGAGAGAAAGACAGGTGCTGCCCTATATGACGCAGAATCTCATTGGTTCTCACTGGGAACAGTGGCATCCCTTTCTGCTACCTCTCACAATACCAGATCTGATGTAGGAGCATGGGAGAGAGGGAAGGTGGAAAGGGAGTGTTGTATCCCACTCCATTTCTTTTTTCCAAGCCAGTGTGCTGCATTCAGTTTGATTTCAATTTGGAGACACTTTTGTCCTATGAAAGCTAACCCTCCTCTTCCCTACTTCCCAGAGGGGTATGCACATCAGCCAACTCTATCACATTCTCTCTGCGGAGAGTGGAACGTTCTGCCTGGAGGATTCTTACAGACACTTCTAACAATTTTTCTTGGAGCATCAAAGTTATAGTGACATAAGGACTACATGACATTTCAGAGTAAAAAGATCTGCCATACCTATCCCTTTCCTCCTTGTTGAGATGGCTATCAATCCTAATAATTCTACCTTGGATTTACTAACGTAGACAGTGTTTGAGGGCCTCCAGATGAATGATCTCATTTGATTTCTCATGCTTTGCATGTGAGAAGAGGCTAATTGTTTATGAACTAACCATTACAGGAAAAAATTAGAAACAAAAAAGTTAGAATGACTAACAGTGAATAAGGAGAAAAATTAAGTACTATTTCAATTTGCCCCATATAGGCATCAGAATAAAGAGGGTACATCAATACTTACACAGAATTTATTCCATTAAGAATGAGTGCTGGGATGCCCAGGTGGCTCAGTCGGTTAAGTGTCCGACTTCAGCTCAGGTCATGACCTCATGGCTCGTGAGTTCGAGCCCCGCATTGGGCTCTGTGTTGATAGCTCAAGGCCTGAGCCTACTTGAGATTCTGCCTCTGTCTCTCTCTGCCCCTCCCCCACTTGCATTCTGTCTCTCTTTCTCAAAAATAAATGAACATTAAAAATAAATAAACATTTAGCCAAAAAATAAATAAATAAATGAATAAATAAATAAATAAATAAATAAATAAATAAATAAATAAACATTTAAAAATTTTTCAAAAAGGATGAGTCTTAAAGACGATTCATAAACATTTGTCTACCACAGACATTCTGTGGGCTTCGTGTTTTGAAAAATAACTTGGAAAACTGCATTTATTAAAAAGCAATTAATCCCATTTTCATTGATAATAACTACATTTACATACAGTCAATTGACATAACTCGGAGTTGCTATAAACAGTCATCCTAGGAATAGAATTCCATTAGATCTTTGAGCATCATCTCAATAGTTCCCTGTTGCCTGTTATTAGTTTTATGATACCAAAGGAATTAAAACTAAAGTTTGGGAACCATTGATACAGTCTAGCCTCTTCCTTTTAAAGATGAAAAAGTTGGGGTGCCTGAGTGGCTCAGTAGTTTAAGCGTCCAACTATGGCTCAGGTAATGATCTCACAGTTCGTGGGTTTAAGTCTCAGGTCATGATCTCATGGTTCATGGGTTCGAGCCCTGGGCCAGCCTCTGTGCTGGCAGCTCAGTCAGTCCCAACCCTGCTCACACTCTCAATTACTCTCAAAAATAAATAAACCTTTAAACAAATTTTTTTGAAGATGAACTAGTTGAATAAGAAAACTTAGAACTCTTGGTTAAAATTAAAAAACTAGTTGATGTTGAACTGAAACCAGAATACAAGTATTCTGTTTCAGTGTTTTATTCCAAAAATCTATAAATCAGATAAAAATAAAATCCTATTATGAACCATGCAGGTAATTTAAAAATGAAGTCATTAGTCAAAAGAAAAACAGCATCACAGGCTTGATGATTAATGGCAAATGGCACTTAGCCTCAGCATTGCGGAGGCAACAGAAAAGGAGAGGACTATGGCAAAACGAAAGGGCATGACCTGTCAAAGACAATCTACCTTGCTTCAACTAATGGTGGTCATGTTGGTATGTTAACATTACTAAGTCTTCATGCTTAAAAGCAAGAGATAAAAATTTTTATGTGAAATCTCCCAATGTTCAAATGTTGCCAATTATTTCAAACACTTTATTTTTTTTATTTAAAAAAATTTTTTTTAATGTTTATTTATTTTTGAGACAGAGAGAGACAGAGCATGAACGGGGGAGGGTCAGAGACAGTGGGAGACACAGAATCTGAAGCAGGCTCCAGGCTCCGAGCACAGGCTCTGAGCCTCAGCACAGAGCCCGATGCGGGGTTCGAACTCACGGACTGTGAGATCATGACCTGAGCTGAAGTCAGACGCTCAACCGACTGAGCCATCCAGGCGCCCCTCAAACACTTTAAAAGTACCATCTGGGCCAACATTTTGAGAGCCAAAGAAAAATATATGTGTGAACTGTTAATTTGCGGTTGCTCATAAAAGTAATCAATAACTGAACATGTGCTTATTGATAAGTTTATGAGATAAGAAAATTCCCTGAAGATCTTAGCAGACCTAGGGTTAAGGTTAGGGTTTGGATTAGGGTTAGGGTTAGGATATCCTTCCATTTACCCATGTGATAAATATTTGAGTTTTGAACTATGGGTGAAACACAATATTGGAAGCTGTGGGAGGCAATGAGCAGGACTACAAATCTGAGGAGAATAGAACACATAGAACACAGCTATCAAGGACAGTTGAGTAATACAGTTGTTCTCAGAGTGGCTGTATATCAGAATTCCCTGGGTCTAACCTGTGAAAATTCTGACTCAGCAGTTCTAAAGTACCATCAGCAGTTAATAAGAAATAAATAAAATATTGAGTAGCAATATGTCAGACCACATGAATTGCTGGTGAAGCCAATATGTATGATATAATGACTTCTAGTAACCCTAGGATAAAAGAGTAGAAGTAAGTGTGGCTGTGGAGGAAAGTAGATAGCTGGCAAGGTGATCATAGTTGGAATAAATGACTGTTAGGTCCAGGATGAGGTAGTGGCTGATTTGCTGGTAGGTAAGCAGTATATGGGTCTTGACATAGAAATTTTGGGTCTGTAAACATTGTACTCATTGTGTTTCAAGACAAACAGAGGGGGCTGATGTCTTAATTTTCCAAGGTTCATATGAGATAGTCAAACAATCTTGTGAAAACTGTTTGCTACACCCCAATTTCCTCATCTTTTAAATAAGGTAAATATTGCTGAGGAAGCAGTTTGAAACTTGCAGAAGCAGTTTTCAGTATGAAGGAGAAGTGATGCACAAATGCAAGTGTTATGTTTTTCAAATTTGTTATTTTGGTATTTTGAGTGCTAAAAGGAGTTTCTTGGAGAAGTCTTTCTCTTTCATAAATCCAATCAGAAATGTTCAATTCCTGCACACATGAGTAGGCAGCTACAACTGGGAAAATGATTCTGTGATTCCACATATTTCTTTGACAAGTCACAAATGGGTTTTAGTGACCAGCTGCAGCTTGTGTGTTAAATTCAAATAATTCATTCTTGGCACAGTTATTTTTTACATTCCCTTGCATTGGAAAAAAAAAATTATGCTGCCTACCATTACACATTGTAAAGGCGATAGGTTATATCTATTTGGAGAGGATATTGCATGCTAAATGCATACAATGAAAATGTCAATGAATTCAACAGTATGTTTCGCCTCTGATCAGTGGTGGCAAACCTACTTTGGATCTTTAGTCAGTGGGTCTGCTAGGATCTTTGGGGAATTTTCTTATCTCATAAACTACAGGAAATGTAAAATGGAGAGGACTGTTGACTCCTTTCCAGGTACTCAAATGAAAACTAGATTTTAGAGCTGAAGTTGATCTGGAATTCTTTTCCCCTCCCAAGGGTTAGCAACCAATAATAATAACACAGACAGACCATCAATCTGCTTAGTACACGTCTGGTTTTCAGAAACAAAGTTTTCTCTTCAAGTCCAAAGATGCTCTCACAGTGGACTGAATTCTTGTGTTGAAGGGAACAGTTTATCCATTAGCGTCCTGAGATCCACTTAATAAAGAAATACATTTTAAACTTATTTTATCTTTATGCTTATTCAAGCCTATGATAATGTAAATAAACCTTAAGTGCAAAAAAAAAGTGTATTCAGAGTAAGCAGAGTAAGAGATGCTTCAAGATAGATAGAGTAATGATTAGCATTATTACATTGGAGGTAGTTTGATAGAAAAGCATCCTTGGGTGTTTGCATTTAGTCACTGACTAAATCAACATAGAATTTCTACTGACCTAATTAATCTTAAATTAAGCGTGCCTACTGTTTACTATGATTACCTCATCAGACAAGCTGTTTCAGCGTCTGTTTTTCCTCATGGTGAAAAAGGTTCTCTTTTACTTCAAAAGTGAGTTTTCCTGCTCTTAAGCTCAGTTGTTTGGCCATTTCTATCCAAAATAAATACTTCTTTCTCACCTATTAGCTGTTTAAGGCTGAATTGTGTCTTTAAATGCATGTGCACGACTCTCAGGGCAGACTTTTGACTTCAGTGGGAGCTATGAGTCTTTGAGGGCCTGATCTGACCCTATGTTTGTGCTCAGTATATAAGTATTTATGTAATGTTTTCATTTCCTGACCCGCTCAGTATCATTTCTTTGGCAAAATATATTCATTTCCCTCACATTTTCCCCATCTGTTATATTCTTAAGTCTGTCTATTACTTTGCTTACTTTGCTTTGATCTTTTTTAGTCTGGATATCATTTCCCAAGGACAATGTGCACACACACACACACACACACACACACACACACGTAAACCAAAAGAATATATAACATTTGTTTCCCACTCTACAAAGAATTTACATTACCTCATATAGCAATTTGCTTTACATAGAAAAAGATATGCATTCATGTACAGATTTTACCTCTACATATATCTCTATGAGGACAAGATCATTGGTCTTTTGCTGTTCTAAATAGAGACAATGAGTTCTTTATTTCTTAATTTTATGAGAAAGAGATTGATACGAGAAAGAACTAATATCTGAGTTTTCTTCATTTCCCTTCTCTGGGTCTAACTCTTGGATACTATCTAGATGGGGAGATTTTCAGTTTTTATTTTGATGAATCCATATTTGTTTTTCCTTTGTTCCCAAATAGTATGTTTGAAAACTTTGCTAGCTTACCATTATGGAAGACGTTAACATTCAAGAAAATATCAAACTGAGTATCAGGCATCTGTGGACTCATTCTGGATTCCAGGTGGGTGTTTGAGACACAACAAATGAAAAGGCCCATTTTAATATATTTGCCTCCTCTTGTTTTCTCACTTGACTTCCCAATCTAATTTCTTTGCTGCCAAGGGTTCTCACTCATATCACCATTTAAAATTTAAAAGCAATATATATTTAAATGCAAAATAATGTGCTTATATGGAGACTTTGCCACAGTGGAAAGTATGACAGTGGGTTTCATTTCAAAGAGTTCTGGATGATCTCCCGAGTGGTAGAGCCAGAAGTAAGAAATGTTAGATCATTCCAAATGACTAGAAATAAAACAAATATTATTCCCTGTTTGATCGTGGTATCTTTCCACATTAGAGAATTTTTGTTTTTATTCATTCCCTCTTTGTCATCTTCCTTTTGAATGACCATGGTTGCTGTGAATAGCACAGACAGCAACTTCCAAATTTATTTTAACAGTAGGAAAGATTTTAAGTCATCCCTGCTCACATTTTGACGAAACTGAGATATTCTATTAGTAATGTGCACGCATTTCAGGTTTTCCTTAAAAGCCTCCCTATTGACTCAAAATACCCTTCTGAAATCTTTCTGTTTTCTGGAATGATAATGGAATTCAGATGGGGAATCTACTCAACATCACATCTTATCAATCCACTCAGAGGCACCCAGTAGAGTGATCAATTACATGGAAATTGCTGCTTGCACAACCTTTCACCACAAAGGTTAGCAATGAAACAAAAATGTGAAAAGCTCAATAAAAACTGGAAAATATTTTATATCATGCAGCATGAATACTTACTGAGAATGCTCGTATGTTTTTTAATAGTAGTTTTTAGAACACGTAAGTCAGTTTATGTCTGGAGTCAGTAGTGACAAGTGTACTCCCAGAGCAAATATCAAATTCTTGTGGCAATGAAATAAGTGAGCAGACTACAGAAGGTGTAACTTTGAATGTATCTACTTCAAGCCTTCAGGTTTTGTTTTTAGGGTTATTCCCAAAAAAATAATATTCTGCTCTTACCTGTGGAAGCAACACCAGTAGTTAACTGAAATAAATCTACTTGTCTGGCACATAATTTTTTTCCTTCTGAGAAATTTCAAAATGGAGATATGTGTATGAGTGTGAGGTATATGTGCATGTGCAAAACCATACAGTTTGTGAGTGCAATTTACATTCTTGAAAAATTATGTGTATGTAAGTAGAAATGAAATCATATTTTAAATGATCCATTGAATTCCAACTAATGTCACCCCTCTGAGAATTATTTTTAAAAAGAAACTTTTTATGTTTATTTTTGAGAGAGAGAGAGAGAGAGAGAGAGAGAGAGAGAGAGAGAGAGCACAAGTGGGGGAGGGGCAGAGAGAGAGGGACAGAGGATCCACCCAGGATCCTCACACTGACAACAGTGAGCCTGATGTGGGGCTTGAACTCACAAACAGTGAGATCAATACCTGAGCTGAAGTTGGATGCTTAACTGACTAAGCCACCCAGGCACCCCACTCTGAGAATTGCTTTTAAGTAAAGCCTACTTTAATAACATAGTTACCCCCACAGATATACGGGATATACAGATGAAGATTTTTCTGAACACTGTATATTCTGTAATTAGTTATAACCATGTATAAATATTGATAGACTTTGAAACTGTACAATTTAAATGAGATAGATGGAGAGAATATTTGATATAACCTTACAGAATTAGCATCAGTATTTTGGCAGTTTTCTGAGGCAGGCATTAAAAATGAGGATCATGAATATGAAATCCGAGTACGTATAAAAGAACAATAATGTGCTCACCCTTCCGTTTCCTTTTCCTTCCCTGTCTCATGCTTCTATTTTTGTGTAAGTTCGACAAAGAAAAGTATAGGCTTTGGTATTGGTGAAATTCTGTTGAGACAAGTGGCCTCCTAAAGAATTGAGCAATCCAACCTTGGCAAGCCCTTGACCTTGTGGCTGAAATTGTCTTTGTGGGTGATGGGATTTTCTTGTAAACTTTCAAGTCATATGAAAGGGTGACAGTTTGATTTAAAGAACAATTTGATTATTAACATCTATATTCTTTCACTTTTGCAACTGGGTGGGACACACTTTCAGTACAATTACAGTTAACAAAGCAAATATTTAGCATCACAGTATTAGATGTTAATGACTTTATCTAAATCTGTAATTCTATCAGAGGTAAAAAGCATTATACTGATTTTCAAAACTCTTGACTCAACCATTGGATTAGAAAAATGGGAGGAGTGATAGAAGGCTACTATAAGAAACCTGAGATGGTACCTGATACAACATAAAGATATGGAACTAGAGGTGGATGAAGCTGACAACCACAGAGGTCATAGAGAAATCGTTTACATGCCTTTAAGCATTCTCTGTAAGAATGGCATCCTGTGAGAAGAAATTGTAATTATGCATATGAAACTGGGCTTTCAGTTTTATATATGAAAGATAAACATGTTTGTGCATATATATTGATGAAGCAATAAGCAGTAAAGTCCTAATTAAAATTCATTAAAAGAAAATTCAAGTCAATATTATTAAAATCAGAGAACATATTATCTATAATTAAATTCATACCATAAATTAATATCAATTATCATTTAAAAAGTAGTTATATAAATGTTAAATAAAAAATAATTCATCATGGATAAAGAAATTGTGGTTTACATACACAATGGAGTACTACGTGGCAATGAGAAAGAATGAAATATGGCCCTTTGTAGCAATGTGGATGGAACTGGAGAGTGTTATGCTAAGTGAAATAAGCCATACAGAGAAAGACAGATACCATATGTTTTCACTCTTATGTGGATCCTGAGAAACTTAACACAAACCCATGGGGGAGGAAAAAAAGAAAAAAAAGAGGTTAGAGTGCGAGAGAGAGCCAAAATAAAAGACTCTTAAAAACTGAGAACAAACTGAGGGTTGATGGGGGCTGGGAGGGAGGAGAGGATAGGTGATGGGCATTGAAGAGGGCATCTTTTGGGATGAGCACTGAGTGTTGTATGGAAACTAATTTGACAATAAATTTCATATAATAAAATTTAAAAAAAGGCATTCATCTTTCTGGAAAAACTATACACCAAAAGTCACATTAGAAACACACTTCGGGGCGCCTGGGTGGCGCAGTCGGTTAAGCGTCCGACTTCAGCCAGGTCACGATCTCGCGGTCCGTGAGTTCGAGCCCCGCGTCGGGCTCTGGGCGGATGGCTCAGAGCCTGGAGCCTGTTTCCGATTCTGTGTCTCCCTCTCTCTCTGCCCCTCCCCGTTCATGCTCTGTCTCTCTCTGTCCCAAAAATAAATAAACGTTGAAAAAAAAAATTAAAAAAAAAAAACACACTTCAAATTAACTTTAAATTTAACTTCCTAAAACAAAATGAGTGACACATCTTTGCTGTCTATAATTCTGCCAGCTTTTCCACCTGGTTTTCTAATAGTCTATTTGGCCACTAGTAGAAAAGAAAGAAGTTTCATAATACATAGTGTCTCAGCCTCACTGGTGGGTATACCAGACATTTACTATTAAGGGTTAAATAATGTGCATTATTATTATTTAGTGTATACAATATACTTTTTAAAATATTTTAAATCTTTATTTATTTTTGAGGGAGAGAGACAGAAAGAGTGTGAGCAGGGGAGGGGCAGAGAGAGGGAGACAGAATCTGAAGCAGGCTCCAGGCTCTGAGCTGTCAGCACAGAGCCCAACACAGAGCTCAAACTCACGAACTGTGAGATCATGACCTCAGCCAAAGTTGGATGCTTAACTGACTGAGCCACCCAGGTGCCCCAGTGTATACAATATATTAACTAGAGGGGTGTGTGTGTGTGTGTGTGTGTGTGTGTGTGTGTGTGTGTGTTAGAAGCTTGAATGGCAAATAATTATCATTTAAAGAGCATTGTGGTCCACCATTAGTGGTCAGATGCAGCTGGAACTTAGTTGGCAATTAGGTGTGTGGAGTTATGTACATAACGAAAAATCTGCTGGATTCCTTGCTGCAAACTTTCTAAAAAATAAAGCATATTGAGACTGTATGAAAATACAGGCATGCTAGTGGCATATAGATCAATAAAACTAATCAATCTAATGTAACTAGGTTATTACATTGAATTTAGTCAAATCTATTCCATCTCTACAAGTAATCTGAGATTACAACTCCAGCTCTGCCTGCTGGACCCACATACACCCTGAAGGATGAAATGTAACCATTAGTAGATCCTTTGGGTTTATGTTGATATAAACTCTACATTCTTCTAAAATCTGACTGAAGGGCCACACAATTGGATGTGTGCTGGTCAATATAGGGTTGTAGAGTGGATAACTACTAAAAGTTGATATAAAAAAGTTGAAGATTGGTCCTGCATTTGTTATTGCTAAAGACATTGCTTACAATACTACTTGGTTGTCCAGGTGCTAAATATCTGTTAGTACTAGTATCACTATGCAAATCTCTTTAAGGATGGGAGAGCTTCTAATCAAATACAGAGAAACTACTGATCTTTAAAATATAATATACTCATATAGTGGAATACTACTCAACAATGTAAAGGAACAGACTATTGATAAACACAACACTTTGGGTTAATCTCCAAAATATTATGCTGAAAGAAAGAAGCCAAGAGAAGTCTGTATAAAAGAGTATAAATTGTATGATCCCATGTATGTGAAGCTCTAGAACAAGCAAATCCATGTCAAAAGAAATCAGAACAAAAACAGCAAAAGGGGCAGAAGGACCATTTTTAAACTGATGGTTATGTTCTACATCTTGATAGGGATGCTGGATTACATGGATGTATCCATTTGTCAAATCCCTCAGAATCATAACATTTCAGAGTGGTCCAACTCATTGTAGATAAATTACCATAATATAAAATATTTAAAAGAAAAAAAATGTGATGTTATTTTACTTTCCTTTTTTCCCAGCAAGGTCAAAGGCTTATTTTGTTTTATTTTATTTAAAAATTTTTGGGGCGCCTGGGTGGCGCAGTCGGTTAAGCGTCCGACTTTAGCCAGGTCACGATCTCGCGGTCCGTGAGTTCGAGCCCCGCGTCAGGCTCTGGGCTGATGGCTCAGAGCCTGGAGCCTGTTTCCGATTCTGTGTCTCCCTCTCTCTCTGCCCCTCCCCCGTTCATGCTCTGTCTCTCTGTCCCAAAAATAAATAAACGTTGAAAAAAAAATTAAAAATTTTTAATGTTTATTTTTGAGAGAGAGAGAAACAGAGCATGAGCAGGGGAGGGGCAGAGACAGAGGGAAACACAGAATCTGAAGCAGGCTTCAGGCTCTGAGCTGTCAGCACAGAGTCCAACACAGGGCTTGAACCCATGAACCACGAGGTCATCACAAGCTGAAGTCGGTTGCTTAACAGACTAAGCCACCCAGGTGCCCCAAAGGCTAATTTTAAATAGTCAGTCACAGATGACTAAGAGCACCATATGTTAGCATACTCTTTACCTCTTATTTTACTTTAATTACTTCTAATTTAATAACTTCATCATACATTTGTCATGTTATAATGTCCCTCAAAGTCCTTTTTTTTAAAAAAGGCAAACGCATGCATCTCTACAATCATATTTGCATACAACAAAAATGGATAGAACTCTAAAAGGTACATTTCACAATTCAGAACAAAACTTAAATAATCCTGACCTGTTATTACTTTCAGTTTTACTTTTTCAATTACAGAAGTCTACCTGAATAGCTCAAAAAATAAATTTGACTCCTGATTTTAGTCATCACATCAAAAATATATTCTCTTTGGAAGAATGCAGCATTGCTCAAGTAGAATATTTACTTGAGAACAACGTTATATGAACACTAAGTATTTGATTGTGGTTTCAGAGGCTGTATGAAATTGTCCAAGTACTTCATGGAATTCCAAAATCTCTCAGCTTATACAACATTAAAGTTGTTTGAGTATGCATGATTAATATAAAATGGGAAAATATGGAATTTTCAAAGTTATTACTGGTCATAGTTAACATCTAGATAAAGGGCATGAATTGGGGGCGGGGCATAGATTTTCATTTCTATCAATGTTTGGACCTATTCTAACATCTGAGATGGACATGAACTGAGTAGGAGAAGGTTTTGTAATTCTTCCTTTAATTCAGATTTGCCTATAAGCTTTAATCTCATTATTTACAATCTTCCCAATAATGTGAAAACTCTTGGTAGGTGTAGCACCAAGGAATGTTGACAGTTGATTCAATATGATGTCCACTTTCCTCAAGACAGGATGCTCAACATTTAGTAAAAAGTGGATTTCACAAATTCCTAAGTTCATGAGAAACTGCTACATAGAAGCTGCTATTTCATTAAAAACACTATTCAGCCATGAGAAAGAAGGAGATCCTGCTATTTGTGACAACATGGATGGGCCTAGAGGACATTATGAGAAGTGAGTTAAGTCAGACAGAAAAATACAAATAACTGTATGATGTCACTTATATGTGGAATCTAAAAGAAGCTGAACTTCCAGAAATAGAGAGTAGAATCATGGTTACCAGGGGCTGGGAGGTGGGGGAATTTGGGAGATGTTTAAAGGTACCAACTTGGAACTAGTAGATAAATGAATTCTGGAGATCTAATAATCAACATAGCAATTACAGCCAACAATACTGTTTTAGAAACTTCAAAGTTACTAAGAGATTAGATCTTACTTTTTCTCACCACTAAAAAAAATTAATAGTTAGAGGACCTAGTAGAGGTGTTAGCTAATGCTACCACAGTAAACATATTGCAATATATAAATGTATCAAATCAACACACTGCTTAAAATTACATAATGTTTTGTCAATTATATGTAAATTATAGAAAAGAATAAAAGGAAAAAAATGCTCCATTCTTAGATATTTCCCTATTATTTTCTGACCATCTTTATTACCTTGTAATGAATGGCTTCAAAGTCTATTGCATAACCACCCACAATCTTTTAAGAAAAACTATGTGAAGTTAAATTTCTATCTCCAAACAAAATTCACCCCAACAATTTGTTAAGGAGAAAAAAAAATGTTTTTAAGGTGCAAATCTATCATTGAACTTCTTCAGTTGTTTGGGTTTTTTTTTCCCCATCTCGATGCTGAGAGAGAATAGTTTATTTTTCACTAGGCAAGTTTTTTTTTTTTGTTTTTTTTTTTTTTTTTTTTTTTTTTTTTTTTTTTTTTTTTGCCAAATAAGTACTGTGTCGTAGCATAAAAACTGCTTACCTATGAAACTGTGCTGTTTCATAGTGCAAACATGTAGCATGGCCACTGGCTAAAGGAATCAAAGTTGATTGCTATTTTGTAAATTTATACATTTAGCCTCCTCGTAGAAAAATGCACTGAAATAAAACACCTACCACCTGTAAGATTTGAAAAAATACGAAAGTTTGACACCAGACTGTTGGTGAAGCTATAGGGAAAATAACACCCCAAATATTGATGGGGATGGGGTGGTGGTTAAAACTTCGCACAACTTACATAAAGGAAATCTAGCAGTATCAACTAAAATTATAGTTGCATTTACTCTTTGCATTCATTCAAGCATTTAATGCTATGTGTATATTTGCATACATTCATATAATGGTAATAAATGCATATAATTGCATTTATTCCAGCAATCCTACTTTAGTGAACCTATCCTACAAATATACATATGCTAAATGATGTGTGTAAAAGATTATTTTGGGGGGCATTGTTTACAATAGCAAAATACTTGAAACAATTGAAGTGTTCATTTATATGGAGCTGGTTAATAAACTATGGTGCAACCTCTCAATTAACATGAAAATGTAAGGAAGCTCTCTCTAAATATAAAAAAGGATCACCAAAATAATTGTTCAGTGAAAATCACAAGAAATAGAATAATGTATTGAGAATTCTACCATTTGTGAAAGAAAAGAGATGTAATAATATATATTTATGTTTATGTTTGGATGAAGAAATACTGCAACGTACATGAGCAACAACAAAAATGTGGATGCTTTGAGGGAGAAGTGGAAAATGGGATAGATGGGCACGCAGGTCGGTAGCCACCTGATGGGAATTACAAAATGGACATTTCTCTTGTTATAAGTGAAGGTAGTTATAAAATGCATTTTCTATCCTTTAATAGGAAAAAGCCTGTGTGTATTCTTTACCTATTTTTCTACTGAGAACTTAGTCTTTTCTTTCCCCCAAAGAAGTAGCCCTTTGTAATATTTGATGCAAACATTTGTCTTTCAACTTTCTTTTTGGTTGTACAGCTTTTCCTTGACCTATGATCAGGTTACATCCTGATAAACCCATTGTAATCTGAAAATATTGTAAGTGGGAAACTCATTTACTACACTTAACCTACCAAGTATAGCTTGGCCTAACCTACCTTAAATGTGCTCAGAACACTTACAGTTGGGTGAAATCCTCTAACACAAATCTATTTTCTAATAAAATGTTGAATATTTCATGTGGTATGTTGAATACTGTTCTGAAAGTAAAATACATGACTATAAGAATGACCATATGGGTGCAAGACAGTTGTCAGCGTATGGGTCATTCACTGTCGTGATCATGTGGCTGACTGGGAGCTGAGGCTTACTGCCATTGCCCAGCATCACAGAGTCACTGTACTGCATCCTGCTACCTCAGGAAAGGATCAAAATTCAAAATTTGAAGTATGGTTTCCACTGAATGTACATATTGCTTTTGCACCATTGTAAAGCAAAAAAATTGTAAGTCAAACCATAGTAGTCAGGGATCATCTATATTTGTCAAACAGAAAATTCTGAGTTTTCTGTGGATGAATTCATTGCCTCTTTTGTGTGGTGTGTGACTGAAGATTTGTGTCGTTCACAAATGTTTTCCTCATTCTGACAATAACAAGGCAAACATCTATATTTTCTTCTGGACTTTATTTAAATATATTATCTATCTGATTTTATTTTGATGCAAAGTGTTAGGTAGGAAGTCAACTTTTTTTTTTTCTTGGTAGAAATCTCTTTGTAACTTATTTTGCCACTAACCTAACATGACATCTTAAAATACACCAAATTTCTGTACATGCTTATGTCACTAATACCACACTTTTTAGCTAATACCTTTAGAATATATTTTAATGTCTATAAAAGCTAATTTCTTCTCATTGCTGTCATTTCTCAGAGGTCTGTTGTTCTATTTTTTTAAATGTTTATTTATTTTTGAGAGAGAGATAGTATGTGCACACACACCTGCGTGTGTAAGTGGGGGAGGGGTAGAGTTAGAAAGGGACAGAAGATCCGAAGCTCTGTGCTGACAGCAATGAGCCCGATGCAGGGCTCGAACTCATGAACCACGAGATCATGACCTGAGCCAAAGTCAGATGCTCAACTGACTGAGCCACCTATGCACCTCTCTCAGAGGTATTTTGAACGTCCTTGTTTTTTATTTTTCCATATGATATGTAGAATCAAGTTATCCTTTTCTGAATAAATACCATTGGAAATTTAATTGGAATTACATTTAATTTAACCCCTGAAAACCATGAGAAACTTTCCATTTTGTCTTCTTTCATCATTTAAATTTTTTCTTCATGGATTTTACACATACGTTGTTGAGAGATTTTTAGTCCCTCATCTTTCTGGTTGCTAATATAGCTGTCAATCTATTTATTTTGATGAAAAATTCAGCAATATTGTGTTACAGTGGGTTAACTCAGTCTTTGTCATTCATTGGATGAACATACAAAGATACTGACTGAAAGGTTTGTCAACCTAAATAGTCCGTGACTTTTACTTATTTTCCCATGGATAATGAACAACATATCTCATATGAAATACCTCTGTTTCTATGATTTTACAGCATCTTGTTTTAAACAGCCATTTTAACTCTATTGCCTATTAACAAATTTAAGCCATATATCAACTATTAATGTGGCTTTTATTTTTTCCCCTCCAATCCAGGCATCAATAAATTCTTTAAAAATCATTTCCTTCTTTCAACTCGCCAAACAACGGTTGTGGTATATGAACATAAAATGAGTCTAAAAATTTAAAAAGCAATTAAGGCTAATAAAAAGAATAAATTGTGTGTACTTGGTGCTTAAATTTCAACATGCATAGTAACAGCATGCAGGGAAAGGAAAGCAAGGGCCATGACAGATCTCATAACTGCCTTCACAGGATGCAACAGTAAATATCCCCTAAATAATAAAACAGCAATTTGAACAGAACAGTGCTAGATTACTTAAAGATCATCCTTCTCATTCATGAGAAATTACATGACTATGAAAATTATGCATTTTGTATATCCACTTGACATGAAGGGCCTAGGAAATACCACAGCCATCAATCAGCTGCTTTCAGTAATACAGAAAGTAACGTACATTCACTTTCTTGCTAAGGCTCTAAACTTCTATTTAGTGCCTTTTTTCTTATTTAGTCTTGATTTAATTTTACTGCACTTTTTATTTTTCCATATTCTTAATACTATGCCACTACATATCATGTTAGACAACTTTTGTAATAATATGTTTATAGAATATAATAGGATACAAAGCACATATGTAGACATGTATTGCCCATGTACTGTAAAGGACAGGCAGGAAACTAGAAGAATGGGGAGAGTTTGTTCAAGAGAGTTAGAAGAAAAATACAAGAGTTTATCTGAAAAGCAAGGTAGAGTCAAGGAATACGTAGTGTTAAAGTGCCTCACTGATGCTAAGATATAATTGTGTTTTAGAGAAAGGATTGATGTAGCAGAGATCTCTAACCTTTTTTTTTTTCTTTTGAGTTCTTGTGTCTATCTAACTGAGTTTTAAATCTAATGCAGGGTTTTGGTAAAGATTGATTAGATAATAGGTTAATTCTACAAGGTGATTAAGCTAGTCCCCTGGGGGTGGTAGGCAGTTTGGGGAGATGTATTATTCCTTTCAGACCCACAGAGTGCCATTTAATCCAGCTGTTCAAACACGGAGCCACTTAAAGTGCTTTCTACCACTCAGAAGGAAATTCTAGATAATATAGATAATCAGCACTAATGACATATCCAGCGTGACAGGGGATCTAGATGAAGGTAGAGATTGTAAAGGGTCAGAATAAGGCATGCATGAGCAGGGAGCAAGTTCCATCATGGAGCTGAGAAGCAGTGTTAGGAAAAGATTACTCTATAAATAATGAGTCCTAAGAATCATTACCCAGATAGACCCCAGATGACCAACTAAAGGGTGCACTTGGGAACAGGGAAAATGGGTATTTGCTTTCCTACAAGGTGATTCATTGATTCTGTCACCAAAATTCTTGCTCTGGGCTGTTGGGTTTCACACTATTATTTTGAAGACATTACTTAGTTTTGACTATTGTTTCATCATTAGGTTCTTCTACCTTCTTTGGGCTAAGAAGAATGTATAATTTTAGAGGGTGTGACAGTGGACTGTGGGCATTAAAATTGAGATTGTATATGTACAACGGGCTCCTATTTGGGTCTACAATTTTTCCAGCACACCAGATATTAGCACCTACACTGGAATTATCAGACCCAGATGGTATATTCAGTCTCCTCATCAAATCCAGTGGATGTAGGTGTAAGAAACATGCATGGTTCTTGCCAAGCTCTATACTGGATGGAATTGAGTTCAGGATGTCCATTGTACACAGAAGCATCTGCAGGAAGAAAGCTATATAGTTCATAGGCAAAAGCTGGTCAGGATCCCAGTATGCACTTCCAGTAAGTTATATCTGGTATTAGAGCTCATATAAGGAGAGATAGACTGAACATCTTATATGAAGAACCTGGTGTACAAAGGTCTGTAGTAAGTTTTCATACCAGTAAATTTTGCCTGCAGATTCAAAGGTTCACCAAGTCCAGCTAAGTCAATATTTCTCAAACTTAGTAAACATGAGAATAAACTGGGTGAGAGAAGCTTGTTAAAAGTGCCTATCTCTGAGCCTCACTCCTGGTGATAATGATTCAGTATATCTGAGATGGGGTTCCACAATCTGGATTTTTAACAAGCACACCTACTGACTTGAATATAGGTGGACTCTAAAACAACACTAAGAAAATTTGTGCTGGGAAGTCACCGACTAAAGTCACCCCAGGGGTAGATGTGAGTGGAGGAAGGTATTGAGGTTGAAAATTGGCAATTTTTATAGAACTGGATGTTCTAGATTGTAGCTAAGGTTGAACTTCAACAGAAATAGTGGGAGAGAAGGCAGGATAGTTGAATGCCTGACAAGGCAAAAAGCCCTAGATTCTAGGCTAGCTTCCCATGTTGGTATTTTATCTGCCCCACTGAATTGGAGATCATATGTCAAAGCCTGGATGGCATGGCCACTTTAATTTCTGGAGCATTGTGGAGAGTCCTCCAGAAATGGGAGACAAACTGAAGACTGCCCAACATGAGGAAATGTATCATCTGAATATTTCTGGAAAGTAAAGGACCCCTTAGAACTGGGGCTGGGTTTCAGTTTCTTCCATGATCTCTCTACCACAATGGAATGTGCAGTTGTGCAATTTTTTAACTCTGTATAGTTTTGACTCTGTTAGTTTTGACTCTACCAATAGTCAAAACTAAGTAATGTCTTCAAAATAATAGTGTGAAACCCAACAGCCCAGAGCAAGAATTTTGGTGACAGAATCAATGAATCACCTTGTAGGAAAGCAAATACCCATTTTCCCTGGTGAAGTTAATTGGTATCCTTGAGGCCTAGTATCTCCATCTGTAAAGTTGGTATAATATCAATACACTGAATTGCTCTGAAGAAAGAGGAAAATAGATATAAAAGCATCTTGAATGGTGTCTGTGAATACAGAGGTTCAATAAGAGGTAATTCTTGTACTTTTTTCTTTAATTAACATCATGAAGTAGTGAAATAATGTGGATTTTATAGTTAGACCTGGCTTTAAGTCTCATCTTGATCACTTCCTAGTTATATGACCTTGACTAGTTTACTTCATTTCTCTACATCAAAATTCTTTATTTTTTAATGTTTATTTTTTATTTGAGAGATAAAGAGAGAGAGAGAGAGGCAGAGAGAGAGGGAATCCCAGCAGGCTCCACACTGTTAGTGAAGAGCCCTATGTGGGGCTTGATCTCACAAATCATGAGATCATGACCTAAGCCAAAGTCAAGAGTTGGCTGCTTAACTAACTGAGCCACAAAGGTGCCCCCCAAAATTACTCATTTTAAAAATAGAATCACAATCCCTATCTTGCAATATTGTTGTGAATATTATCAATAATATAGGAAAAACACCTGGAATTTTATAGAAATTGATCAATAAATAATACTACTCCCCTGCCTCTTTCCTTTCTCTTCCTCCTTCTCCTCTTCTTCCTGCAACTCCCTTTTCTATATATTTTAAGGTTTTAGAGCTCATGAAACCTGTGGGAAGGGAGCTGGTCTCCCACCCTGATTTCAACTATCAGCTTCCAAAATTTGCACAGGAAAGCTAAAGCTGAAAAGAATGTGGATTCATAAGTCAACATTAGCAAGGTCTCTCTGAATGTTGGTCAGTCTCCTATGAAACGTCTGCCTGCCCTGATTTAATAGTTAGACCTCCTGTTAGTCAGTTCACTAAGTCTGTGCAAGAGGGCTGTATCAGTTTACTATTAGGTGATAATCTTGCAGCCCAAGAGTTACCTGGCTTGATGTCCAAAGGTGCTGGATCTTCCCTGGGTGAGTATGTGTGAGATGCCATTCTCCATAAGTCTTCCAGTCAATCCTTCCCTACTAGACAGGATCAACGACCATCAGTTTCTGGGCCAGGAAGCAGGTATTAAAGTGCTTGAGAATGAAATAATAACCTTTATATTGCAAGAAAATATTTGCCACCTTCCAGAAAAGCCAACATCTTTTGGACCTCATAATCTCACAGAAAACTTCCATTTCATGAGTAAGGAACTCTGGTTAGTACCCATTAAGTTGGTCAATCATCTTTCTCCAATTTACGGATAATGAAATAAACCCACTTTTATCTTGTAGACTACAGGGACCCTAAAGCCTACATATAGGCAATGACCAGCACATGGAAAATCTACAATTCCCAAAGATTGCCAGGGACATTTTAATAGGAAAAAAATGAATATGTTATGTACCCACAGATTCTATCTTCTTTCCAAATAGAGGTGTTTCCATTTGAAGGGTAAGGTCCTTCACTGTATTACCTCAAAGTGAAAAGTCCCCAGCAGAATAATGTCACAAGGGAAGCTCAGGGCTAGAAACCAGAGTCTGGGGAAATTAGTACCAACCAGGTATACACAGTGAATTGCTAGCTTGGTCTGATATCTGAGGAGGAGCAATGGGGATTGTTAACCACCACCAGTAAAGGAAATCTACAATTAAATACTACAGCTAAAAGAAGTAGGTGTCAAAAGTGAAACTGAAGAGTGTTAGGAACTAGAAATAAAGGGCATGGTAGGGTCACTGGATAACTCCAATGGATTGCACAGGAGAATATATTCCTTGCTTGTAGCTATTCTTATTGGGCCTCTTTAATGAGTTGTACTGTTCTAAGTATATGTTAACATATTTTAATCATGAACAATTACCATTCAAAGTCATATGCAAAACATTTCACTTGAGTATTCCCTACAAGCCAAGCCTTGTGCCAGATGCTGCAAGAATACAAGTCAAACACCACCACGTTCCCTACCCTGTAATAGCTCATGGTAATTGAAGAATGTGTATCTTTAGCAACTACTTTTAACATGCCACTGATCCAGGAGTAGGGGATATGAAGATGTGAGATGCCTTCCCTCCATTTGGGCTTAGAGTCACTATATCAGATAGAGAGTAGCAAACTAGATGAAGAAGCCAGAGTGTAGAGAATGTAACAGAGAAGGATATAACAAGGAAGGAAGCAGCAATGCTTTAAAATGACTCCTTATTTCTTATTAAGGAATCTGGTTAGAGAAAAATCCAGAGAAAACTGCCAGTATTTGGGGTTCCTAAGGAGTAGAGAACCCTATCTCAGGTTTAACTGAGAACCTTGGCACATTTCTGATATAGAAATGCGGTGGAAGTTCTGGAAAGAAATGAAATTCCCTTCAAACTGAAGGACCAGAATGTATAATTCTATAGTCAATTAAGAGGTAGATTATGAGAAGAGAGGAGGTAGAAAAAGGAGGAGTAAACAAGAGTCAGGAAGCCATGATGCTTTTCAGGATAACTTGGGTTGAGATAGGACAGCCAAAAGACATTTTAGGAACAGAATGTCTATTTTATTTGTATTTGTACCTGCATATCTCTATCTATCTATCTATCTATCTATCTATCTATCTGTCTATCTACCAACCTACATGCCTACCTATCTATAGAGAGAAGATATATATTTTATGAAACCATAGAAAAATACTGTGTTCCAAAATTGGGATGATAATCTGTGGAACAGAGTCCATATGTGAGATGACAAGAAAATTCATAAACTAGTTCAAAAGAAGCAGCATCTTAAAGCCAGAATGGACCATGAACAGAAGTTTTTTCATTCTCTCTTTCTTCTTTCTTCAAACCCTAAATGTGAAGGTGGTGGTAAGCTTTCTAAAAGATGTGCAACAAGCTTTGAGCCAACCTTATCAACATCTTATAGTACAAAGTGACCCCTGTTGGTATTTGTATTATATTTAAATTTGAAACTAAGAAATATGGACTTTCTACTACATTCAGAGTCAAATCGTTAAAAGATTTTGAATCTGAGGAGTAATTCATTTGAACACTAGTAACAAACATACCACATTTTGGCTAAAACATTTTAGGAAAATTTTTTTAAGTAACAAGACACTTTTATTCTTTCCTTTTTATTATTTTTTACAAAATTATTGACAATATACCTATGTTGTACTTTTCATCCCTTATTTATTTTATAAGTGGAAGTTTGTACTTCTTAATCTCCTTCACCTATTTCACCTGTTACCCCAACTAGCTCCCCTCTGGCAACTGCTAGTTTGTTTTCCATATTTCAGTCTGGTTGGTTTTTTTTTGATTTTACGTATAAGTGAAATCATAAGACATATGTCTTTCTCTGACATTTCATTTTGCATACTTCCAGGTCCATCAATGTTGTCACAAATGGCAAGATTTCATTCATTTTTTATGGCTGAGTAATATTCCATTGTATATACCATATCTTCTTTATTCATGCATCTACCAAAGGACACTTTGGTTGTTTCAATGTCTTGGTTATTGTAAATAATGCTGCAATAAACATAGGGATGCATACATCTTTTTGAAGTAGTATTTTCATTTTCTTTCAGTAAATAGCCACTAGTGGAATTACTGGGTCATGTGGTTTTTCTATTTTTAATTTTTTGAGTACCCTCCATGCTATTTTTCATAGTGGTTGTACCAATTTACATTCCCACCAACAGTTCATGAAGGTTCCCTTTTATGCACATCCTCACCAACATCTGTTACTTATTGTCTTTTGGATACTAGCCATTCTGATATGCAGTAATATCTCTTTGTGGTTTTGATCTGATGAGCAGTGATGCTGAGCATTTTTCATGTGCCTGTGGGCTATGTGTATGTCTTTGGGAAAATGTCTGTTAAGGTGTTCTCCTTTTTTAAATCGGATTGCTTATTTTTTTGGTGTTGAGTTGTAAAATTTCTTCATATATTTTGGATATTAACTTATCAGATATATCATTTACATATATCTTCTCCCATTCAGTGAGTTGCCTTTGTGTTTTCTTGATAGTTTCCTTTGCTGTGCAAAAGCACATTTTAGTGTAGTCCCAATAGTTTATTTTTGCTTTTGCTTCCTTTGCCTGAGGAGACATATCCATAAATATGTTGCTAATGCTGATCTCCAAGAGGTTACTGCCTATGTTTTCTTTTAGGACTTTTATGATTTCAGGTCTCACATTTATGTCTTCAATCCATTTTGAGTTTATTTTTATGTATAGTGTAAGAAAGTGGTTCAGTTTCATTCTTTTGCATGCAGCTGTCTAGTTTTCCCAGCACTATTTATTGAAGAGACTGTCTTTTTCCCATTGTATATTCTTGCCCACTTTGTTGTAAATTAATTGACCATATAAACATAGGTTTATTTGTGGGCTCTCTATCATGTTCTATTGATCTTGTGTTTATTTCTGTGCCAGTACCATACTGTTTTGATGATAGGCACTTCTAAAATTTGACTCTTTAAATTGGGCCAGAGTTTGGGATGCATATGGTGAATATATGATTTTTTTTTTTATGATAAGACAGAGGAAGGTTAAGAGGTGGCATAGGAAGATCCTGAACTCACCACTTCCCATAGACACACCAAATCTATAGCTACATATGGAACAATTCCCCCTGAAAAAGACCTGAAAACTAAACAGCTGCTTCACAACAAAGGATAAAAGGATCACATCAAGACAGGTAGGAGAGGCAGAAAAACAGCCTCACCAAAAATCTAACCCCAGACAGCAATCCACAACCAAGAGAGACCTCACAAATACAGAGCTTCTCCCTGAAGAGTAAGGGATTTGTACCCTACATCAGACATCCCAACCCTTGGAATATGCATTGAAGAGGTAAGTCCCTAAAATGTCTGGCTTTGGAAACCAATAAGGCATACATCTAGGAGAACCATAGGGCCATAGGAAATGGAGAGTTCACTCTTAAAGAGCTCACACCCAGACATACCGCAGGACCTACCACAAAACAGCAGTTTGAAAAGTGCCTAGACCATACACAAAGGAAGATTCCTTTGCTAATCCTAAAGTGTGTATCAGAGAGGCAGAAGCCTGTTGGGACTCTCCCCAGGGAAGGAGGCACTGGTGGATGTTATTTTCACAATCTCCATCTACCTTGCTACCACCAGTAGGCATGCCCCACCACCATGCTCACTGGCAGCCCCCTAAAGCTACCAGGCACACACAGTCTACACAGGGGACACCCCTTGAGTGCCTAGTTCTTGTAACCAGGAAGGCTTGTGCTTCTGGGCCCTACAGGTCTGAAACATTCAGAGACACAAAGGCTGCAACCCCAAGGCACTGCACAGACCACAGACTGAAACACACCCCCAACCTTTCTGTGAAAAGGCCCATTTACTTGTTTTGGAGCCTCTGCCTGAGAAGCAGGTTTCTGGTTTACTACATATCTAGAGGCTACAGAGGCTACAGAAGTGATTTTAGGGAATGTAGATTGGGAGGCACCAGATTTGCACTCTCCCTTGGCCACAGCTTGCCAGTAATTCCCAGAAAAAAGCTTATACACTTGTTTTGAACCCTAATATTTTCCACCAACTATCACCAAGGGGACACATCTAGGTTGCCTGGTCTAGAGGCCAGCAGTGTTTATGTTATGGTCCCACAAGACAGTATATATTTGCATACTTTAAAAGCCACTGCCTATGAATATGACTTCCAATCAGCCTGAAACTAGGTGCTGACAGATCCTTCCCTCTGGATGGGACTTGGTGCATCCTCAACTGAGACTTATCAAGAATCAATCAGGCTGATTAGCCAATCATGAAGTTTCAAGAGACAACCAAGAACTGGGCAAGGTTATATAATAAGACTCATCTCCTACATAAGGCCACTCCTTCAAGATGAGAGAGAGAGCTGTTTCCCACCTAATACATAGAAAAAATGCAGAAAGTCAAGCAAAATGAGCAATCAGAAGAATATGTTCCAAATGAACAAGGTAAAACCCCAGAGAAAAGAAACCTTAATTAAATAGAGATAAGTAATTTACCTGACAAAGACTTCAAAGTAATGATCATAAAAATGTTCACCAAACTTAGGAGAAGAATGAATGAACACAGTGAGAACTTCAACAAAGAGATAAGAAATATACGAAAGTACGAAAGAGAAGTCATGGAGCTGAAGAATACAATAATCAAACTGCAAAATACACAAAAGGGATTCAATAAGCATACCACATAAGGTGGAAAAAAGCATCAGTGATCTGGGAGACAGAACAGTGGAACTCATCTAAACAGAATAGCAAAAAGAAAAAAGATTATTAAGTTTTATTTATTTATGTATTTATTTTGAGAGAGAGAGAGAGAGAGAACATGAGCAGGGGAGGGGAAGAAAGAGAGAGGGGGAGAGAGAATCTTAAGCAGACTCTGCACTGGCAGCACAAGCCTGATGGGGAGCTTGAACCCATGAACTATGAGTTCATAACCTGAGCCAAAACCAAGAGTCAGATACTTAACTGATTCAGCCAACCAGCCACCCCAAGAGAACAATTTTTACATTTTTATTTTTTTGAGTTTATTTATGTATGTTAAGGGAGAGAGAGAGGGAGAGAGAGAATGAGCAGGGGAGGGGCAGAGAGTGAGGGAGAGAGAGGGAATCCTAAGCATGCTCCATGCTGTCAGCACAGAGTCCAATGCAGGGCTCAAACCTATGAACCATGAGATCATGACCTGAGTTGAAATCAAGAGCTGAATGCTCAACCAACTGAGCAACCCCGGTGCCCTGGGAATCCAAGAAAATAATTTTCAAAGGTGACGATTCTTAAGGGACTTATGTGACCATATCAAGCAAAAATAATATTTGCATTATAGGCCCCAGAAGAAGAAAGAGAGAAAAGGGCAGAAAACTTATTTGAAGAAATAATGGCTAAGAGTTTCCCTAACTTGGGAAAACAGACATCCAGATCCAAGATACCCAGAAAATTCCAAATAAGATGAACCCAAAGAGATCTACACCAAGACAGATTATAATTAAAATGACAAAAGTTAGAGAGGAAGAGACAATCTGAAGCGCAGCAAAAGAAAAACAACTTGTTACATACATACATACATACCCCCATAATGCTACCAGCAGATTTTTCACTAGAAATTGTGCAGGCCAGACAGAAATGCATAATATGTTCAAAGAGCTTAAAGGAAAAAACTTCCAATCAAGAATACTCTACCTGACAAGGCTATCATTCAGAATTGAGGAATAAGTAAAGTTCTTTAGATAAGCAAAAGCTAAAGTTCATTACTTTAAACTGGCCTTATAAGAAATGTTAAAGGGGCTTCTTTAAGCTGAAAAGAAAGAGCACTAATTAGTAACTACGAAACCTAAGAAAGTAAAAATTTCACTGGTAAAAGTAAATATATAGTGAAGGTAGTGAATGAACCACTTCTGAAGCTAGTATGAAGGTTGAAAGAAAACAGTAGTAAAAATCATTATAACAATAATTAGTTAGGTAATACACAAAATTAAAAGATGTAAAATGTGACGACAAAAACATAAAACATTGGGAGGGGTGTTAAAAATACAGTTTTAGAATGCATTAAACTTAACTTATTACAAATGTAAAAAAGACTCATTGATATATATCTATATATGCCTCGTGGTGACCACAAGGTAGAAATCTATGAAGAGTACGTTAAAGAAAGATACACAAAAGATAATGAGAAAGGAATCTAAGCATCACACTAAAGAAAGTCATAAAACCACAAGGGAAGAGAGCAAGAGAAGAAGAAAGGAACAGAGAGGAACCACCAAACACCTAGAATATGTCTAGGCATTAAAAATGCCAATATAAGGACACACCTAAATACTAATTGGACTAAATACTCCAATTAACAGACACAGAGTTGCTAAATGGAATAAAAAATAAGAACCATCCTTATGCAGCCTATAAAGCTCACTTTATATGGAAGGACACACACAGACTGAAAATGAAAGGATGGAAAAGGGTCTTTCATGCAAATAGAAACTTAAGAAAAAAGCTTAAGTAGCTATATTTCTAGCAGCCAAAATAGACTTTAAAACAAACACTGTAATAAAAGACAAAGAAGGGCATTACATAATGATAAAGGGTCAATCCAACGAGAAGATCTAACATTTGTAAATATGTATGCACCCAACATAGACGAACCTAAATATAAAAAGTAAATATTAACAAACTTAAAGAGAGAAATTGCCAAAATTACAATAATAGTAGGAGACTTTAATATCCCACTTACATCAGTGGATAGATAATTCAGATAGAAAATCAAATAAGGAATATTGGCCTTAAGTGATAAATTAGACCACATGGACTTAATAGATATATACAGAACATTCTATCTAAAAGCAACAGAATATGCATTCTTCTCAAGTGCTTGTGGAACATTCTTCAGGATAGATCACATGTTAGACCACAAAACAAGTTTCAATAAATTTAAGAAGATTAAAATCATATCAAACATCTTTTCCAACAACTATAGTATGAAACTAGAAATCAGTTACAAGAAGAAAACTGGAAAAATCACAAATATGTAGAAATTAAACATGTTTACTGAATAACCAATGGGTCAATGAAGAAATGAAAGGAGAAATCAAAAAATATCTTCAGACAAATGAAAATGGAATTACAACATAGCAAAATCTATGGGATGCAGCAAAAGTGGCCGAAGAGGGCAGTTTATGACAATACAGGCCTCCCTCAAAAAATAAGAAAAATCTCAAATAAACAATATCATTTTACATCTAAAGAAACTAGAAACAGAAGAACAAATGAAGCCCAAAGTTAGTAGACAGAAGGAAATAATACAGATCAGAGGAAAAATAGAGACTAAAAAGAATAAAAAGGTCAATGAAACTAAGAGCTGGTTCTTTGAAAAGATGAAAAAAAAATTGACAAACCTTTAGCCAGACTCACTAAGAAAAAAAGAGATGGCTAAAATAAAATCAGAAATGAAAGAAAAGTTGTAATTGATATCAAAGAAATACAAATGTTCATGAGACTATTATGAATAATTATATGCCAACAAAGTGTACGATCTAGAAGAAGTGGATAAATTCCTAGAAACATACAATTTTCCAAGACTCACTTATGAAGAAATAAAAAATCTGAATAGACTGATTACTAGTAAAGAGATTGAATAAGAAATGAAAAACCTCCCAACAAACAAAAATCCAGGGACCAAACAGCCTCACTGGTGAATTCTACCAAACATTTAAAGAAGATTTAATACCCATCCTTCTCAAACTCTTCCAAAAACTTAAAGAGGAATGAATGCTTCTAAATTCATTTCATAAGACCAGCATTACCTTGATACCAAAATCAGACAAGGCCACCAAAAAAAAAAAGAAAATTACAGGTCAATATCCCTGATGAACATAGATGCAAACACCCTCAACAAAATATTAGCAAACAGAATTCAACAATACATTTAAAGAACCATATACCATGATTAACTGGGATTTATTCCAAAGATACAAGAATGGGCTTAACATCAATGTGATATACAACATTAACAAAATGAAGGGTAAAAATTATATGATATCTCAATAGATGCAGAAAAATCATTTGACAAGATTCAATATCCATTTATGATAAAAGCTTTCAACAAAGTGCATATAGAGGGAACATTCCTCAACAAAATAAAAGCCATATAGAACAACCCACAGCTAACATATTCAATGGTAAAAAAACTGAAAGCTTTTCCTCTATGATCAAGAACAAGACAAGGATGCCCACTCTCACCATTTTTATTCAACATAGTATTGGAAGTTCTAGCCAGAGCAATTAGGTAGGAAAAAGAAATAAAAGCTTTCCAAATTGGAAAAGATAAAGTAAAATTCACTATTTGCAGAGGACATAATTTTATACAAGACACTAAAAACTCCACCAAAAAAGCTATCAGAATTAATAAATGAATTCAGTAAAGTTTCAGAGTACAAAATGAATATTCAAAATATCTACTGTGTTTTCATATACTAACAACAAACTATCAGAAAGAGAACTTTAAAAAAATCCTATTTACAATTGCATCAAAAAGATTAAGATACCTATGAATAAATTCAACCAAAGAGATGAAAGACCTATACACTGAAAACTATAATACATTAATAAAAGAAATTAAAGAAGACACAAATAAATGGAAAGATATTCCATGTTCATGGATTGGAAGAATAAATATTGTTATAATGTCCATATTACCCAGAGCAACCTGTAGATTCAGTGCAATCCATAGTGAAATTCCAATGCCATTTTTTCACAGAAGAAAAGGAAAAAAATCTAATATCTATATGAAACCACAAAAGACCCCAAATAACCAAAGCAATCCTGAGAAAGAAAAACAAAGCTAGAGGTATTATGCTTCCTGATTTCAAAGCTATAGCAATCACAACTGTATGGTACTGGCATAAAAACAGACACGTAGATTGGTAGAATAAAATAGATAGCTCAGAAATAAACCCACATATATATGGACAATTAATTTATGACAAAAGAGTCAAGAATATACAATGGAGAAAGGATAATCTCTTCAATAAATGGTGGCAGGAAAACTGGAGAGCTACATGTAAGGAATGAAACTATCTTACACCACACACAAAAATAAATTCAAAATGGATTAAAGGCTTGAATGCAAGATCTGAAACCATAAAACTCCTAGAAGAAAACAGACAGTAAGCTCCTCAACAGCTCTTTTGTTGATGATTTTTTGCATCTGACTCTAAAGGCAAGGACAACTAAAGCAAAAAGTAAACAAATGGGACTTCATCAAGCTGGAAATCTTCTGCACAACAAAGGAAATCATCAACAAAATGAAAGACAACCTATTAAATGGAAGAAGATATTTGCAAATCATATATCTAATAAGGGGTTAACATAAAAAACATATAAAGAACTCATACAACTCAATAACAGAAAAAAATACAATCTGACATGGGCATTTTTCCAAAGAAGACATATAGATGGCCAAGACACATGAAAAAATGCTCAACATCACTAATCACCTGAAAAATATAAATCAAAACCACCATGAGATACCTCCTCACACCAGTCAGAATAGCTAGTATCCAAAAGACAAGAAATAACAAATGTTGGTAAGGATGTGGAGAAAAGGGAACCCTCATGCACTGTTGGAGGGAATGTAAATTGGTGCAGCCACTATGGAGAACAGTATGGAGACTCCTCAAGAAATTAAAAATAGAGCTACTATTCCACTTTTGGGAATTCATCTGAAGGAAACAAAAACACTCACTCAAAAAGATATATCCACCACTATGTTCAGTGCAGCATTATTTACAGTAAACAAGATGTAAAAACAACCTAAGTGTCCATTCACAGATGAATGAATAAAGATAACCCCCCCCACACACACACACACAAACTCAGCTATTAAAAAAAATGAAATCTTGCCATTTTTGACAACATGAATAAACTTTTATGGTATTGGGTTAAGAGAAATAAGACAGACAGAGAAAGAAAAATACCACATGATTCCTAAGTAGGATCTAAAAAATAGAACAAACAAACAAACAAAAACAAACCAAAACTAAACTAAAAGATATAGAGAACAGATTAGTGGTTGCCAGAGGGAAGGGGACTTGAGGTAGATAGAGGTGGTCTAAAAGTACAAACTTTCAGTTATAAAATAATTAAGTTATAAGAATGTAATGTAGAGCATGGTGGCTTTATAGTCAATAATATTGTACTGCACACTGAAAAGTTGCTAAGAGAGTAGTTCTCATCATAGAAAAAAAGTTGTAATTTTATATGGTTACAGATGGTAACTAGATTTATTGTGGTGGTCATTTCTCAGTATACAAATGTTGGATTATTATGATGTAAACCTGAAACTAATAAATTAATATTGGAGGTCAATTATACCTCAATTTAAAAATTAGGGGAAACTGGGTGAAGGGTATATAAAAATCTTTTGTACTATCTTTATGACTGTTCTGTAAATTTAAAATTATTCCAAAACAAAAATCGTATTAAAAAAAATTTTTAATGACAGCATAGATTCAGGAAAACATTCTTTCACAGGTTTTGATTTTCTAAAGAGTATTTTGTACAGATACTGGCTCTGTAGTTTAATTTCCTTACAATAATTTTGTATGAGTCTATATGTGTTTTAATTTATGGTCAGTAGCAGAATTTCAAGCAAGAAAAACTTCACTTAATTTTTGTTCCTGAATGTAAAACATCTGACAGTATTTGCCGAGAAAACTTAAATTGCCTTGCTTTGTTTGCATAAGAAAAAGGAAAAGTCCAGGGCATCCATCTGCAAATCAACATCAAAGGCTTTTCACAAAATGTAGGGAGGTGACATGTATTTGGAGAAACAGTATGAGATCCTTCTGTTACTAGGGCACTGCTGGCTTCGGCTTTCTACACTAACCACAGCCAAGGGCAACTGAGGTTTATGTGTCTTTATTGCTGAGGTAGCTGGTCTTTTAGAGCTGAAGCCCACAGCTCTGTATTTTGCCCACTCTCCCACCCTTAACATCTGTTAATGATGGAGATTCACAGCACATTTTCTATGAAATGAAGCCATTTAAAAAAACTTTCATAAAGTCGAAGGTTTTGGGGAAAAAAGGAGAAAAAGTCATTAAGTAAACATTTTTTCTGAGACCTGATGCTAAATATGCTATCACTTGATATGAGTTGTTTGATACAGATAAAATTTATTCCATAGAATTATGGCCTTGACACTTGACCAAGAAGTCTCTATTTCTTTCTCATTATTAATTGGATTATATTTTTATTTATTCATAATGAGATGACCACAATCATGCATTTTAGAGGTAAGGGGATAATCCAGATCATCCATGAGTTCCAAATTTCCAAGATTCTAATAATATGTATTCTAAGCAAGAGATGTCTTTGCAGGCATTCATAATTCTAAAGTGTCAATATTTGGGAAGACAGATAATTCACACTGCCCCAAAGCTATGATAATTTTATATAAAAGCTATACAATTGCTTTCCTTCCTTTTTTCCTTCCTTCTCTGCTTCCTTCTTTCCCCTTCCTTCTTTTCTTTCCTTTTTTCTTTCTTTACCCCCTCTTTACCCCTTTCTTTTTCTTTTCTATCTCCCTTCTCTCCTCTTCCTCCTCCTTCTGTCTGTCTCTAATACTACTTTAATTTTTTTTTATTGAAGTAAAACATAATGCAGAGAATTATACGAATTGCAAGTGTGGCAAATTCTAACTTGGCAAATTCTCACAAAGTGAACAGTCTTGTGTAACCAGGCATCCAGTTCAAGAATAAAACTCTATTAATGTCCCAGAAATCTTCCGGCTCCTCCAGGTTTTTAAGCACTCTCCTCACCTCCCCTCCAAAACCTCATCACTATTTTGATCCATAACACATTGATTAGCTTTTGTTTCTAAACTTTATACCCTTTATACAGTATGTACTCATTGTGACTTGCTTATTTTACTCAACATTATGTGCAATTTATCCATGTTTTTGCTTATAGCAGTAATTTATTCATTTTCACTGATGTGTGATTAGGAAAAAAAGAACAGATTTAGGAAAAAATTTCTTCATGCAATTTGGTTTTTAAGCAGGATCTGTAAATAAGAACATATCACACTTTAAATTTTTTTTAATGTTTTTATTTATTTTTGAGACAGAGAGAGACAGAGCATGAGCAGGGGAGGGGCAGAGAGAGGGAGACACAGAATCTGAAGCAGGCTCCAGGCTCTGAGCTGTCAGCACAGAGCCCAACGTGGGGCTCGAACTCACAGACTGTGAGATCATGACCTGAACTGAAGTCGGACGCCCAGCCGACTGAGCCACCCAGGTGCCCCAAGAACATACCACACTTTATTTATCCATTCAATTGTTTATAGGCATTCCATTTTGCGGTTGTTGGGTTTTGGGTTTTTTTTTTTTTAATGCTGCTAAGAACACTCTTATATGTGTTTTTTATTTCTGTTACATATATACCTAGGAGTAAAATTGCTGGGACATAGAATATGAATACGTTAAGATTTTGTAGACATTTCCAGAGTTGTACAAAGTGGTTATACTAAGAATTCCAGTTACTCTACAACTTTGCCAGCACTTAGCCAGATCATATTTGTTTTATACTGTCAGATTGTATTTTATTTTGTTTTAGCACTAGTGATAGATGTACAGTGATATCTCAGGGTAGTTTCATTTGCACTTCTCTGATAATAAGGATGAGACCCTGTTCATTTGTTTATGGGCTATATGAATATCTTTTTTTGTGAAGTACTTATTCAATACTAAAGAAAAAACATAAAAAGAAAACTATATACCCACAACATTTTTGACACCAAATGTATGGGTTTTCCACACACTGCAATCCTCCAATTCTCTGTAGACACCAACTGACTGTCCTACAATTTAATTCAATTCAGGCACTATCTTCTTGGAGTTAGTGCCAGATTCCACAAACGAAAGGGCTCAGTCCCGTAAGACTGCCCCACTTCAGATGCCAGTTGCAGTTCCCAGGTTACTGCCTGTACTCCTGACTGTACATAAACCCCTCCTCAAGTCCAGTGATTTACTATAACAGCTCACAGAAAAAGGGAAACACTTCACTCACTATAACTGGTTTATTATAAAGGATACAACTGAGAAATAGCTGAATGGGGAAAGTATGTGTTCACGAACGCTGAAGCTCTCTGAACCCTGTCATTAAGGATTTTTATGTAGGTTCCATTACCTAGGCATGATTGATTAAATCACCGGCCATTGATGATTGAACTCAATCTCTAGGTCCTCCCTGGAGATTGAGGGTTCAAAGTTTCAACCTTCGAATCACCTGGTTGGTTTCTCTGATAACCAGCACCCTGTCCTCTAAGAGTCACCTCATTAGCATATACTCAAGCTATGGTTGGAAGGGGCTTATTATAAATAACAAAAGATGCTCCTTTCACCCCTATCACTCAGGAAATTCCAAAGATTTTACTAGCTCTGGGCCAGGAACCAGGGACAAAGACCAAATATATTTTTCTTATTATATCTCAATGTAACAAGACTTGCCCATTTTAAAATCAGTTTGTCCATCAGTTCTTATTAATCTTCAGGAATTCTTAATATATTTTGTACATGAATCATTTGACAGAAATATATGTTGCAAATGTCTTCTCTCATTCTGTGGTTTGTCTTTTCACTCTGCATTCCTTATAAAGTTCAACATATCAGTATTTTGTTTATATGATTAGTTTTTATTTGGTTCTGTTTAAGAAATCATTCCTCACCCACAGTTCATGAAGATATTCATTTTCCTTTGCTAACTTCTAGAAATGTTATTGTTTTATATTTCAAACTTGGGTCTTCATTCAGTTTTGGAATGGTGTATGGTATGAGTTAAGATTTATTGGTAGATATCCAATTGATCCAGCACAACTTATTGAAAAGACCATCTTTATCCACTGCTGCATAGTTTGACTTTATCATAAATCAAGTTTTCATATATGTGTAGGTCTATTTCTAAACTCTGTTATCTGTTTCATTGATTTATTTGTCTATCTCTGCACCAAGAGTACACTGTCTCAATTACTACCTTAAAAGAATTCTTGATAACTTGTAGGGTAAACCCTCCAAATTGGAATCTTCCTCAATATTGTCTTGGCTTTTCATGGGCTTTGCATTTCCATACAGACTTTAAAATAATCTTGCTAATCTACCATCTCCCACATACAGTTCTGAAATTTCAATTGAGATTAAAATGGATCTATAGATAAGTTTGGGAAGATTGTACTACAGTATAGTTCTGGGTAGTTAGTCCCACTGAATCCTCTACTCAGCTTGAGATATAAAGTTATAGGTATGTATATACATGTTTACAGAAATATGAAGTTGAAATCAGAATTATGATGTTGGCTCTTTAACACAAATTGCTTTAAGTATGGTATTTTAAAGAAATATCTTTCTACAGTGACTTTTCTGTTGGTATGTCATTCATCTACCTTCCTGCCCCAGATCTCATTGTATAAGCAATTTTCAATAGAAGTGAGGTGGTGAGATGGGGAGGGAGGAAACCCAGTGCCCACTGGGGCTAATTTTGGTTAACTATTGCTGCATACCAGATCAGTCCAAATCTAGTAGCTTAAAACAGCAACAATTATATAATCTTTCATGGTTTTGTGCAGTGACTGGGCTCAGTTGATCTGTGCCTCTGGTTTCACTCAGGTCCACCTGGATAGATTGTGACAAGGTTGCAAATAGATTGTAACAGAGGCTGATGTCTCTCTATCCAGAATCAGTGAGGATACGGAGGCAGTTGCCCTTTCTTCCTAATCCAAGTTGCCCCTCCGTGTCTCTCCTCTTCATGTGACTTCACTAGCAAGGTAGCTGGACTCCTTATATGGCCATTCTGGGCCTTCCAAAAACAAATGGTCATTAATTACCTGGCTGCCTATGTATAATGTGGAAGGAGACTCTACAAGGCTGTGAATACCAGAAAGCATGGCTCATTGGAGACTGTCTGGGGATTAACTGCCACAAGAGCTTTATCAGAATCCCTGGGGAAGTGTATGTGTTACTTGATTAAAAGAATTTTAACTACTATAATAAAATATATGGGAAAAGAGTAAAACATTTACCTCTATAAAAAACAAACAAAATAAAGTCAGACTAAACTTTGCTGTCTGGTGGAAAGACACAAATCATAACCCACAATTCTCAATTTAGCTGTATGATCACCTAGTCATATCAAAATCTTGAGGAAGTCATGCCTTTGTTTTGTTTTGTTTTGTTTCTTGAGGGAGAGTAGCACATCAAAGAATATAATGACATATTTAACTAATAACAATTAGGATATTAAAACAAAACTCTGATATGCTTACTTTCTCCACTTCAATTGAGGTTTGCATTTATGTTGACTTTCTGCTAAAACAGTCTTTTACCATGTATTTTTATTAGATTAAAAAAACATAGCATGTGCAGGACTAATGCATATTTGCTTTCAGAAGTTCTTTCTCTAAGACTTCTCCCCTCATCCTCACAAACATGTTCAAAGTTGAAATTTTTGCATTACTCTACAAAAGAACACATAACTTTATTCAAATTTGATCCTACTTTCTCTTTATGACCATCCAACTTATTCCCTTGACACAGAATTAAAACAATAAAACTCCCATTAGTTTTCATATTCATTAATGATAACATCTAAAATTTCAGACCTTCCTTTAACTGGGAAATTTTCAAGACCACTCCTCAGAGAAACAGCACAAGGTCATTGAGGCCCTCATTAAAGAGTCTGACCCTTGGGAAGGTGTGAAGAGGCATTCTTCCAAAGATGATATTTTCACTACCCCACATGGAGTTCTACATCCATAAATAAAACAGCCTAACTTGAGTAAGTTAGGCCATTTGAAGCTAATCTCCCAACACTACAGGCTGTGCTAAATAGCATAAGAAGATATATGTATGATACAGCCCATATTTTGAATGAAAGAAATCTACTGAAAGAGACTTTTCAATAGCACCTTAATAAACCCAAGAATGCTTAAGCAAAAAATTTGTTTGAAATAGATTTGTCTTTTTTGAACAATAAATACTGGGTAACTTTATTCAGGTTTTGGTCAAATCTAAGATAGAAATATTATTCATCTCTGAATTCAAAGCCTAACTCATTACCTGGCACTCAGAACATATTTAATCACTATTTGAAAAATAAATGAATCAATCAATGAATACATTATTTGCCCTCTAACCTTCTTCCTTACCCTTCAACTGGAATCTTCGATGCCATGTGATACAATCTTTATGCCTTGATTTTCTACAACATAATACTGAAAATAGAATTGCAATAGAAAACCCATGTTTTCTCTTGCCCTTTATCTCCAAATTGTTAGAGCCTGGGTTCTGTTAAATGTTAGTGAATCATATTCTTGAAGGCTAAATGGAAATATGCTCCATTCTGTAGTCATAATTTGGCTCCTACCATGTTTTTCCACATTCAAAAAGAGATAATAACTGAGAATGTTCAATAATTAATGAAAGACATGAACTCCTAGATTGTAGAAGCAGAGTGAGCTCAGAGAAATATTATAAAAATAAATCCAAAGAGCAGAGAAACTGTAAAACATTAAAGTCAGACAGAAAAAAAAAACATAACTCAGAAAAGACAGATTCCTTCAAGAAACAATAAACTACTCATCAGCAACATCAGAGACCAAAGGACAATGGAATACTATCTCATAAGTGTTAAACTATTAAGTAGGAGGGAGGGGAAAATAATATTTAAAACACACTGAGAGAACTGACCACACAAACATCCACTGTAAGTACTACTAAAGGATATACTTTAATAAGAATAATTAAATCTAAGAGGAAAAGAGTGGTTTGTGTGAAGCAATATACACAAATTGGTAAATATAATTAAAAATATTCAAAACAAGCACTAAAAAAATAAAGACAAATTGGATGGTGTTTAAAACAAGAAAAGATAAAAATTCTAGAACACATGGAAACAGGAGTTGGTTATCAGATTTAAAGGAATTTAAGAGTCTTCTATTGTTTGAAAGGAGTATAGAGATATTAGACTTTATTAGCACAAATATGTATGTTCAAATTTTGAGGGAAGCCATGAAAATGAGAATGATAAGATATAACTTCCAAATCAGTAGAGGATGGGAAAAAGAGATTTAAAAAATAAATGAATCTTGGGGCGCCTGGGTGGCTCAGTCAGTTGAGTGTCCGACTTCGGCTCAGGTCATGATCTTGCGGTTTGTGAGTTCGAGCCCCGTGTCGGGCTCTGTGCTGACAGCTCAGAGCCTGGAGCCTGCTTCAGATTCTGTGTCTCCCTCTCTCTCTCTGCTCCTCCCCCACTTGTGCTCTGTCTCTCCCTCTATCAAAAATAAATAAAAAATGTAAAAAAAAAAAATTAAAAAAATAAATAAATAAGTGAATCTTGACAACATGGATGGACTTAGAGGGTATGTTAAGTGAAATAAGTCAGACAGAGAAAGAGAGATACTGTGTGATTTCACTAATATGTGAATCTAAATTACAACATAAAGGAACAAACAAAAACCGAGATGACTCTTAAATACAGAGAATAAATGGGTGGTTGCTTGAGGGAAGGTGGGGGGGGGAAGGATGGGCAAAATAGATAAAGGGCATTGAGAGGTATTAACTTCCAGTCACAAAACACATAAGCTGGAGGCATCACAATTCTGGACTTTAAGTTGTATGACAAAGCTGTAATCATTAATACAATATGGTATTGGCACAAAAACAGATACATAGATCAGTGGAATAGAATGGAGAACCCAAAAATTAACCCACAAATGTTTGGCCAACTAATCTTTGACAAGGCGTGAAAGAATATCAAATGGAAAAAAGTCTCTTCAGCAAATGGTGTTGGGAAAACTAGACAGTAACATGCAGAAGAATGAAGCTGGACCACTTTCTTACACCATACACAAAAATAAACTAAAAGTGGATGAAATACCTAAATATAAGACAAGAAACCATCAAAATCCTAGAGGAGAAAACAGGTAGCAACCTCTTTGACCTTGGGTAAAACAACTTCTTACTAGACATGTCTCTGGGAGCAAGGGAAACAAAAGTAAAAACGAACTATTAGGCCCTCATTGAGATAAAAATCTTCTACACAGAGAAGAAAACAGTCAACAAAACTGAAACGCAACCAACAGAATGGCAGAAAATTATTTGCAAATGACATATCAGATAAATGGTTAGTATCCAAAATCTGTAAAGAACTTATCAAACTCAACACCCAAAAAAAAGACAAATAATCCAGTGACGAAATGGGCAAAAGACATGAACAGACACTTTTCCAAAGAAGACATCCAGATGGCTTACAGACACATGAAAAGATGCTCAACAACACTCATCATCAGAGAAATACAAATAGAAACCACAATGAGATACCACCTCACACACATCAGAATGGCTAAAATTAACAAACGAGGAAACAACAGATGTTGGTGAAGATGCAGAGAAAGGGGAAGACTTTTGCACTGCTGGTGAGAATGCAAACTGGTGCAGCCACTCTGGAAAACAGTATGGAGTTTCTTCAAAAAATTAAAAATAGAACTATCCTATGACCCAGCAACTGCACTACTAGGTATTTACCCAAAAGATACAAAAATACTGATTTGAAGGGCACATGCACCCCAATGTTCACCGCACTATCAACAATAGCCAAATTATGGAAAGAACTCAAATGTCCATAGACAGATGAATGGATAAAAAAGATGTACAATGGAATATTAGTTGGTGATAGAAAAGAATGAAATCTTGCCATTTGCAACAATGTGGATAGAACTGCAATGTATCTATCATATGCTAAGCAGAATAAGTCAGTCAGAGAAAGACAAACATCATGTGATTCCACTCATGTAGAATTTAAGAAACAAAACAAATGAACATAGGGGAAGGGAGGAAAAATAAGATAAAAACAGAGAGGGAGGCAAACCATAAGAGACTCTTAAATACAGAGAACAAACTGAGGGTTGCTGGAGGGGTATTGGGTGTGGGGATAGGCTAAATGAGTGATGGGCATTAAGAAAGACACTTGTTGGGATGAGGACTGGGTGTTCTATGTAAGTGACGAATCACTAAATTCTACTCCTGAAACCATTATTGCACTGTATGTTAACTTGGTTTTAAATTTTTTAAAAAGGAGAAAAAAATAAAAATAAATACAGTGGAAACATGTAGTTAAGAAAAACAAAACAAATAAAACAAAGCAAAACAAAACACATAAGTCACAGAGATGAAAAGTATACCATGGGGAATATAGTCAATAATGTTGTAATAACATTTATTACAGATAAGTATAGATGGTGACTATACTTATCTTGGTAAGCTTTGAGTAATCTATAGAATTGTCAAATCAGTATGTTGTACACATGAAACTGTTATAACACTGTATGCCTGTGTATCAGTGTATAATACTGACTGTATACTTCAATCAATCAATTAATCAATCAATCTAATGAACAATGGAATTTAAAATATAAAGCATGATATCTAGGAAACACAAAATAAAATAATACCAATAAGACATGATAAATCAACAATCACAATACAATGTAACAAATTAAGCTCAATATTAAGGAAAGACACTCAGACTGGATTTTTAAAATCCTGTAATGTGCTATGTATAAGTGACACTGGGTTTCAAAAAGAAATCTACATATATGATGTTTATATTGTGTGGACACTTAAAGTTTGAAAATAGTTATATACATAATAGTTATATAAATAAAATTATCGGAAAAAATTTAAAAGAAAAATGATATAGCCATATTAACACTAGAAAATTATAAAGGTTATTACAAATTATGATAAATGTAAAGAGTCTGAATTTCATGATAAAACAGAAAGTTACCAGGGAGATTTAAAACTCCTGAGCCTGTATGCACCCAACACTATAATCTTGAACTGTATGAAGCAAAAAATTACTATGATCACAAATAGAAACAAATACATAATGATATTAAGAGATTTGAACATATCTGTCTCAAAAATTAGAAATAAAGCAGCCAAGAAGTAGGAAAAATATAGAAGATTCAAGTAACATGCAAGGGAAGAAGTTACTCTAATTTCTCTAGAAGGATTATATCTTAAAACATACATAAACCTACATATGTGAAATTGACCTAAAAAAATCTTTCTAAGTCACTAAGGAAGTCTCAAAAAATACCAAATAATTAATATAATTCTGAACAAAATACTTTTAGTACAATACAGTAAAACTGAAAATTAATTTTTAAAAAAAAATTTTTTTCTTTCAACGATAATTTATTTTTGGAACAGAGAGAGACAGAGCATGAACGGGGGAGGGGCAGAGAGAGAGAGGGAGACACAGAATCAGAAACAGGCTCCAGTCTCCCAGCCATCAGCCCAGAGCCTGACGCGGGGCTCGAACTCAGGGACCACAAGATCGTGACCTGGCTGAAGTCGGACGCTTAACCGACTGCGCCACCCAGGCGCCCCATGAAAATTAATTTTAAAAAAATGCTAAAAAATTCATGTGGCAAAGGATAATTCAAACTATAAATAATATTAACAATTAAGGCATAATAAAAATACTTTATATCAAAATTTTTGTGATGCAGCTAAAATTATATTTAAAGGATAAATTTATAACTTTAGAAAACATTAGAAAAGAAAAATTAAAAATTAATGAGCTAAGTACAATTTCAATGTAAGAATATTCATAGCAAACTAAACCTAAAGAATGTATGTAGGAGGAACTGGTTAAGATAAAAGCAGAAATTAATATAGTAGAATCAAGTAAACAAAAGCCAGTTATTTGGAAAGACAAAAGGCAAAACTCTGCCAAATGTGACCGAACTCAGGGTGGTTGGAAGCGACAGAGTGTCAAGAAAAGGAATCAATATTAGAAATGGAAAAATGGACATACCTACAGGTAAAAATAAAAATTATAATATAAAAGGTAATTAGGAATAATTTTATGCTACTAAATTTGAAAATGTGTGCAATATGGATAAATCTGTGAAAAAAAGCATAAATGACAATATTTATTCAGTAAACAATTAAAACACTGAATAGACCTATCCCCATTAAAGAAATCAGTCTCATCAAACTTGATCCCAAGTAGAAGAAAAGGGCCCATACAATTTTACAAATTTATAGGTGAGTTTTACCAAACTTCCAGGGAGAAACACCCCCCCCCACTTATATAGATTAGTTTGTGGACTACAAAAAGAAGAAAAGCTCTCCTAATGTTGTAAATAAATATTTGTGAAAGTTATTTTGTAAATGCTAATATGTACGTCATAAATAAACTGGAGTAGGAAAGTACAAGAAGAAAAATTTATAAGGTATTCTCAACTATAGAAGCAACAATTTTAATGTACTAATTATTTCAGTAATGTACTTTTTAATTAACAATGACTAAAGAAAATTTATATTGGAACTGAAAGAATGATTTAACATTAAGAATTCTATCAAGAGCAGTGCCTATGTGGCTCAGTCGGTTGAGTGTCCGACTCTTGGATTTCTGCTCCTCATGATCCCAGGTCATGCGATCAAGCCCTGCGACAGGCTCTATGCTGAGAGTGGAGCCTGATTAAGATTCTCTCTCTCTCTCTCTCCCTCTGCCTTTCTCCCCCACTTGCTCTCTCTCTTTCTGAAAGAAAGAAAGAAAGAAAGAAAGAAAGAAAGAAAGAAAGAAAAGAATCTATTAAGCAATTTAATACATTATTTCTTTAAAAGTGAATTTATTGTCTCAATAAGTATGGAAAATATTATATAAAACTCAACAACTATTAATAATTGTAAAAATACCTTATACCCACAAGAAACTGAAGGGAGCTTCTCAAACCTGATAAAAGACAACTAAGAAAACCCTATAACAACAAATCTCTCTCACTGGCGACATGTAAAGAATGTGTCCTTTAAAGTTAAAATAAAGGAAATAAATCCATTACATTTACTCCTTTTTTTTTTAATTTTTTTTAACGCTTATTTTTGAGACAGAGACAGAGCATGAATGGGGGAGGGTCAGAGAGAGAGGGAGACACAGAATCTGAGCGGTCAGCACAGAGCCCCGACGCGGGGCTCGAACTCATGGACCGCGAGATCATGACCTGAGCCGAAGTCGGACGCTTAACCGACTGAGCCACCCAGGTGCCCCCATTTACTTCTTTTTTAAAATATTTGTATTTATTTGTTTTCAGAGACAGAGTGCAAGGGAGCGGCAGAGAGAGAAGAGCAAGAATCCAAAGCAGAATCCACCCTCAGCACTCAGCACAGAGCCCACATGGGGCTTGAACCCACGAACCATGAGATCATGACCTGAACTGAAATCAAGAGTCAAAAACTCCACCAACTGAGCCACCCAGGCGCCCCATCTATTTAACCTTGTATTAATTATTGTAGCTAGTGTAATAAAGCAAGAAAAGAAATAAAACCTGTATGAGATTTTTATGAAGAAAAATATTAATTATTGTTGAAGGAGATGAAAGATAGCTTAAATAATAGAAAGGTTTATAATATGCCTGAAATGAAAAAGTCAGTATCACGAAAAGGTCAATCATCTCAAAATAAACCTATACATTTATTGCATCTTCAAAACCTTCAAAATCATTTTTCAAATAACTTAATAAACTGAACTTACAATTAAAATAGGAAAATAAGTGGCCAAGAACTGTTTAAAAAAAATCTATGAAGGATAAAGCAGGAGGATTACCCTACCAGATATCTAAAATCTGGTAATGGTTAGTAGCAAATAATCAAAATAGTGTGGCAGTGTAAGGATAGACAAGTAGACTAATGGAACAGAGAATAGCACCTATTAAGAAAATGCATGGATATATTGGATTTTTACATTACAAGTGGAGAATAAAAAAGACTATTTGATAAGAAATAATGAAAAAAATTGGTCATCCCTATGGGGGAAAAGTGTCTTTCTTTCTTTTTTTAACTTTTTAATGTTTAATTATTTTTGTTTATTTTTTTTTATTTTATTTTATTTTATTTATTTATTTATTTTATTTATTTTATTTATTTTATTTAATGTTTAATTATTTTTAATGTTTAATTATTTTTGAGAGAGACAGAGCATGAGTGGGGGAGGGGCAGAGAGAGAGAGAGGGAGACAGAATCTGAAACAGGCTCCAGGCTCTGAGCTGTCAGCACAGAGCTCAACGTGGGGCTTGAACTCACCAACTGCGAGATTGTGACCTGAGCTGAAGTCAGACACTTAACAAACTGAGCCACCCAGGTGCCCCAAAAAGTGTCTTTCATATAGTGTACAAAATTCCAAAGTGCTTAAAAAGTAAAACTTTAGAACATAAAGTGATAGTACCTTTTATGACCTACTAGAAGAAAAAAAATTTCTTAAAGAAGACATGAAAATGCATAAACCTTAGAAAATTGATAAATGTGAGTGCATTAATATTCAAAGCTTCACTTGTTTTCATTCCTCTTCAATTTGCAGAAGATACTCACAATGCAAGTAACAGACAAATGTTGGATCAAAAATATATGAAGAATCTATAAAAGGCAAAGAGTTTTTTTAACAGAGAAAGAGAGCAAGAGAGAGGAAAGAAGGGAGGAAGGAAGAAAGAAACAGGAAGGAAGGAAGGAAGGAAGGAAGGAAGGAAGGAAGGAAGGAAGGAAGGAA
>NW_024412376.1:99111172-99113709 GCF_014898765.1 Herpailurus yagouaroundi | reverse complement strand
GAAGGAAGGAAGGAAGGAAGGAAGGAAGGAAGGAAGGAAGGAAGGAAAGAAAGAAGGGAGGGAGGGAGGGAGGGAGGGAGGAAGGAAGAGAAAAGTTGCTAGTGGTATGAATAGGTAATAGAAGAGGAAACCTAACTAGCTAATAAACGTAAGAAAATATAACCTTAATAACCTAGAAATTGCAAACTGAAACAACATTCTAACAGGTGGGTAGATTTTTAAATCTGGTGAGAATGAGAACAAATAGAAAGTGTTCTACACTGTTAAGAATGTAAAATCAGTACAACCTGTTTAACAAATAATTTAGTAGCATCTAAAAAGTATGAGATATATATATCTGAGGTTCTAGTAACTCTACTTCTACTTTTGCATCCTATGGAAATTCTTATTCATATGCTCAAAAAGGCATTGATGGGGAGGTTTATCACATTTTTTGTAGCAGTAATAAAATGGGAACAAACTAAATGCCTATTCATTTACTGTTCTAGGCACTTTGAATATAGAAGGAAAAAAAAAAACAAAGTGAAACAAAATCTCTTATACTCCATGATTCAAGAATTCCAAATACTATTATTTTGGTTTGTGTGTTCAGTGTATATAACAAATGCTATATTCTATTTTGTTTACCTCCAATCTTCCTGTAAATTGACTAGGAGCATGTATTCTTTTCCACAATATGTATAAGAAACTAAAAGGGTATTTTGGTCTATTGCTTAAAAGGTGAAAGCATTTTGGTACATTTTAATGACATGAACATCTGAATGATTGTGTGGAATAGTAATGTAATCAGGTTGTGATGATAATAAGAAAAGTAAAAAGAAATTTGCAATTGTCATGTGCTATTTGTATACGAACATGATTTCAAAAATGTCACTGTTTCAATTGACTAATGAAGGATTAATCACTAAAAACTTGATAAAAACAGTAGCCCAAAGGAAAAATTGAGCCTTATAGTTAAGAGAAGGCAGCCATCAGACCTTCCATAATGCAGACTTTGCGATTTGACAAATCTGGTCTTCAGTCCAGGCCCTGCCACACTTTATCCTTTGCCAAATCATTTAACTTCTTTGAACTCATTTTTCCTTCTGTGAAATGTGACAATGCTTACTTCATAGGACCACCTCTACCAACTTGGACACAACCATCAGTGTGACTGATGTAGAGACCCACTAAGGTTCCTTTAGATCCTGGCAAGACCCAAACACTCACATCATGACCACATGCTTTCTAAGAAACTCTGGGCAAATTTATGAGCACAAGAAATCAAAAATTTTCAGGTTATCATTCATTACCTGGATTCTCATGCCATGTAGCTTTATACATCCCCAAACTGGACTCAATTTCACAGTGCATTCCAAATTTCTGAACCTTTTAGAGTCTGTCATGAGAAAAATTTCTAGAGCTTCAATCTCTTCCCTAATGTTTCTCTTCACTTTCTTGCTTTATCACAAGTTTACTCTCTCTTTACCAACACCCCTGTGGAACAGTGGCTGCTTCCCTCCTACACACCTTCTGCCAATGGGCTGCTCACCATGCATTGTTTCTTCTCTCTCTTTTAAACTTCACACTTCTTCTGGAGGTCTTGCTACAGACTATACCACACTCAACCCCTCCTTGAAGCAACCATCCCCAGATCTCTGTAAGACCTCATTTCCTGCAGATTTTAGTAACTGGTCTCTCTCAAACACTACTATCTTAATAATTCATGGTAATTTCAACATCCACATCAATAATCTTTCCAAGACTTCTCAACTTATTGGTTTCCTTACTTCCAGTAATGGACTCCACTAACCCAACTACTCCATTATTTCAACCTTATCATTACCAATAATCACATTCCCTCTATAATCTCAATTTCAATTATCCCAATTCCTTTCTTCCCAGTTTACATTTAAGTGCTTCTATTCAAACAGTTTGATGTATTAACATCTCTAACCCTTAACTGTACTATCTGCTTATATGCACACTTCCTTCTTTAAAGGCTCAGGAATGGTCTATAATGGTCTATAAATAAAATCATTCCTCTGCGTAAACCTTCAGTGGCTTTGGTCTCCCCTTCAAACTTTCTCGATAAAACCCCAACCATGGTTTACTCTGCATCTACCCTTAACATGGTTATAATGGCTGCTCTCACTTTGAACTCATAGTTGATGTTTTAAAAATATTAGATCTGCAAAGCAGGTAAGTAGGAGCTGCCAGTTCATGTGGGCAGGACAGTAGTAATGGGCCAACTTTCTGTGTAGCATGGATGCTATTTCCTGCTGCTCTCATCCCCAGTATTCTTAGAAAATTCTAGAACTTGTATTCAAATCAAGGAAATCACCCTTTTTCTGCTTCAGGATAGGCTAAGTGATATCTGAGTAAAACCCAGAGGTGTGTGTCTATTCAGGAACTTCTCCAGGTGTACTACCATACAGGCTCAGTCATTAAAGCCATGAAAGAAAGGAAAGAAAGAAAGAAAGAAAGAAAGAAAGAAAGAAAGAAAGAAAGAAAGAAAAGAAAAGAAAAGAAAAGAAAAGAAAAGAAAAGAAAAGAAA